>NC_060069.1:80569624-80883374 GCF_922984935.1 Meles meles | reverse complement strand
TGATGAACCAGAACCCAGCCCTCCTGGGCTGGCTTGTAGAACCATCTCTGTGTCCATGGCAGACTCCCCTTATGTGGTCTCATCCACTGCTGTGAATTTAAAGACAACTAATAGACTGATCAGTGATATATATGTCACCTCTAGCCCGGGTTGCTGTCCCTGTCATTCGTCCACTGATTTCTACTGGACATCTCTCCCTTAGTATCTCACAGGCATCCCCATTCATCGCACATTCAAAGAGAAACCCTTGATTTTTCTCCCGAAACCTGTTGCTCCCTCAGTCTTCCTTATCCCTGTAAAGGACCAGATATCTGGGAGATTGTCTTGATTCCTTCCTTTCCCTCACTTGCTACACTCAGTCCAGTCTCAAGGCCGGTGGATTCTACCAAAATATATTTTGAATCCATCCCTGTCTGTCTGTCTTTACTACGACCAGCCACCCTCATCTCCTGCCTGGAATACTGCAATTCCCTCCTCAAGATCTTCCTGCTCCCTTCAGTCCTCCCCTCACAACGGATTCCCTACGGCAGAGTCAGAAATAGTGTTCTAAAATGTAAACTACATCCTCTTGTAGCTTTCCAACTAAACTCTGATTAACATACAAACAACATGGTTTGCCTTCTGCCAACTGTCTCTTCTACCCCTGTCCTCCTCCCTTACTCAGCTCCCTCCACAATGGCGGCCTTCTGATTGCTAGAGCTCTCTAAGCTCTGTCCTGCACATGTTGTTCCATCTGCCTCGAATGAACGCTCTTTCCTTGTTCTTCACACGGCTGGCTCCTTTTTTATTCTTGATGCCTAAACATTACTCCTCAGGGAGACCCTCTTGACCTCATTCCTTATCTCAGACCCCGGTTTGTTTTCTTCACAACACTTCACATCTTGTATTTACTTCTTTGTGTACATCACCCTCTCCCCCTCTCAACTCTCAACTCCCTGAGTCCAAGAGCTCTGTATTTGTTTTGCTCACAGATGAACCCAGCAACTGGCAGAGTCGCTGGCAAATATTAGGTTTTTAATATGTGCATGTTGAATAAGAGAATGAAGGTACAGAAAGAGCCGCAAGCGCCATTTCCTCTTACTGCTCTCATCAGAGCCTCAGTGACCACCAGCCACTGAACTGTCCTGCGCTCAGCTTACTGATTACAGAATAGAGACGGGACACCTTGGGTTCAGTTTATCCTCTGTCAACCTCACGTGTTTGCCAATATGTGTGATTCACCACAATATCCCCCGCCCCTAGAGCTGCGGACCCTTAATGAATACTGCTGATGGAATGGGCCCCTCAGCTCTGAAGGAAGCGGGATGTGAAGGGAAGGGGGCCGATGCAACCACGGAGGGGTCCAAACAGAGCGAAGGCTTCTGGGAAGAGGTTTAAATAATCGCTCTCTGCTTCCAGAAGTGTTCACCGTAGGCACTCATTTCCAGTAGTATGATAAAAGGAAAACATTTCACAGAACTTTCTTGTATCTCATTTGCTTTATAAAGGGAAAAGGAACTTATGGTTGGAGTTGCTGAGTAATAACCTGTTATTTGGGAGTCTTTCTCAAAGAAAGAAAAATATTTTTCTTATAAGCCAAATTCTACCTCTGTTGAGTAGACAATAGTGAGTAAAAGCATTCCCATCTTCCAAACAAAGAAACCAAGGGCAATTTAAGAGCCAAACAAGCAAGGAAACCAAGTCCCCAACCCTGGCTGTCTCACTCTATATCCTGTCCCTTACCAGCTTAGACTGTGCTTGCTCGTGAGAAATAAAATAAGAATACATCCACCTCAACTGAACTCTGAGAAAAGGATTTGATTTTTCTGAAGGACATGTACCGTACAGGTATTATTAGTAGGACACAGAGAAGTCTGAGGCCTGCGACCCCTTGAAAATGTTAAATGACCTGGCATCCTGGGTGTTTGACCCACTTTGTGGGAGAAATCCAGCCATGCCTTTGACTTTTTATACCACTGAACTTGAGGCTCTCCATGCTCTCTGGTTTTGTATCACATCTAGCTGGTGCCAAGAGGATTAGCTCAACTCCAGCTCTCTGTGGAAAGGATTCATTCTCCTGTTTAGGCAATGTGATGTCAGCCTGAAAGAAGCCGATGAGCAAACTCCATGGGGCCAGAAAGCCGGCCCCGGTGAAGTGCACTACATGGATGTCTCAGAATAAAGTTGAGTTTGATGTCGTCAAGGACAGGGTGTGCCATTGTGGGCTGGTAGCCACTGTGGCTCAGCTGTTTGTGCAGCATTTAATATGTTTATCTTTCTACTAAACATGTTGTTGAGTCATCTCTATTACACAGACACCCTGTGTGAGGCCCAGCTCTGCAAATCCAACACACAAAGACAGGCCTTCTATCCTCAGTGACCTTACATTCTGCAAAGTCAAACTAAATGCTTCCTCTTACTTCTCACTTCGGTAAGGTACCCGTCTTTGAGAAAGGTTAATCATACGTTCTCTTATAGGGCAGCAACCATGAAGTAATAGGAGTCAAGGAAGGATTTATGGTCATCATGTCTTTAATATCATTTAGTAGTAGTGCTGCAAGCTGAAAATGGAAAAGCGGTTTACTCCAAAGAACCAGCAGCCTCCAAACCATCAACATTTCTTGTTAGACTATTATGTTGTCACCAATGTCCAAGTAATTATGTTAATAAAACAAACAATTGCATTAAACTTCTAAGCCTTGGGCGGGGGTGGGGGGGACACACCAAAGATCACGCAACTCCGAAAAGTAGAGAAACTAATGAAATGCTGTTTGGCCTTCTGTAGAAATTGTTCGAGCCATGACACATGTGATAAACCAAGGAATGGCGATGTATTGGGGGACCTCTCGGTGGAGTGCTATGGAGATCATGGTAATTTCATTTCTATTTTAAATGGCCAATACATACTTTATTGCTGTTTTTTCAGATAGTGTGTGTAAATTACAAGACCTTTTGCAAACTTTCCTAACAATCACCATGACACTAGAATGCTATGATTGAGTCTGTCATTTCAGGGATGGATATAGGGTGGGGGTGGATCTCATCAGCTCAGAATACAGCAGGGAAGGTGCAGGTCTTCAGCAGCAATCATATTCTAGCATGTTCTTCGGTGGCAAGATACAATGAATACAATTCGTTGTATAAATGAATTCATGAATTTCCCAGCTAATGAGATACATGAACAAAACTCTGGCTTCCTTTTTAAAAACTGTATTAACTGTACTGTTTATAACCTGCTAATGACACATCATTTCTATATGTTAGTCTGCGTTGTATTTCTTTAGAAACCAAAATTGGTATTGTCACGGACTATTATGGTTCACATACGGACTAATTTGTCCTGGACTTTACCCAGTCCAGACCCTCCCCCAAAATAATAAGGATTTCCCGCATTTGATATTGCTTGTAGTGAGCCTGATGGTCACAACTTCGCTTATTACTTGGCATCCTACACGTTTCTTGGTTTGTATTGATTGCATTAAAATGAAGTTTTCTCCAAACCGAAGGTTGCTGGGGGTGGGGCAGAGAGGGATAGGGTGGATGGGTGATGGCCGTTGGGGAAGGTATGTGCTATGGTGAGTGCTACGAAATGTGTAAGACTGATGATTCACAGACCTGTACCCCTGGGCTAATAATACATTATATGTTAAAAAAAAAATGAAGTTTTCTCATGCATATGAATCACAGAGTAGCCTTATTCTCATGAGTGTAAATTCAGTTGCAATCTTATTTCTCTCTAGGAAGCCTATTCCGTAGCAAGGCAGTTCAATATGATCCCACCGGTCTGTGAACAAGCTGAGTACCATCTTTTTCAGAGAGAGAAAGTGGAGGTGCAGCTACCAGAGCTCTACCATAAAATAGGTAATCTTCGCCATCAAATTTGCTGATTATGTTGAACAATAGGAGTATCAGTCATCCAGAAAAAAGTGTTACTGAAATGCTTTCCTTAATGGTCCTAATTAACATAGAGATTGTGTCAACTATCCATTTCAGAGCCTGGAGAAGAATCAGAGGTGCCCACAGGGTGGTCTATAGGGTATTACTGATGAAATCCAAGGGGCTGTAAATTGTGACTGGTGTAGAAGCTGTACTCAGGAGGTGTTCAAAAAAACGCATATAGAAAGAAGGGCAGAAACAATGAATAAACTCATTTTTTCATAAGGTGCTTCTCTAATCAAAGCATGCATCTTTGAGTGGATTATAACTACCTTTCCAAAAACAACTGTGGATCTATACAACTCTATCTTATCCCCTGTGCCTGGAGCTAAGTTAGACCTGGGGAGTTCAAGACTGCCTGACAAGCCTAGCACCGCCTGTCTGTATAGGTAAATGTAATATATTTTTGGATATATATATATACATATATATATATCCAAAAGCAACTTAGAAAAATATTTCTGTTGTTGACTGCCATAAAGTCAACATCTACTGAAACATCCTTAACAATAAACATGAAGGGCTCTCAGGTGAAAAGCCTCTTTCTGATCACAAAGTGGCTTCTTTCAAGCTCCACAGACTCTCAAGCCTTCCTACATCATTAGCCGGAGTGTTTTCCATTATAATATATGTGCATCTAGAAATGCCATTTATGGGGCGCCTGGGTGGCTCAGTTAGTATATATATGACTATATATATATTCTTATGTATAGAATATACACATAAGAATTTTGGACATCCAGGGGCACCTGGGTGGCTCAATGGGTTAAGCCTCTGCCTTTGACTCAGGTCATGATCTCAGGGTCCTGGGATGGAGCCCCACATCGGGCTCTCTGCTCAGCGGGGAACCTGCTTCCCCCTCTCTCTCTGCCTGCCTCTCTGCCGACTTGTGATCTATCTCTCTCTGTCAAATAAATAAAATCTTTTTGAAAAAAAGAATTTTGGACATCCAAAAAACAGGAATAAGCCACATTTTCAGCCTGGATGTATCAACACAGGGTCCAGAGATAATTTTCTTTCTAAAAAATAAAGATTCCTAAGAAATAGAGCAGGAAAATGCTGGGTAAGGAAAAAAAAAAAAAAAAAAAAAAAGAATAAGACCATCAACAGCAATAAGGATCACTGGCATTGTTAGCATTTGCTCTGTGTTTTGTCTACGGTAGGCACTGTGCTGCCATGGACCAGGCTCAGGGGACAAGTGAAGCACTGAGGCATTCTCCTGTGCAAACCAGTGCTGGTCTCTGAGTATAAAAAGAAGCATCCATCTTAGACATCAGCAAAGTATGAGTGAGCCACGTTTTTAGGCTTGCTTGGCTTGAAAACAAGGCCCACTCCCTGTAACCGAGAGTACATGTACAATTGGCTTATACAAATGAAGCACAACCTATAAATAACTAAATTTTAGGGGTGCTTGGGTGGCTCAGGTGGTTTAGCATCTGTCTTCAGCTCAGGTCATGATCCCAGGGTCTAGGGATCAGTCCTGCATTGGGCTCCCTGCTCAGCAGGTGGTCTGCTTCTCCCTTTCCCTCTGCCCCACCCCACCACTCATGATCTCTCTCTCTCAAATAAACAAATTATTTTATAAATAAATAAATATTAATGGAAAGATGTATGTTGGTATTAACTTACTTATCTGACTTGCTGTTTTCCTGTGACTAACCAAGTCCTGTTTTAAACACTCTCACACTTTTAATCTCCGTTTGCACAAGCAACTTATTCCATTTTTTTTCTTCTGTAGGAGTTGGAGCAATGACATGGTCTCCACTTGCCTGTGGAATCATCTCAGGAAAATATGGAAATGGAGTGCCTGAAAGTTCTAGGGCTTCACTGAAGGTATTTTCCCCCACTTCTAGAAAAGAGTCTGGGGATGGGAGAGGGGGATGGAAAAAGTTTGAACAGAACAGCTCTGCAGCAGCCTATGGCTTCCTGTCTCAGGCAGAGCATGGCCTTGGCCAGGCCAATGTCCTCAGGAGGGCTCCCCCAAGCCCCGAGAAGGCCTCTGCTCCATGGCCAAGTATCAGTCAGGCATTCATAATCTGTCAGCACAGAAAATTCTCCTCTTCTGCGGACTGGGGGAAATGCCCACTGCCCTGGTTGGGTTTATAGGGCTTAAATCCCTACGCTGTTATTTATTCTTATGTTCAAGAAAGCATTTCATTCCTCCTTGGAAATTGATGAAATGTAAAATCCCTTTTCTTGTAAGAGGATCTATTTTTACTTTTCTTGACAAAACAATTGGGGCAAACCCATTGTAGCTGAGTCGGGCTTGAGGCAGATTGATGTTGTTTATGGCAGGGCGGGGGGTGCAAAGAGGGAGGGTTTGGGAAGCAGATACAAAGCCAGGTAAGCCTCTGTCTCTGGGGCTCAAGGCTGGTGTTTTTGCAGAGATCAAAAGGCCCCAGAGTCTTACAATTTAAATTCTTCTCTGAAACAGAAAGATACTTGACATCACTGACATAAAATTATTTCCGTTCAGAACATCTTGATAATTAATTTATTGGAGAGTACTCCAAACATCCCTCATTAACAACATGTCTGTTTTTAAAAACTTGAGACAACGTGTAATAACATTAGAATCACAAATGGCAATGTCAAGGGAGAGAGAGAATATTGGCATTTTAAAAAATTCAGACATGGCAGAGGCCCCTAAGGAGCAGAAATCTGACACAGCCTCTTGTTTCCATCTTGTTTCCAAAGTCAGCAGGAGGACAGCCCAAGTTAGGCCTGAACAACCAACCCTGTAATCAACTTGCTGGGACGACTGTGACCTTTGCTAATCAGAACCGTTTCAAAGCTCTAGGTCTCCCACTCCTTCTGCTTGTTACAGCTGACCTATTAGCTAGTTTGTTCTCTAAAATAATATCTCCTAAAGCATGGTGACATGCCTATTTCTAGCTTGGCATTATCACAAAATATAATTATCCTAGAATATTAATTGTGCTCTTGCTTCTGAAAATTGCACATTATTCTGGACCAAGTTTAAATAAGTTAGCGGGGAAAAACTATAAGCATCCTATGAAAGAAGATATGAAAAGAAAAAGGCAAAAATGAAAGTGAAGAAGAAAAGGAAGCATTGAAAATTGCAGTTTTACTGGGCACCTCCTATGTGCCAAGCATTGGGCTAAGCATTTTTATTCATCTCCTTTAATCTGTACAAAATTAAATGGATACGGATGACTCTTAATCAGGTGTGGCTAAGCATGTTGCCTTACATTTTTTCAGAGACTTTTTAAAAATATTTTATTTATTTGAGAATGGGCGAGAGACACAGAGCACACAGAGGGAGAGGGAGAAGCAGACTCCCTGCTCAGCCCGGAGCCCAGCACGGGGCTCGATCCTAGGACCCCAGAAAATGACCTGAGCTGAAGGCAGACATTGAACTGACTGAGCCACCCAGCCACCCCTTCAGAGATGTTTTTAAAAACTCAAAGTACTTCCGCATATGCCGAGTACTGGTTCTCAGACTATCCTTATAAGAGGGTAAACCTTTCCAGATGTAGAGACTGAGCACGAAGAGGTCAAATAATAACCAAGAGCATAAACTCCTAATAGAGTTTATACTAGAATCCAGGTTTCCTGGCTCTGTTTATCTCCCCTGAAGACATTTCTGTCTCCCTACCAACCCAGGTTTCTAATGGAGGAAGAAGCAGCTGAACTGTACTTGGAGTGTAAGACTGGCTGACCTCTGTCACTGTTTGAAAGCAGCTTACAAATGGCAAACAAACAAACAAAACAAAAAGCCTTTCACACCTTTTACAAATGAATTAACAAAGGAGAAAGTAAAAAAAAAAAAAATAAAAAGTAAGGAGGTACAAAATACTGAAGGTGGCTAAGTCCAAAAGCAACTCAGAAAAATATTTCTATTGTTGACTTCCATGAAGTCAACATCTACTGAAACATCCTTAACAATAAACATGAAGGGCTCTCAGGTGAAAAGCCTCTTTCTGATCACAAAGCGGCTTCTTTCGAGCTCCACAGACTCTCAAGCCTTCCTACATCATTAGCCAGAGTGTTTTCCATACTAGTATGTGTGCACCTAGAAATGCCACTTGCAGGGTGCCTGGCTGGCTCAGCTAGTGTAGCATGCTGCTCTTGTTCGCAAGGTCATGAGTTTGAGCCCCACACTGGGCATAGAGCCAACTTAAAATGAAAAAATAAAATTGCTTTTTAAAAAAAGGAAAACCATTTCTATAGAATAACTGAAGCAAAATAAATAAATAAATAAATAATTGAAAGCTAGGCAAGCAGATAAATAAGCTGGCAGCTTTTACCTCCCCCCACCCCAAAGAGAATAAATGGCTGGTGTTTCACGTTAGCTGTTCTAAGTTAAACCAATAAAATAGATATTAATATTTCATGCTGTTGTAAGTACTGAACTTGTATTTGAAAGATACATTAGCACAGTACGAACCTATCTAGGGGTCTTTTAGAAAGTAACACAACCTGGGGGTCTTCTGGGTGGCTGCATCTGGTCCGCCACTCTAACAGTGACTTCTGTATCTTTGGTCACCACCTCTGTGTTCACTGCCCAGCTGTACACTACTACTTCTTCACATGTCTGTTAGACATCTCCCGTGGGCATTAGTCATACCTAGAGGAATCTATCATCACCCCCCAGAACCTACCCTTCCTTCTTGGTTAATCGTGCCTCCACCTTCCATCTGGCCATCCCAGTCAGAAGCCAAGGGTTATGTCAGACTGAGTCCTCTCCTCCTTCACTCTTGTCTGGTGGGGCCCCCACTCCTCCAGACCACCTCCTGACTCTCAGAGCCCATTGCCTGCACAGCCCTTGTTCAGACCTTCGTCATTTCTTCCCTATTTTGCTGCAGTAACCTCCCACCTGCACACTCTAATTTTTTTTTTCCTTTTGTCAACTACTGTGTCCAATTATCTTTCCTTTTGTCATCACTGTGACCAGTTATCTTTCTGAAAGACTAATCTGACCCTATCATAACCCTGCTTAAAATCTGTTACTCACTTTCCAGTCATTGCTTATAGGACAAAACCCAAACCCCATAGAAAAGTATTCAAGGAAATAACCTTGGGATCTAAGTGGTGCCCACCTTTCCGTTCTTGTCTCTGCCCATGTTATACCACTGTACTATTCATCCAAAAGCACTGTACTCTCCTTTGCCTCCCACAAATGCCCTTCTTTTCATCTTGCACTGGAACCCCTCCTCATCTCTAAAGACAGAGCTTGGTCGTCTTCACCTCTTTGAAGCCTGTCCTCACTTTACAGAGCTGATTTATTTGCATCTTCCTCTATTACTCTGTTAACACTTCTTACAGAGAATTTGCAGAATTCTCTCATTGCAATCGATCAAATTTAATTCAACTAATTTCATCAAAGAAGGGGAACATATACTCACTGGGAAGGCTGGAATGGGGATGGTCTCAGGGTTGACTCAACCATAGACTTGAACATTGTCAGGACTCTCCATCTCTATTTCTCTCTGCATGTGGGCATTGTCTTCTACTGCAAACGAGTCCTCTCCATGAGGCCAGGAGTGGGAAAACTGGTGTTGCAGGTTTACATCCTTACAGACATGTAATGTGAGAGCAGAGACAGCCATCTTTCCTTAGGTCTTTGGTCCAGAGAAGACTGGCCAAGCCTGGGTCATGAGCCAATCTGTCAGACCAATGACAGTGGCCCAAAAGGTAAAGGGCTGTGACCAACTCCTGTCATGCACCATCGTTAGGGGCATTTTCCATAAAGAAGTGGTACAAACATGGCTTCTGAGGCAGTCAACGAGGGAGGCATCCCAACCACAAAACACTCTTCAAACTACCAGACAGTGAATTGTGAGTATCTCTACGACAGACGCTGAAACTCAGAGCCTGGCACATGACAGTACTCCATAAATGTTTGTTGATTGAGTGCAATGAGCCATAACGTATTATCAACAAAGTCTGATCAATGGACCAGGTGTGTAGCTTTTAAATAGACATTTTAAATAGAAATGAAAAGTGCAATAAAATTTATGGCCAGCTCTTTCCTGTTGCTGGCAAAATGTCTTACAGAAAAATCATAAAAATATGTAACACCCCCTCCCAGTCAAATGAAAATAGGAAGATGCAAACTTAAATCAAGGTGGGGGAAGAGGGGCGGTTCAAGTACTCCAGGCGTTATATTAGGAAACTAAATGCCTTGCACAGCCCGGTGTAATTTCCGAAGGAAATTTTTTAGCTTCAGTAGTTTACCTAAAGATTTCTACCTCAGCATCAAAGACTGCGCTTCTCTTCTGAGCCAAAGATTTTGAAGTTTAAATTATAATAGTCAGCGATCTTGGATGCTAAATTATTCCAAGACAAATTCGAGAGATGAGATGTGACTTATTCTGTCCACGGCTTTATAAAGTTGCTGCCTGAGTTTCAATCCATTGCTAAGGAACAGCCAACTGTGGAGGCTTCAGGGCCAGACCCGCAGACCACTCCTACCCCCAGCGTTACCTGTAAAGTGGTCATGGCAAGGAGAGATGGCAAAGAAAATGGGCTTTAGGAAAATTCAGAGAATTTTGTGATTTACATATAAAAGCAATAGCCCCCTAATGTGTGCAGAAAAGCTCACATCTTTTGTTTGGCAAATATCGACTGAGTATCTGGTCAGTACTGGGCTCTGTGTTGAGTGCTGAGGGTAGGGGGAAGAAGGCGATAGTCTTCCTGCCTTCCAGGAAGAACTCTGGCAAGGTTAGACAAGGTAAAGAAATGAATTAGGAAGCTGTGCGGGACCTACAAGCACTGCGGAGTCACACAGGACTGTCCGCAAAGTTGTAGTGGAATAAGGAAGGGGTGTCTGTGCTCGTCTGAAACGTTGCAGAGCTCTCTTTTGTACTCTGAGGAGCCCTGGTTGCTCAGACGGCCCCCTCCCCGTCAGTCATACTGGTGGAGCTCCGCTCCGTGGCAAGCACTGTGGCAGGACTGGAGACGTTGAGATGAACGAGAAGCCCGTCCCTGCCCTCCTCCACTTAGAAAGATCAGCTCGCCACCAAACCACTGCAGCAATGGGGTAAGCCACAGAATAGGGCTGGAAGAAAAAAAATCAGCTTTTGATCCATGGATGACTGCCCAGTCCACACAGCCACACCCACCACCAGTCCTCCTATAAAGAAACACTGGTTCGCTTCCCTATTTATATTTTAATTAAGCCTCCTCTCTTCTCTTCGATAACAGTTTGCCACTTGCAAAGGGAGTTAAAGCTATTTATTTCCCAAAACACTTTTGTTTCCTTTGGTATGAGGAAAAGCGGTATAAATACTATGCCTCTACTTTTTCTAAATCCTAGCCTGCTTATTTTTCCCTGTGATTAAAGCAGTGAGGTTTATAGTGCAGAGGGTTGGGGGAATGACTCGGTAAATGAATGCTTGACGTTCGTTACTTTTAGAAGTCTGTCTCTCAATATGTTACATCTGCGTGCGTGTGCAAATGCACACACACATACACACAAACTTGTAACTCGATCCTAAGAGTACAAATGCACTCCACATGATAAGGTTTCGAAAACGGAGTTCTAGAAGTGATAGATAAACCAACCATTGCTTGTATGTGTGGTACATAATGAAACCAGGAATGCAGCTAGTTAGGACAAAAAGCTGTCATTCGGCGCGTGGTTTGCAACCATTTTCTTTTTTTCCTTTGAAGAACACTGAGCTACTGGTCCCCTGAAAGGTGTTATGAAATTATAGTGAGGGTCAGTAATGTTTTCCCAGTGAGGACAGAGGAAGTAAGTTCAGGGGCTCTCTGACCCAGCATACTGTCTACCCAGAACACAAGTATGGTCAGGAAAGGCTCCTGGGCCCTGATGGCAGTGGTCATTGTCACGAGGCCCAACTCATCACCGCTGGCACCAGCTGTCTTCCCTGGAGAGGTGCTCCAGGCCACCCTTCCTCCTGGAAGCTGAGGTTTCCCAGAGCTGAGGCTGGGAAAACTCTTGGCCATCTCCCTAAGCAAACTCCAAGGGAGGAGCCAGACCATAAGCCTTTGAGATCTAGAAAGCAAACAGAACTGGGGCAGCTTGCCCTTTTTCTTTTTCACATCTGCAAAATCATTCCAAAAATCATAATACAACATAATGTGGTTACCCTTTTCTTTGGAAATACAGCCTTAGAATAAGAAAAAAGGACTTAAAAAACAAAAGCAAGCAGCCTATTGAAATCATGTGGGTGGAGTGTCTGTGATGATTGCTGTCTTTGGGAAGGTAAACGTCTATGGTGACAATTATTTCGCAACACAACGGATAAAGTCCACATTGCCACAGAAGGGGATGGTTTCTATTAGTTTTAATAAAGCCCATTCTTATAATTATTCGTTACCTTTGGATGTTGCTGCTCAGTGTTAGTTAGTTAGTGTTAGTTCTACTGTCCCTCATTTCTTAGTAAGAGCAAAATCTTCTGGAAAAGCAAGGCACTGAGATGTTCTAAAAGATATGTCTCCTGGGGCGCCTGGGCGGCTCAGTGGGTTAAAGCCTCTGCCTTCTGCTCAGGTCACGATCTCAGGGTCCCGGGATCGAGCCCCGCATCAGGCTCTCTGCTCCGCAGGGAGCCTGCTCCCTCCTCTCTCTCTGCCTGCCTCTCTGCCTAGTTGTGATTTCTCTCTGTCAAATAAATAAAATATTTAAAAAAAAAAAAAAAAACGTTAAGAGAATGGCTTTCTTTGACCAAAGTTGGCGCCGCCCTTTCTTGACAAAAAGGAAACATAGTAGACCTTGGTGAAATGTCAGTTTGATTTTTTTTTTTTTTTTTTTGCTACATTCTCAAATTGGGCTATGCAATGAGAAACATCCTTTCCTCCACTAAGCAGGCAATATGTAATTGATTTACGTCAGGATTTTAATAAATTTCCTGTGTGTTGATGGATTTGAATGGTGACTATTAGTCAAAATCAATTTGTCTTGAGCCAATAAACAAGGAGTGAGACCATGGGGAACATTTCTTTGCCTAAAAGCACAGGCATCAGGTCACCACGAAACAAAGGTTAGGCAAGAAGATTCAGGAATTCACCATGAGGGTGCTCCTACTTTATTGATTTAACAATCTTTGCCTCAAACCCTTACCAGACACTAACTTGTAAATGCTCTTCTCCCTAGTGCTACCAGTGGCTGAAGGAAAGAATTGTAAGTGAAGAAGGCCGAAAGCAGCAGAACAAGCTCAAAGACCTTTCCCCAATTGCTGAGCGTCTGGGATGCACACTACCTCAGCTAGCCGTTGGTAAGAAAACTACCCGGGAGGGGAGGCTCTGCTGGATCACAGAGAAGAGTTTTCATGTCCCTGTCACAATAAAGGATCTAGTGTAAGGGCAGACTGGTTACTATTATCTAAAACAAAGTTTTCAAAGTTCCCTGGAATTGTCTACATGTTAAAACACTTCCTTCCTCTCTCTATCCCTTAGAATACCGTTTAAATGCGAACAAGTGAAAACACATACATCCTCTGGTGTCTGGGGTGAGTGCCCCTCAATGGTGTAATGACATGCCTTTCTCCTGGCTTCATTTCCCCTCCCTATGGAAGCTAAGGTGCGGCTGGTGAGAGGCCAGATGCAGGACTGGGGGGCTGCCGGGGGGCCCAAGGCTACCGCCCCATGGAAGCCTACCCTAGAGGAGCAGCTTCACTCTGCAACTTCCTGAGGGGCCATGAAAAGTGACCTTCTAACACTGTGGAGTTGACGAACCCTCACGGTCACTGGTACGGCTGAAAACCGCATGTGCCAGTGCTGTCCAATAGAAACAGAATGTGGCTCACGTTCTGGTGGCCATACTGAAAAATTCAAAAGGGAATAGGTGAACTTAATTTTAGTGATGGATTTTATTTAACCCAGTAAGGGCCCAAACATTATCATTTCAAAACACAATGACTATAAAAAGTTACTGAGATACTTTGCATTCTTTTCTTCTTACTAAGTCTTCAAGATCCAAAACATATTTTATACCTACAGTACATCTCATTTCACATCTCCAATAGCCACAGGCGGCTTGGAGGTGAGGTTTTTTGGTTCCCGCGCTCCATAGTAGCGCTTTATGCTCACCGTCTCCTAAATCATCAGAACAATTCCCTGAGCTGTTCGCTAGCACTTGTCCTATCTTACAGAGTAAGGAGTATTTGTGATCATTACCTCCACCTTACAAGTGAAGGAACTGAAGGGTTAAAAAAAAGAAAAGAAAAAGAATCCATGGGGTGGCTGTGAGAAAAAGAGTAAAATGGGTGCAGATTCTAGAAAAAGGTTCCCAAGGTTTAAGGAACAGCAGGAATTGGGACTAACCTGATATAAGAAGAGATAAGGAGATAAGAAGCCTAAGGTCAGTTCTATGAAAACAACTTACAGAGAAATTGTTAGATGCGAGATCCTTCTGTGGTTGGAAGGCAGGGAATGGCTGCAGCTGGAGACAGAAGAATATGGGAGGTAGTTGGGGAGAGGGTAGGGAATAGCGTTTACCCAGGTACATATATACAGGACTTGATTTAGTGCCCCCCCCCCCAAAAAAAAGTCCAAGAATAATGTGATTATTAGCATCCCTATAGTTTTAACAAGCACAGTAAAAAGTACTGGTCATTTGACCATGAGGAAGTTATTTAACTTGCTATCAATTTTCTCATCTATAAAATGTGTATAACACAGACCTTATAAATCTGTTGCGTAAAGTGTAATTATATATATAAAGCAAAGAGTGGGTGCTCAGTAAGTGGTGATGATGACAATGATGATGGTTTTGCAAAGAGACGCCTTGGACCTACAACTCCGCCAATTCCTAGCCATGGCCTGCGGTCAGAGTGACAGAGAAACATGTATTGTTGTAAATACGGTTTGGGGTGGAAACGTGACAGTGCGTTTTGAATTTAGCTCTGAAGGAGGACATTGTCCTTCTCAAGAGGAAACCTTGACCAGATTTAAACTTTTACTGGATGTTAGATATACATGAAAGACTCCTTACAGTCTGAGTTTTAGTTAAAACAGGCTTTGATTCTCCCTTTCCTCCCTCTGTGCCCCCAGATGTCTTGCTTGCCTGTCATTTTTTCTTCTTTCTTTATAAACAAGTAGTTTTGCTTTTAAGCGCAGAACTCTCAAACCAAGAAATTATTTCCAGACATATTACCTTTGATCTGATAGAAGGGTGTAGGGGGAGGGGGCAGTCCTTTGGCAGGAAACAAACCACTTGAACCCAAGTGTGGGCTGGCTCCCACGTCACACACCTTCACGGGAGCCAGCGTTCACACTTGGCGCGTAGGCTTTCTGGATAGGGCTGTTGGTGACACTTGCTAGAATCATCTGCATGTGTTCTCTATCACGCTGGCCACTTCTGCCCAGTGGGTTCTCCTATGCCCTACAGCCCATGGGGAAAATGGCTGTGCTGACATTAGGTAGTTTAGGGGCAATAATTTTCCCAGCGCCCTGCTTTGACCTCAAAACTTTAACACCAGAGTCAAAAGAGTTCTCTAAGCCCAAAGCAGGAAACAGTGCAGCCGGGGGGGTGGAAAAAAGTCAGGGATCGCTTGGCATTTTGCCTTTATTAGAGTATTTTGCCCATGTGGAAAGGTTTAGTGATTGCTCCAGAAGGCCAGAACATGGTAACAGCTTAAGAGTATCTGTTGCGGGGCACCTGGGTGGCTCAGTTGGTTAAAGCCTCTGCCTTCGGCTCAGGTCTTGGTCCCGGGGTCCTGGGATCGAGCCCCGCATCAGGCTCTCTGCTCCACAAGCAGCCTGTTTCCTCTTCTCTCTCTGCCTGCCTCTCTGCCTAGTTGTAAGCTCTGTCAGATAAATAAAATATTTAAAAAAAAAAAAGTATCTGTTGCAAGCCCTGAGCAAACGGGGCAGAAGGAATACTTGGGGACACCCATCAATCATCCACACCTGTGTTTATTCAACAAACATAATAAACACCTACTATGTGCAGTTACTGGGCTGGGCACAAAGCATCCAAGTGCAAATAACACGTATCTCACAGCCTGGTAGGCAAGTCAAGAAAATAAAATAGGTAACTTTAATACAGTGTTGTATTAAAATAATTGAGAAGGAAACAGAGGATTATGGGAGTTATGTAAAGTGTAGGGGCTCCCAACCCAGCCTGGGATTCAGGGAAGGGCTCTGGGAGAAGGCAGTACCCATGAGGAGTCTCAAATGGCAAGTAGGTATTAGTGAGCAGAGGGACATTCCAGGCCAAGGGCACACATGAACCAAGGACTTGAGGAGAAAAACAGCATGATGTTTGGAGACAGAAAAGATTTACCAACAGTTCAGTGCTGCTAAAGTCAAAACCTTAAGGCCAGGAGTGAGAAGACATGAAGCTGGAGAGGCAGGCTTTTGAATAAGTTTGCCAGGATGAGAAATGAGAGCTTTGTCATATAAGACAATGATGATGCCAGGTGCATGTTGAAGAACTTTTAACCAGGCATGACATGATCAGCTTTATACCTGGAAAAAGCGCTGCTTGATGTGTGAGATTCTGGGGGAAGGGGAGGGAAAATCCAGTCAAGAGGTGGGAAAACCAGCTGTGAAGGAGAGACAGTGAATTCCTGTATGAGGACAGTGGGCAGTGAAACCAGAGCAGCCATTCTCAAAGTGTGGTTCCACAGCCACAAGATGGAATGCTCTTCAGCAATAAAGAAATATTTACTAGTAAATGCTATTAACATAGATGAACCTTATAGACATTACACTAAGTGAAACAAGTCATACAGAAAGGACCCAGCTTATAGGATTCCATTTAAATTAAATGTCCCGAAGTCATAAAATTTATAGGGATACAAAGGCAGAGGAGTGGTTTCCTGGGGTTGGGGGGTAGAAAGGGGATTAACTGTAAATGGTGATGGTTGCACATTTGATAAACTTAGGAAAAATGACTGAATGATAAACTTCAAATGGGGAAATTTTACCTCAACAAAGTTGTTTTCAGAGAAAGCATGGTCCCTGGACCAGCAGCATCAGCAACCCCTGGAAGCTTGTGGGACATGCAGCTCCCCGGGGCCCCCACTCCAGCCCTCCCCTGTCCTTGTTTCACGAGCCCTCCAGGGGTTCTGATGCATGCTGCAAAGTGAGAGCTACCGGATTACAGAAATATTTAGGAGGAATAATCAACCAGACGTGGCAATTAAAAGGGAACGCGGGTTCAGAGAAAGGACCGTTCCTAAGGCTAAACACCCTGGTTTGGGGGTTAGAAGGCCAAGTTGCTTGGTGATGGCCCCAAGATGAGACTGGGAACCCAAGACAGACTTAGTAGTACACAGCAAGCAATGTGCGGTGCCTTTGGTGGCCCCAGCAGGGGGTCTGGCAGACGGTGTGTGCAGGGGTCTGCAGAGACCTCTAGTTACGGACATCTACTGTATCCACAAGGAGGTTCCTAAGGAACCTGGCTTCTGACACGGTAAGAAGGAGACTAGAGGGCTAAGGAGTCCTCTCAGGGAGCCCAAACTAGCCTTTTGGACATTTAACTAGCCAAGTATGAAGGGTCAGAGGAGGCTAATTTTAGAATGGGACAAATGTGATGAAGGAGGTAGTAAGAAATTTAAAATTCAGGGAAGGTGAAAAACGATGGATGCATCAAGTCCAAGGAAAGGCAACAGGAACTGGATCCAGGGCAGACTTTGCCCTTGAACAGAAACAGACATATCATCTTCTGAAACTGGAGGGTGTGGATGTATGCGTGGGGGTTATTGAGGAGTAACACACGTGACAGACTTCATTTTCTACATACAGTAGGAAGACAGGTCATCTGCCAAGAAGGAAGGGACGACGCTGGATAGAGGGTTTAAGGGTGGAGGTTCCCAGAATGGCAGAGGAAGGAGAGGAGTGAGGAGTTGAAGGCTGGTGAGCGTAAGCAGATTATCAACGGGGGCTGAATCTCGGAAAAGGAAGGGAGAGCCTGAGTCTGCGAGATGGATAGAATCAAAGAACAAGACACCCAGGGTCTACAGGACTGTATGTAACATGAGGGAAAAAAACATGAATAAGAAGGAAAGACAGGAGACTGTGGGCCAAGACGGAAACAGGAATACAGACGTCTGCTGGGGAGCAGGGTCAGGTGTTTTCAGGAGCAACGGTGTGTTCCTGGGGTGGAGAGCTCGACTGGATACCCCAGCCGTTGGGCAAGTCCTCATGCAGAGCGTATGTGCCCTAAGCCCTCAACTCGAACTCACAGATTCTACTGAACCCTCTCCAGGACAGAGGTTGCTGCTGAGGTCTTTAATCCTAGGGAGCACTATCTTTCCCCACAAAGGTTACTAAGTTTCAGTTGCAGCAGTGGGGGTTACAGGTGGTTTAGAAGCTAATCAGTAAGCAGAAGTGTTCTGACATCCTGACCACGTGTTCTTTCTTCCCAGCATGGTGCCTGAGAAATGAGGGTGTGAGTTCTGTGCTCCTGGGATCCTCCACTCCTGAACAACTCATTGAAAACCTCGGTGCCATTCAGGCAAGTACCACGGCCTTTCCCACCAGGCTTGGGGGGATAGCATGGTCCTCTGCAGATGTCCCCAGGCAGTGTCCTATCTCTCTCCACATCTGTTCTTGATTGTCACAGCTTCCCAAAGGCTACCTGTTCCTAATTTGGGGGGGGTGGAGAGGATGGGCGTGCAGGCGGCAAAGGCGCAAGCAGCAACATGTACATGGATCCAGGGGTGTCCTCTTATTGAGAGGCGAGATTCTCAAAGCCCATGCTCCAGGATGGGTTGAAGGACAGTGCATTCCCAGACACAATGTGACACCGGGCAACTGGGCTGCCAGGCCTTACCATAAAAACATGCTTGAACCACTGGACAATGTATGTACATCATTTATTCATTAGTTCTTTACCCCCATTATTTGCCAAACTACACTGTCAGCCGCCCCCCCCACTCCCCCCCGCCTTCTGCTCCCAGAGCATCCTGTGTTCCTCCCCATCACAGCATTTATGATCGTGTAGTAGAACCTGTCTCCCCGGCTGCACAGGAAGCTTCCTGAGGTCCGAGACCTGGGTCTTTCCCGCATCTCTACTGCTTTTGCAGTTCCTAGCATTACTATATATCCCTTAGCCAGCAGTCAAATACCTATTGAATGAACGTTTCCCACATTTGAAAGAGGAAATAAGCTCAATATTCTATTTTGAACTTCCAGGATCACATCTTCCCTAGCAGCCAGCTCAGGACTATCACCCCACTTTTCCCCCCTGCACAGACTAGAACTGGTAGGAGACCCGCGGATGTACTCTGGGAAGCCAGTAAGGACAGTGAGAGGGGAAGTGGGAGAGAGAGACGTTCCTGGGAGTTCCACCTATGGAGTGGGCGGGCTACTGTGACCAACCCCTACCCCCAAAGGCCACACCTCAGTCCTGAGCCTGTCCCACTAGCAGCCTGAGGGTCCCCAGGAGCCTGCCGGCTACTCTTGCCGCAGCCACCACCTGCCAAAACAAGTACGGCTGTGTATTTTCCTCTCGCTCCCTGGGGAACAGAACGGTCTCCCCTGCCCACCTGCCCCTCAAGCAAGCCCTGTGAACCCTCCCAAAAGGAAACACATGGATGTGGGAACAAACGTGATTACACTTACAAGGTTTAAAACCTTCTTGGCAAATAGCCCCAGATGTGCTGGGAGATGAATGGTGCCTGCCTCCCTCCCACCGTCGCTTTCTCAGGGCTGCGCAGCAGGGTAATCACCTCTGCCCCTGCCACCAAGAACCCCTCCCAGGCCCCCAGCTCCTCCTGGATTCTGTGGGCTCCCATCCCTGCATGGGGAATTGGGGAATGGCTCCCTCTTACGAAAACCACACCTACCTTATTTTCACTTAGGAGCTGGGGAAAGACGAAGAATGGCAATGGAGATACTAGACGTATAGTCTGTACACAGTTGAAATCCACTGATGTCAATTCCATTCATAGTTCTTATCTATCATATGTTTGGCACCACACTAGGCAGAAAGAGTACTGAGGGAAAAAACAGGCCTCTGCCCTCACGAGCTCACAGGCTGGTTGAGAGTGAATTCAGGAATCTGTCCCTTAGTTCATTCAGTCTTTCAGGGCCTACTCTGTAACAGGCACGGGAGACACCACAGGAAACAAGAACGATGCCATCCAAGTTTCAAGTTTACATTCCAGTGGGAGAGGCAAGTAATAAACATGAAATAACTTCAAAAATGTGCAGACTATTAAATAACTAAAGAGGGTACTATGATAGAGACTGAGAAGAGGGTGGGCCTACTTCCGGTGCTGTTTTGCCCAAGGCCCCTCCCGGATGCCTATATGCTAAAGCCCGGAAGAGGAGAAATGTGAAACACCCAAGCAGGAGCATTCCAGACACAGTGGGGAACAACAGTGCAAAGGCCTGGAGATGGGAAGGAACTTGGTTCTTCCAGTACCTGCTGGCCTAAGGCTAATGCTAATGTGGTCAACATGTAGTGAGCCAAAGGGACAGTGGGTGCACTGAAGTGGAGGCAGGCAGGAGAAAGATTTCACTGGGCATTAAACAGGTGAGTTTTGCTGTACATGCAACAAATCCTTGGGAGCATTTTTAGAGGGACATGCTGTTATTTGAACTTTAAAAGATTGTGCTGGCTGCTGTGTACAAAGTGAATAAAGAAAGGCAAAGGCAGTTTTCCTGGTGACAGGAGATGCTGGCTGGGAGTAGCTAGGATGGTGGCTGTGGACGTGCAGTGGATGGATTCCATAGGCTTTGGACACTGACACCAGGAATTGCTGGTGGCTTAGCCAAAAGAGGGAGAAACGGAGATTCCTATCACGCTAACAGAGTGACCACTGCCATCCCAGGGGGAGTTCATACTGCCTGGGAATGGTTTAAAAAAAATAATAACTCCAGAGCTGGGGGAGTATGCCAGGTTGGAAAAGATGTATTTCAGAGGAAAATTCCAAATCCACCTTCCCAAAGCACTTTCTCCCTAGCAAGGCTCAGGCTGATAGCAGGATTGGTGGTGGTGGTGGGGAGTGGGTAGAGATGCCAAGGGTTAAGAGAAAAGGGACCCCCCACTCAAGCTGGGAGGCTGCTACCTTGGAGGCTTATTACCCTCTCCGCCTTTCCACTCCTACCTCACAGCCCAGCACGGAATATTCCACCCTAGGCAAGTTGTGACTGGGAAGCCAGGGGGGACCCAGCAGTGGTGGGATTGGTTGCAGGATTAAGTGCGCAGTGCCAACAGTTGTTAAAGAAAGGAAATTTTTAATGGGAGCCGAGAGAGTCAGCTGCTCCAAGGGATGGAATGTGCCCAAGACATGCGTATGCTGGAGGGACATAGAAATCAGAGCCTCAGTAAGTGGGAGAGCGAGGAGAGGAGAAACCACAGCGGCAGGCAGCCTGCCATCACCCGCACAGGTCCCCATCCTAAAAAACCTAACAAGTGGGGAGAAGCAATTCTCTCCCCCTCCTGAGGCTCCCCATCACCCGCTCAGAGAAACCCAGGCTTCTCACATCCAGAGCTCCTCTCCCTTACCACTCTTTCCCCGGTATCCTCAATCCACCAATTATTCCAGTCAGTAGAACAGCAAGGTTGCCAAGCTGGTAGCCTGTGGGATGTTTGTGTAATCTGCAGCGGGTGAAAATGTTTTACAACAGTTGCCAACATTAAAAAATTGGGCAACTTCACATAAAATTCTGGATGTAAGGCTTCTTAAAAATTTAAGTCTTACAACACTATATATACAATTTTCATGTTTTATTCAAGTAGTTTTACGGTTTCTTTTTTTAATGTTTAAATCTCGGTCTGAAATTTACTTTGGCGTAATGAATGAAGAATTTTTCCTCCTCGCATAGCTAACCCACTGTATTTTAGACAAAACTTCCCACAAATCTACTTTCTAGATCTGGGTCTCTTTGTTGCAGTCTCATTTTAAAGAACATACTCATTTCAATTCTCTGAGACTGCTAAAGCTGGTGGGAAATTAAAACTCTCCCCCTTTAGCTCTGGGTAGGAAAATGTTAGCCAGACCTAGTTTCTCATGTGGAGTAGCTCTACTCTCCTGCCAAACCCTAAGGCTTTTGAGAATAGCACTTCAGTGGAGACAAGGTCACCCTGGCCAACATGATTGCAGCAGAGGAAGGGTGAGGCCGAAACCTCAAAAGTGGCCAGCGTAATTGTCTTTTGCCACAGTCCCCACAGAGGGTCAGTCTATTCCCGTGAAGAAGTCTGCCTTTGTCCCTTGTCTGATGTAATGTGTACCCCTGGTCCCCTTCTCATGAAAAATTCTAGCCTTGGGTGAGCTCATCCTCTCCCAGGGCTTCAAGGGGTAGGCATCTCCATGGTGAGTGACTCACGAGCCCTCAACTCCAGTATTCCTGCCACGACCAATCCACAGCCCCACTCCGCTGCCTACGAGCCGTGAATACACGGATAGCCCACAGGCACCTTAATCGCCACACATCCTACTTCAAACCTCTCGTACTCCAGACTACTCCTGTGGTTCCCAGTCTCAACAATCAACATCTCTAACCTTCCAGTCACTCAGTCTTGAAATCCTCACCGGCCTCCAAAGTGTCTCTCCGATCCACTCTCCTTTTTTTTTTTTTAAAGATTTTATTTATTTGATATATAGAGAGAGATCACAAGTAGATAGAGAGGCAAGCGGGGGGGGGGGGGGGGGGGGGGGGGAAGCAGGCTCCCTGCTGAGCAGCGAGCCCGATGTGGGGCTTGATCCCAGGACCCTGAGAT
Organism: Meles meles; assembly: GCF_922984935.1. Lineage (NCBI taxonomy): Eukaryota > Metazoa > Chordata > Mammalia > Carnivora > Mustelidae > Meles > Meles meles. Next base: position 80,860,852 of record NC_060069.1, on the reverse strand, counting down.
CATGACCTGAGCCGAAGGCAGAGGCTCAACCCACTGAGCCACCCAGGCACCCCTCCACTCTCCTTTTCTTCTCCACTGCCACTGATCACTGCTTTCACCATCTCTGGCTCCAGCAACAAGCAATCTGTAACATCTCTGCTCCCTTTCCATCACCTCCTTCAGACTACTCCACACGTCTGACGGGGTCACTCCCAGCTCAGAAGTCCTGAGAGGTTCCCTGCTGCCAAGAAGCAAGTCCCAACTCCAAACAGTGGCATTCAAGGCTTTCTATGCTGACTACCCCAACTTCCCTTTCCCCCTACTCCTACCATCACCATGCCCTACACTTTCTTCCCTCCATTTCAGACTGCTCACTTTCCCAAGCCATTCATTCCATCTACGAGGGAGACCTGTTAACCCCTGGCGATCCTCCACCAGGGTTGTGAACACCAGTGGCAGAGAATCTCTCCTTAAGTCTCTAGACATGTGCTGTCCACAACCCTAGCCTCTAGCCACAAATGGCCTTTTAGTGCATGAAACCAGCTTGTCAGAATGGAGAAGTGCTGTTAAATGTCAAAGGTACTGGATTTGAAAGACTTAGTACTTAAAAAACAGAGCATTTTAATCTTCTATGCTGACATGTTGAAATGTTTTAGATAAAATGGAGTAAAAACAATTTCATGTTTCACTTTTATGTGACCATTAAAAAAAAATCTGAAATTCTGTGACTCCTTACATTTCTGTGAGCTTTCATTTATACGTTATGCCTTTATTCAGTTCAGCAATACTTCTAAGCACCAACTATGAGCCAAGCACTCTTATCACAGGAAACGCAGTGGTGGAAAAAAACAAGGTCCCTGTCCCTGACCCTCAGGAGCTTACAGTCTGGTGGGGGGCTTACTAGTTGTGGTTTATAAATGTATACAAGTCTAGACAACTCCGCTTAATTTTAAGCACAAAGAACAAATGATCACCGAGTACTAACCATATCCTCTGTACTTTTGCTCCTCAGGTTCTCCCAAAGATGACATCACACGTGGTAAATGAGATTGATAACATATTGCGAAACAAGCCCTACAGCAAAAAAGACTACCGATCGTAAGGCAGTGCGTGAGCAGAGGGACGTGCAGGGTTCAAACTGTGGTCTCTGCTGGTACAGAATGGTGTCACTAGCCAGTCTTTTGAGTCACTTAGCAGCCTGCTGCTCAACCTCTAGTATTCCCGGATCTGAGGTATCTGCTGTCGCTCCCACTGTGCACCTAAATCACGAGCACATCTGAAAACTCACTACCAAGGAAATCCATTCTATTTTCTTATCTTGGACTGGAGTCTCCTATTCCTTGCATTGCTCTGTGCACCTCATGCTTATACCACAGGAAGTGTATGAGGGGAGGACAGATTACCTTCAGGCATTTAGTAACTTAAAGGCGGCTGCACAAGATGTATTTTTTCAAATGCATAAAATCCACAGCTGCAACGTGGATTGCATCAGAAAGAGTAGGCTACGTTCGCTCAGAAGTCGTGGGAGAATAAGCAGAAACAACTTCACATTGCTTTTTTCTATTTCCACATTAAGGTTAGCAAGAGTTGTTTCACTTGTTATTCAACCAAACTAAAACTTCAAGGTATATGCTTTCATTACCTTGTAAAAATAGTCACTGTTGCTTGGCCCCAAGAATGTCCTGTATTGTAATTTACCCATGATATCTATTAGGAATCTATTAACAGTGTCCATTCACACACAGATATGGTGAGAGGATGAACACCCAATCTTTCACTTGAGACACACTATGCCTAATTTATGAAAGGGAGGATTACACTGCTATGGAAGCTTAGGCCTTGAATAAAATGTAATATATATGCAACTGAAGTGTTCATTTTTGACTACATTTTATTAAAATCTGCTTTATACTTTTGACTGCTTGTAGGCACAGCTTCTGCAAGTTTAAATATTTGAGCTTTAAAAATAAATATACACATGCTCAGTTTTGTAAGTAAACCTGTAAAATACCCACAAAGGCAAATGTTTGCTGTCTAATTAGCACTGGGACTTTACAACAGGATGCCTGTTTTTGAGGAATTAACATGAAAGTGAATCAAGGACTTTGTGAAAAATGCTGTCACTGTTCAGCTTATGCTGGGTCAATTAACGTGCCTAGTAAAAAGCAAATGTTACAAAATGTCCTGATTCTATAACCACATTATATGCACTAAACTAAATGCATGAAAGCTCTTTGCATGGATTAAAAGGGTTGCACACAGAAGCTGAGGGCTAACCTTACCATTACTGACTGGTTACCTACCCTCATGAATATTCCACCTGAAAAAAACTGTGACAATATACTGTGTCTATCTACAAGGAGGGAAAACGTGGGGGTGGGGGGATTCCTATCTTTCTATTTGGATACCTGAGCATGTACAAAATTCCAATTTTCTGGCTAGCAAGCACCCCATATAGAAATCACTTTGAGATTTAAGGAAGAAAAAGACTATCAGCTTAAAATACTATTTTCTGCCACCATTTCCAAATACGTATTTCATGATTAAATTCTAAATCTTAAAGCATTAGTGTGAAATACCAATAAATTTTCTTTTTTGTTACTACTGCCTGTATTCTAATAAGGAAACAGTTTGGGATTTTTACCCAGGAGTACCAGATTAATGATGGCTCATCCTTCAGTTGTTCATTGTGTATTAACACAGTGAACTACTGTATGCATAATGAAGTTGTCTAAATGGAAATGCAATTTAACTTATTTGCTTAGAGTAATAAAAGCATTTTGTGCATTTAATCTCAATTAGTTTTTATCTGCTCTTTCATTATAAGGGACTATTATATATATCCACCTCCATAAAATAAGCAGTAAGAATCATCTGAATAAAAATTACGCTGGCAAGTAAGCAACACTGAACGATACCCAACAGAAACAGCAGTAACAAAAGATTTCAGTAACAATCCAAACTTCCTTCTCTTATTAAAGAAGAAAATGATTAACTGCTAAAGATACCTCTCATTGGATTTTAGAAATACACTACACTAAGGCTCAAGCTTCTCAAACTCATTTAAAAACACCTGGAAATTAAAAGCAAATGACAAACATTACTGCTTACCCATGGGAACAACTAGTTTTTTTAACAGACGAATCTTCTGCCATGGTAAACACACTAAATTAGAAATGTCAGTTATACCCTTAAGAAATATTTCCACATACTCCCATATGCTTTTCTGGAAAGAATTTCGTACCAGAGAGCACATTATTCTGCAGGGTAACCCGGGTTAGCAGTCATCCATACTGAAATCTCGGCCAGTGAAAATGCAAACTAGATGCTTGTGTGCTGGCTTCCCACGTTAAGCACTCACTCCATCAACAGTGTACCATCTGTCATCAGATGTCACAGCTTCACCTTAGCCAGGCACCACTCCTTGGCAAATGAGGAAACCAGGCCTAAAACGCAAGCATTCAGTGTTCCAGTCCGGTGCTTTTTTAAGGACAAATTTTATGAATTCTGTAGGTAAATTTTTAAGTTACAAATTCTTGGGTAAGAATCCAAATTCAGAATCAGTTAAGAAACAAAGGTCAGAGGAGACAGGCCACGAAAACTCAAAAAAGTCAATGAGAAGGGCGTCTCTAACCACATCCATGAAAATCTAAACCAACCACAAAAATACCCCTCCTAATCTTCATTTCCCTACCTGTGGTCCAAAGAGGTGGGATCGAATCCCCTAGAGCCCAAACAGATGGATCTGTAGATGAGTGCTATGTCTACGTATCCTTTATGTCTCCAGAAACAGAAGTGACTGGCACACATACTGGAAACCCAGAAATCGGGTGGGCAGGACAGCACAGCCGCCACGTACTGGCAAAGAGGCCTGACACGCTCTCTGTCATAGAACCGTATTATTCCCATCACTGCTGGACAGACATCTGATCAGTAACTACAAAAATGCGTGTTTACGTGCGTGGGAAATTTAAAGGGTAATGTCAAATAATGTAGTAAAGATGACGTACTTATTCACATGGCTCTCAAAAACATCTAGGAAAAATATAAATTTTAAAAAGCTAAGTTTAGTCATATTTAATAAACAAGACCCTTCACAAGAATTTTTGAGTATGACTCCAGCCTCCATATTTCAGTGAACTTTAAACCCTGTTGTAAGTTATTCTCTCCAAGTTAGAATAATCTGCCAAACAGGACAACCAATAGATTTTTACTGGCTAAGGATAATTTCAGTCTAAAATTTTTATGAAGTTGTAAATGAGAAACTAAAAACAGGAAAATGTGAAACAACGTAGCAGTTTAAGTCCCTATTACCACAAAGAGTACTGGGGGGTATTTAATCACTTTTAATTTTTATTTTACTGGTGTTGGATATGGGGTCTTTTTAAGATATAAATTCTACAACAGGTTTTTACTAACTCAACAGACGCAGCACATCATAATTTTATGTGCCACATAGCCATTTTCGATGGTGAGGTGAGTTCTGGGGGAAAAGTTCTCTAATTCCCAAGTACTGGTACAGTAAATCCTGAATGAAAACTGTAAATGTGAGTATATGCCTTACAAACTTAAGCACATAAATTCAACAGTATAGAAAATCAGAACCATTATCAGAACCAAAGAGTGCGCTAGGTAAAATTCAAGACCAAAATCAAATTTCGCTTATTTGCTTTTCTTCAAATTGTTTAGTTTATGAATTCAAGAGACATTCTATTAAGAGTACTAAGCTGATGCCCCCTTTTCACCACTCCATCTCAGCTACATGAATTGTTAAGAACGGTGGCAATTGCTGCCCCCCAACACAGGCACTGCCATCTAGTGGCAATTTTTTTTTAAACCAGCAATTAAAAAACCAAAACAACACTTGGCCCAGCTCTGGTTACAAATAGTAGATCCTGATGGTCTGTCAAATAAGAAAATGCATTTGATACACAACTCCATGCCACCAAACTACTGACCAGTTATTTATCTACAAAAAAAAGTTACCACAGTAGGAAAAGTAAGTATCTTATGTATTACAATATTTTGCAGTGACTCATGACTTCCTCATTCATTCCATTATTATCCAATGATAGCACATGGATAATAATGCACCAAAGAAAAGTAAATTGCAAACTCCTAGAAACAATGAGTAAGTATAATTCTGAATTGAAGACACTAAACCACTATGCAAATATGTTCTTGCCGGCCTCCAAGTTCTTGGACATCCCTACCCAAAACACCCAACAGCACAGAAGATAAACTCCTGATGAACACCTTCCTATAGAGTTATAAACAAAACAGCAAATATTATTTATAACATTCACCTTAGATTTAGAAGTGGAAACTAAAGATTAAAGTTAAGATTAGGAATTAGGAATAGACTATTTCTTTTGAAGTACTGTTTGTAGGAAATTATTGGATGTGGTCAAAAGCTAAAATAGGAATATGTGCCTCTATCACCTAATATTCCATAATCTTTTAAATAATACAAGCTAAAAAGCTTCCCAAACATTTTCAAATCATGGCATGCACCAGAAAATAATTATCTCTGCACACATTAAGAAATGCAAGAGAATGTTCTTGGCTGAACCCTACGGGCTGAAGAGGTCAATATAAAGAAATTTTGTTCACAATCAATGGGAACCTGTGGGTCAAATTTGGGGCGCCTGGGTCACTCAGCAGCTTAAACATCTGCCTTCAGCACAGGTCATGATCTCGAGGCCCAGGTCAGGTTCCACACTGAGCCAAGTTTCTGTCAGATTCTCTCTTCCTCTGCCCCACTCAGTCGTGCTCGAACAAATAAAATCTTTTTAAAAAAGGGTCAAATTTATTAAAGTCCTGACAGAAAAAGGCTGCACTAAATACTGCACAAGCACCCAAACCACTGTAGTTTCTCGGAAAGTTCTTAGAATTCTGGAACTAAGATCCTAAATATTACTTTGATCTTTTACACATCAGTATTCAGAAAGGAGTTCCTCTACTGGACATTCCTCTAGTCAAGGAAAACAGTGGTTCCAGTCTCTCAAACAGGTCAAACCAACATGGTAGGGTTGGGCTGACCTTCCTGACCACCTAAGCCAGGGCTATACAGCTGAACGGTATGTGCTTTAACCCCACGGGACAACTCTCAGATGTCTGGCCACTATTTTTAGGTTATGACCCTGGCCGCCTTTCTTCTGTTAAAAAACAAAAGAAACAAAAAACCCAAAACAACAAAAAAAAACCTTTTCCATAAGTTTCTCTGCCCCAAATTGGGGACACTTTGTTTTTGAGTTATTTCAAATCACAAATTCAGATTGTAAACATGCGTCTTCTGTTCAATTCCCTAGGAGGAAAGGATTCTTCATTCTGATATTTACAGTTCAAAAAACGTTGTGATACTGTGGTTAGAACACACTTATTAACTTCTTGCTACTATTATAAATAATAACAGCTCAGTCCAGGTTACTGTGACCTGTGACAGATCAGGAAACAAGTTATTTTCTCCTCTTGTGATTACAGCACATTGCGAGAGACACTTTTTTTTTTTTTTTAACCTTTTAATAAATGTCCTGGCACTCTGTGTTTCCCTTTCAATTCATTTAATTTCAACAGTCTGTCAAAAAAAGAGCCAATAAACAAATACTGAATTACATTTTGTTGGGCTTTTCAAACCCTCCAACTGCAGGCTATAAAAACATCTGTGTCTCTCACCCTGACCACCCTGCTATGTTGCCATATACCACAGGCCACCCGTAGATACACAGCCAGGGGGCAGAGCCAGTACGGTCTACTTGGAGCCAGTAGACAGGAGGGCGATGAGGCCTGATGAAGCGCTTATGGACAAAATATAATTCCTGTAAAAATTTAACGTTAAGGAAAGACTAAAAGCGCAAAAGTAGTTCTCCAACAAAATAAAAAGAGCCCATCTCTTTGGAATGCACTGCTTCCCGTCTGACACTGTAAAACGATAATGATGTGCAGTCCCATTGTCTGCAAATGCAATTTACAAGACACGCGGCTATAAAGAATGAAGAACATCCACAGGAAATGTGTTCCAGTTTTAAAAAGAAAACACTTGAGACAGAAACCTAGAACACATGATCACAAAGAAGACATCTGAATTCCATTTAACCTAAAGGAGAAGAGCTAATCAAGACTATGAACAGGAAGATGAAATTTAGCTTCCCTGCCTCTGGCCAAGAGCAAAGGAAAAATAAGTCTCCTCTGTCCATCAGTGTTTTGGCTACAGTTGCCCTATAAAAGCAAGGAGGCTCTCAAAGTTCACAGCTACTCTCAGCCTCAGAATGGCACTGTTTACGACAAACCATTCTAGTATTCCCAGAAGATACAAGCTAGAGAAGTCTATTTTATTACATAAAATCTCCATCTGTTAAAAAAAGTCTGGCTATACATCCTTAACACCTTTAATAAATTACCTAAAAAAGAGAAGACTGATTCTTGCCCTAAAGCTCAATTTAAGAGCAGCTTGAAACACTGTTAAGATATTATGAAATGTGCCTATTTAACTACACTGGCTATCCGCCCAATTACAAAGCCCCAAAACGTCAGCAGACACATGGGCTTATGGCAGGAACTACCAAAGGAGGCAAGTTGCTTTTGATCCTCAGAACTTATTTTTAAATAGGAGGATGGGGCACCTGGGTGGCTCAGTGGGTTAAAGCCTCTGCCTTCGGCTCAGGTCATGATCCCAGGGTCCTGGGATCGAGCCCCATATAGGGCTTTCTGCTCACCAGGGAGCCTGCTTCCCTTCCTCTCTCTCTGCCTGCCTCTCTGCCTACTTGTGATCTCTCTGCCAAATAAATATTTTTTTAATTAAATAAATATATATATAAAATAGGAGGATATACATGACCATAGATGTACGACTGCTTTGTAATACCTTTTTCATGAAGTTATAATTTATAAACTTCAAAGAACTTTAAATCAAACCCAAAGCCCTTATTTTAAATGTCCAGAAACGTGCCTAAGGTCACAGTGCTATTCAGTGGACTGATTGCCTGGGCAGTTTTTCTTCATAGTAAAATAGTTGGGATAAATCAAAACCAAAACAAACTACTGCTTCCAGACTTTGAAACTGCTAATGAACCTTTAAAAGGATACACTGTAGGGTTGAAATTCTTCAGTATAAAGAAGGAAGCAACAATGACCAAGACCAGGAAGAGGGTGTTGTTATAGAAGATGGAAAATGTTGTGGCTTCATAATCAGCAACTTCGTTCTTCTTCCACAAGATTCTGTAGACAGACAAACCAATCAAGTTTATAAATATGTATTAAAATATTTTAAATATGACATGGCTCTAGTTCACTATAATGTAAGTTCTTCCTTGCATATTCTGGACAGAATGTGTTTTTAATATTAAATTTAATCAGCTTTGTGCCCTTTCTTCTTGCAGAAAAAGATATTTTACTCAATTGATAAAAATAGCTGCTCAGTCTATTACCTTTCTTCCCAGGCAGTCAGGGCTTTAGAGGAAGGGACAGATTAATTCCAACTGGCTTGGTTTCATCAGCAGCCTAAAGAGACATGAGAAGTTCTCTAGGTCCTCACCTAAAACAAACTCCATGATCAGTAGCCAGATGAAGCTTTCTTGGCTGTCTGCTGGCTTGAGACTTTTAATAGCCTCCAGATTTCAGCCTTCAATTATTATACCTGAAGAAAATCCTAAGGACCAAAAACTAGCCATGGCTCACAGAAGCAGACTAGTCTGCAACTATCTTTAGCCACCTTTACAGGATTCAAACAAAGAATGTGCTTCAACATAAAGAGGATTTTTTAACTTTTGTAAAACCCATTTACTTTTTATTTAACCCATTTTACTCATTGTTTTCTTAATTGACTAAAACCTTATCAACCTTTTCTTTTACCTCTTCACATGGGCAGCAGGAAGTTACAGGGTACCTGTGAATAAGGTAGCCTTTATTCCATTTGATTAATTAACTTTTTAAAGCAGTTTTTAAAAGAGTAGGATGTGACCCATTAGTGGGACATGAAATCATCTGGGTGGATTCAACACTCAGGGAAAGTAACTGAGTGGAACAAGACCAGTTTTGTTTTGTTTTTTTAAGGTTTTATGTATTTATTTGAGAGAGAGAGAGAGAATGCACGCGCGCACATGCAGAAGAAGGGGGAAGGTTACAGGGAGAAGCAGATTGCCAGAGGAGCAGGGAGCCAGACTTGGGGCTCGATCCCAGAACTCTGGGATCATGACCTGAGCTGAAAGCAGATGCTTAACCAACTGAGCCACCCAGGAGCCCCAAGAGACCAGCATTTTTTTAAATAGAAAAGTATCAAGGACGCCTGGTGGCTCAGTCAATTAAACATCTGCCTTTAGCTCAGGCAGTGATCCCAGAGTCCTGGGATCGAATCCCACATCAGGCTCCCTGCTCAGCGGGGAGCCTGCTTCTCCCTCTACCTCTCTCCCTGCTTGTCCTCTCTCTCAAGTAAATAAAATCTTAAAAAAAAAAAAATAGCAAGTGTATCACCCACAAAATTATCAAGTGTATCACCACCATAATTATTGTTTTGTGAAACATTTGCATGTGTGCATGTCTGAATATATTTGGTGGAAAGGTGAAGTCCTTTACTGTGATTATCAAAAAGGCTGAAAGCCATCACCACTGATGTTTTGTCTCCCAAAGATCCACTACTCTGGGGCTAGATGATTCCTTCCACCAATCCTAAGGACAGCACTATGGCTAATGTCAAAGGCAACTGCTGCATTTTATTCACCACATGTTTTAGTCCAAAGTCAATAAGCCCGACTGTAAAGGAGATAAATGAAATGAACTTAACTTCATCACAAGAAGTCAGTGGCCTCTAATATAAATGCCACAGTTCCTTGAATCTATGGATACCATCACTTTAATAAAACTTCTGTTTACTGTTAGGTTTGGGAGAAGTAAAGGATACTACGTTAAATGCAGCCATCAACTACAAAACAGCTTCTGATTTCAGAGAAGAAGTTTAAATGTAAATTTAGAAAACATATGGGACTTGGAATTGAAGGAAATACACTGTATCAGCTTAACACTGATGGAAGAAACCACCATCTCCGAAAGATGCACAGACCCAACATGGTTTAATGCTAGAGAACACTGACAACAAGTGCCCCTGTTTTTAAGATTTTGGTACAAGACCGAAAGAAGACAGGTTCCTCAAATAGGCTATTAGCATGCCTCCACACGGCTACCTAGAATTATCCCACCTCCACACGAGCACTCCTCCCTAACTCCTTGCCATGCCCTGATTCAGAACCATCTTCAAAACACTTCTGATGCAAAAAGTGGCTCACTCCTTTAGGTTACCCCAGCTCTCAATATGACCAGGTGTTACAACAGTGCACACACAGGTTTGCCTTGGACAGGTTTCAGAACTTTCTCTAGCCCACTCATATCCTGCTTCATTTAGAAAAAAAAAATGAAGACCACCCCCACACACACAAATGTCCTCACCAGCAATAGTTCTGCCAAAGCTTTACTGGTAAAGAATCTAGTTTGGCAGAGCACTCCCAAGGAGTCATTTTTCTAAGGAGAACTTCCTACAAGAGAAAGACTGAGACCAAACCCAAGAACTGTTATAATCACCTAACGCTAAATGAGAGACCAATGGTAAGTCAAAAAGAAATAACACACATGCCCTGGGATAAATATTAATGAATCTCTGATTCTCTTCAGCTAATGTCCAACCTTGAATGGAGGGCAAAAGAGTTTAAAAGTGGCATCGGGTACATAATCCAAATGACTGTAGGTGAAAGCTTTGAGACATACATATCAGGGCAAAGAGGTGTTGACAGGCCTTCTCTTAAATCTCTTGAGGCAACTTACTTTTGAGGGAGAAAAATACTATATCTTAATGGGAGTCCTGGTCCCAGTTATCAGTCAATCAAGAATAAACACCTGGATAACTTTATCCAGTGTGGTTTTTGTGAAATAGTAGCAGCACAAACTTCTACTGATGATAAGAACAGAAATTTTATAACCTTCTGACACTCTGCATTTTATGTATCCACAGAACCTACACTTCAATCTCTTTGAAATACTGATCCAGTCAGTAGCAAAGATATTTCATTTCTAATTCCAACTCTGATCTAGTAGTAGTGACTACCTGAATACCATGCTGAGAAAAATCCCGAGACATATCCCAGTATCAAGAACAAGTGCCAGACCAAATCAGGCAAGTCTGCAGTGGGCAGAGGAGACCCACCTGCCATCTCTGCTATAATTCATCACCTAAAACCTACAGAGCTGTAACAAGCATTTTGAAATTGGGTAGCTGTGATGCACACTTCAATTTAAGAACCACTTTTCTAATAAATACTGTAATTTAGTAAAAAGATCTTTTAGAAGTGTCCTAGATTCCCTACCTCTATAACCATGCAAAAATTTATAATCAGGAAGCTGCGCAGCCGGATCTAATGAAAGCTGTCCCTGCAAAAAGGCCTTAACTGTCACTATTTTAATACTGCCCTTCAGGAAGGACCTGGCTGACTGAGTCGGTACAGCATGCAACTTGTGGTCTCTGGGTCATGGTTTGAGCCCCACATTAGGTGTAAACATTTAGTAAAAAAAATAAATAACATCTTAAAAAATATATTTTATCCTTTAGTTTTTATAAAGGATCCACAGGAGAATCATTCCTAGAATGTTTTATAGTGCCTTTTCAAAACCACTAGAAGACACTGTCCCTTTACTCAGTGTCGCTTAAATAAGGATCCACTTGATAAAGTCCTTCCAAGATTCGGTGCCAGGAAAGTTTCTTTTCTGAAGGACTTACATGCTGCTTCTCATCAAACAATGAAAGTGTATGACCTCAGATGTTCCCCCTGACACTTGGAAGCTCAGAGCTAAGAACAACGCTCAACTGCTGTAACTAACTCGGAGATTCTTGTTCAGCCAGCTTTTCTTACTTTTAAAGGTTCCTGCTCTTTCAAAATTGGACTTCTTTATCTCACATGTGCTTTAATATGGCAAGTCTCCACAAAGTCTTTCTGAGGCAAAGTGGGTTAAAAATTCCGTTTCACAAAGCACTTTGTAGATACAAAAACTTAAGATCTATGGAAACCTCATCCCGTGACTGTATTAAACTTACATAACAACACTTAGCACAAGTTTATTCAATTATTCAGAGACTTCTGTTATTCAGATATTAGACTATTAAGGCTTCTAATAGTTGGCAGGAAAAACTGAGGGGTAAGGGCTAACAAATGTGGCACAGATTTGGGCAACAGAGAGAAACCAAGCTGATTTCTCTTTCCCAACCAACGAAGATAACCAAGAACTGGCTGTCCCTAGGGAAACTCAGGAATGGAAATACCACCACCTAAAAATGCTAACACAACGCAATGTAAACTCTTCAGACCCAGAGTTGGGAGGTGATATGTTCAAGGTCACATAGCTACCAAGTGGCAGGGCCAGCACTGGATAAAGCTCTGTAGGCTCTGAAACTCTAGGAGAGAGGTTAGGATAAGCTCTCCAAGCCATACTGCCCTCATTCTTACTGTGGATTGACCTCCACACGGGAATCTATGCCCTGGGGCAAGTTACCCAGGCTTTTTGTACCTCAGCTTCTTCAGATGTAAAATGCAAATAACAGCCCTACCTCCTAGAGCTTTAAAGAAACAAACGAAATATGTGTAACACAAAAGCATCTGGTGGTGATAAAAACTCAAAATGTCAGTGTGATTGTTATTCCCCTTACTAGTCTTCTATGTTTAACCTCAGGCAATTCCATCAGCCACATTATCTGGGCAACAACCAAAAACTTAATTTTCTCAAAGTATCCCCTTTCTGGATTGTCTCCAACAATTCAGAAGTCCAACCTTTCATCTTTTTCCTTTCGAGACATCTTTCTGTTATCAGCTTCGGAAAGTTTTCGAGTCACTTCTTTGGAAACAGCATCCTCCCTCTTCTGTGCTACTCTGGGGGAGAAAGAAAAAAGAAAAAAAGTTTCCACATGCTCCAGGAATGAACATCACCCTATCAAACACTCTGTACTAATATTCTGTATTGGCAACTACAGGATACTTTACACTTCAAGATATAATTGACAGAAAATTCCAAGTTTGTTATACCTTAAGAGCCAAAAGAAGGTTCAAAAACTTCTAAGATGGAGATTATTAGTTATCAGTTTTGATTTCTGCTTAAAAAGGGATAATTTTCCAAAGTTTAGGTATTTAGTATGTAAAGAAGTCAAATGCTTTTAGCACAATTTAGTTATAAATCATTGTAACTCCATTTTGTTTTAGCCTATTTATTTGTTCAACAAATAAATTTGATAAGGCATTGACAAATGATACAGGATCTCAATGCTAGTAAATATAAGTAAACTAGGCTTAAAAAAACAAAAGGGGAGGGACACCTGGGTGGCTCTGCATGTGAAGTGTCTGCCTTTGGCTCAGGTTATGATCCCAGGGTCCTGGGATCAAGTCCTTCATGGAGCTCCTTCCTCAGTGGGGAGATTGCTTCTCCCTCTGCCTGCTGCTCCCCCTGCTTGTGCACATGCACAGTCATACTCTCTCTCTCTGGCAAATAAATAAAATATTTATTTAAGAAAGGGTAACTGTTGGCAAGGATGCGGAGAATGGGGAATCCTCCTACACTGTCAGTGGGAATGCAAGCAGGGGCAGCCACTCTGGAAAACAGTACAGAGCTTCCTCAAAAAGTTGAAATAGAGCTATTCCACGACCCAGGAATTGCACTACTGGGTATTTACCCCAAAGATACAAATGTAGTGATCCAAAGGGGCTTCTGCACACCGATGTTTATAGCAGCAATGTCCACAATAGCCAAACTATGGAAAGAGTCCAGATGTCCAATGACAGATGAATGGATAAAGAAAGTGTGGTATATACATACAATGGAATATTACGGAGCTATCAAAACAATGAAATCTTGCCATTTGCAATGATGTGGATGAAACTAGAGGGTATTATGCTGAGCGAAATAAGTCAATCAGAGAAAGACAAGTTTCATATGATCTCACTGGTATGTGGAATTTAAGAAACAAAACACAGGATCATAGGGGAAGAGAGGAAATAAAACAAGATGAAACCAGAGAGGGAGACAAACCCTAACACTCTTAATCACACGAAACAAACTTGAGGGTTGCTGGAGGGGAGTGGGGTGGAGTGACAGGGTAATTGGGTGATAGACATTACGGAGGGCATGTGATGTAATGAGCACTGGGTATTATATAAGAGTGATGAATCACAGGCCTGTACCTTTAAATTCAGTTAATTGGCATTATATTATTATATAATATACATAATTATTATTATATTATTTTTTAAACATTATATGCCAGGTAACTGAATTTAAATAGAAATGTTTAAAAAATTACAAAGCAGAATCATAAAAAATAAAAATGAGAACAGCTCTAACATATAAAATAATACTTTTAACTTCTACTCAAAGAACAATTTCACTAAAAATAAATACCACAAGGTCAGGGATCAATCATACCACTTTTAACTAAATGAACCACTAGTTGTACCAAAGGATATGGAATCAGCTGGAAAAACAAAAAGTATTATTCAAGATACCAGATCAAAATCTTCAGTGACCAGCCCCCCCAAAAAAAATTCTTTTTTTTCCATCAGAAAAATCTGTAAGGTGAATTTCATCCGATGCGATTGCTGGTGAAAGAGAGGATAAAATTTAACCTATGCCAAAATATAAAAAGCATCCCAAAGTTTAAGACATTTAAAATCAACATAGTGTATTTTTCATAATATAGTAGAAACTGGCTGCCATAATTATAGAAGAAAAATAACTGATACAAGCAAAATCTAACAATTACTTACACAGTCCCACTATGAAAATGTTCAACACATTGGGACGCCTGGGTGGCTCATTTGGTTAAGTGGCTGCCTTCGGCTCAGGTCATGATCCCAGCATCCTGGGATCGAGTCCCATATCGGGCTCCTTGCTCGGCAGGGAGCCTGCTTCTCCTTGGGCGCCTGGGTGGCTCAGCGGGTTAAGCCGCTGCCTTCGGCTCAGGTCGTGATCTCAGGGTCCTGGGATGGAGTCCCCCATCAGCTCTCTGCTCAGCAGGGAGCCTGCTTCCCTCTCTCTCTCTGCCTGCCTCTCTGTCTACTTGTGATCTCTCTCTGTCAAGTGGATGAATAAAATCTTTAAAAAAAGAAAAAATGTTCAACACAATACTGAGATATATTTAAGGCAACAAAATGTGGAACGTGGAAATCTGTTCACTCTGTGTTCAATTAATCAATCCCACATTACTCTGCTATATTTAGTTCTGGCCAGTGTGCCAAAGAAAGGTGTGGAGAATTCAGGGTGGATTCCTGAAAAGAAGGCCCAAGATCATTCAAGTCAATAGTTTTTAACCTTTCTTTAATTACAAGAGTTTCTGGGATACAAACTAAAAAACAAATTCCCAAAGATCCAACTTCACCTGCTTCATTTCATTATGTAAAAGTTCTGTTCTTAAGGGCAGAGACTCTTATTTCTGAACCTCTCTAACAGACCAGGAACTCAATAAAGGTTTCTTGAACTTAGCATAAGATCACTTTTTTCTAAGAAAGGCCAGCTGCGGGGCGCCTGGGTAGCTCAGTGGGTTAAGCCTCTGCCTTCGGCTCAGGTCATGGTCTCAGGGTCCTGGGATGGAGCCCCACATCAGGCTCTGCTCAGCAGGGAGCCTGCTTCTCTCTCTCTCTCTCTATCTGCCTACTTGTAATCTCTATCTGTCAAATAAATAATTAAAAAAAAAACCTTAAAAAAAAAGGCCAGCTGATAAGAAATGAATGTGGTTCACAGCAGAAACATTTCTGAGCTTTACAGAGGGGAAAAAAACACACACACATATATATATACACACACACAGTAGTAGGACACAGGAATAACTATTTTCAAAGGAGTTGGCTATCTCTAAGTATCTTTAAGACAGTCAATCATGTGTTCACAGGACAAATTTTCCTGAAGAGACCAAACCAGATTAACTAGTTAATTTCTCTTCTAGTTCTAAAATTCTGTCTTCACCTAACAGACTCCTAACAACCTGTCAGGTTTATTACAACTCAAGAAGTCCCCCCTCTGTCTTAGGGCTCTTAGTAAGTCTTAATGCTAGAATGCTCTAAAACAAGACAAAGGTCATTCTGGTGGCCCAGCACTCAGCCAATTAGATAACCCGCGAAATCAACTGTTTTTCTTCTACTATTTTTTTTTAAAAGATTTTATTTATTTATTTGACAGACAGAGAGCACGAATAGGCAGAGAGGCAGGTAGAGAGAGAGGGGAAGCAGGCTCCTTGCGAAGCAGAGAGCTCGATGCAGACTCGATCCCGGGAATCTGGGATCATGACCTGAGCCGAAGGCAGAGAGGCTTAACCCACTGAGCCACCCAGGCCCCCCCTACTATTATCTTTTTTTAACATATTTCAGAACCGTTCCAGAATAAAAAAGAAAAATACCATCTATTTAATTTCTTAAAGCAAAACATCTTTGCAAACATTTTTTTAAAGTCATGTAACCTTAAAAAAAATCCTACAGGCTCTGTCACCCCCAATTTCTCTGACACTGCACATAAACATTATGTGCTGACACTATGCTTGACATGTCACCCGTATTATTTAATCCTCGCCATCTGTGTGGTCCCATTAGTATCCCGACTGCATAGCTCAGGAATGGGACATCTAAAAAGATGAAATGTGTGCCCAAGGCTATTCATTTAAGAAAGGCAGAGATGGGAATGGAATCCAGACTGTCAACACATAAGCCATCTTCCCTTTACTATGAACACATACCCATACTCTGCATTTTTCCAGGGCTTTAAGCTTTAACACATCTTATAAAACTGTAGGAGCTTCTATATGAGTGGCAGTATTGAATATTAAATCAAAACTATGACTAAAAAAAAAAATCAATTCCACTTTGACAAAACCTACTAAATAAAGTCAGTAGTAACTGAAATTTTACTCAACTAAATGTAGCGTTAACCGTCTTAAGGGTCAAAAAAGACATGGCAGCGGCCCTCCAGAAGCCCAGAGCAGAAACGAGGAGATTTAAAAAAAAAATTTTTAATTCCAAAAAGGTTAATGAAAATTAATATGCAGAACAAGTCAAAAACCGGGAAGTCTCCAAGGAAGTGGTATCAGTTGGATATCACAAAGGATGGGTCATAGGAGGTGCCTCACTATCTGAGGGCTTCACTATTCACAGATGACCACACCTCACAAGAAAGACAGCCCAGAACAGCAGAGTCCAAGACAGCTGAAACCGGAATGGCAGTTGGTAAAGACCGCTGCCAAGCATAAAGATGATAAAGGTGAGCACTCTGCTGGTCTAGCAGAAAGGCAGTCACACAAACCTGAGCTCCTATGGATCCACGACAACAGCAGAGAAAATGCTGAAGCCACTTTCAGCCACTGAGGCCATTTCTGGTCTTCATATAATAAATCCCTTTAGCTGAGATCATCTCAACATATTCATGTTTTTTTTTTAAAGATCTATATATTTGGGAGATTGTTGGGGGGGGGGGACAGGGACAAAGGGGCAGGGAAGAGGAAGAGGGAGAGAATATTCAAGCAGATGCTCGATGAGCATGGAGGCTGACATGGGGCTTGAGCTCAGGATCCTGAGATCATGACCTGATCAGGGGAAAAAAGAGCCAGTCTACGCCGGTCATGTGCCCCTCATCTCAACATGTTTCTATTCCTTGTCACCACAAAGGTCTTAACATAGAAAGAACAAACTTAGAAAGGATTTATATAATGTGTGATCTTAAATTAGAGGAAATATGATAATCTTTTACATTTTTACACACTTGTAAGGAAAAGTGTAATAAGCATTAAAAATGTGAGAATTTAAAAAAACAAAACACTTCTTTCATGTCCAAAAATAGTACATGGAGAATCAGAACTGTTCTTTTCAGAAAGAATTTCATTTCACTTCAGCAATCTTAATTTACTTGGTGCTTTGTTTTTCTGATAAACCCCATGATTAAGGCTAGTGCTCAACTGTTCTAATTTCCCTCTCAAAACCTACTTCTGTGTCAAAAGCAGTCTCTACTTCGCTTAGTTAATAATTCTTTATAGCATTACTATGCCTATATACATATACAGTTGAAATTGATATTTATTGAAAACAAGACAAATGGTCTTTAAGACATCCTTCTATATAAAAGTGCAACATGGAAAACATACTTTCACTTCACAAATATACTTACTTGTGTTTGAGAACAAATTTCACATTTTTGTATGCAAAGGCTACCAAGTAAGTGCTTACTAGGGTCATCACACTATAGAGAACAGCAGACTGAATAAGATCCATATGCCATATTCGCCAATATAACCCTGATTTAACATAGAAGGGGAGGGGGGGAGAAGACAAAAAGAAAAACATTACCACACAGTTACAAAGGCCTGCCCAATTAATTATAGCTAAATCTATAAAATACAGTCCAGGTTAGGAAATCTAACACAGTCTAAGATCTTCAGAACTGATAAAGTTAGGGTCTCAAACTTCCCCAGCTCAGAAAACTTGAAAAACAGAATGACTTGGGAAGCCATTACTAGTCGAGACGAGATTTCTGCTTCTTCTAAAATGAAAATAAAATCTGGATTTTAAAAAAAATCAATTCATACTTCAGGTTTTATTCATCAGGGCACTATTAGGCTAACTACGAGCTGCTCCAAAACTCCACGTGCAGTCCCAAGCCACAGTTTACATGCTGACGTGGCTCTCAGAAATCCAGGCAGTGCTCTGTGCTGTGCAGCCAGTGAGGTTGTAGAAGGCCAAAAGAAAATGAATCTTGACTTAACTGTCCAACAAACGTGCAGCAGTATGAGGCAGGAGATTCAAATTCAGAAAACCTGAGCTATAAAAACAACCTTTGCCTAAGTCTGCAAAATTCCTACATCTAAGTGAGAATTCTAATTGTCCTAACAGCTTTAAAAAGTTTAAACAAGTTAGAGCGCCGGCTCTTGGCACTGGTGCAACCTCTCTCACCAAATTAGGAAAACGATGTTCAGCAGTGTGCAGTGCTTCACCTAAAGCTACACTTCGATTCGAGGATTAATGGGAATTTGACTCGACCTAATTCATTAGTTTTTTCCAAAATAAGTAAACGATAAAGTTTTAAAGCTCATAAGGGCAAACAGTTGTGGGTAAAAAACAGATTACGTATGCATGAATGTCAGCACAAAATCTTAACTAGACGGTTTGTACAACAGGAGCCGCCATCCCCAAACTGGTAAATCACGATCTCTGGGAGCGGGGCCACAAGTGACTTTCCTGTGATGCTTCCCACCACTCTCCCCATCCAATATACTAAGGCCCACAGAAGCTACGTGCTCTCCCCGTGCTCCGGACTAGCTAGAGGCAGCCGCCGGCCGTAGGCACCAGCGTGAACTCCCGCCAGTCGGCCAGGCCCTGCCACGTCCCCGCCCAGCCCGGCCCGCCGGCAGCCTCCGCGGCCCGCCTGCTCCCGGCGCTCACAGATGGGGATGGCGGACACGATGAAGGCATTCCCGAAGAAGAGAGCGGAGGACTTGGCCGAGAGGTTGCGGCTGAAATCCTGCAGAAGCAAATCCTCCTCGGACTGCTGCTTGGAGCCTCCTTTGGGAGCCATGGTAGACCGGAGGTTCGAGCCTGGAGGGCGGTGTTGGGTAAACGCCACTGGCCCCGCCTCCACGGCCGCCGTATCCACTAACGGCTCGTCAGCGCTACGCGCGGAGGCGGGACTCGGCGCGGCGCGGGAGCAAGCTTGTCCAGGATTGGCCCGCGCCAGGGACGTCTCCCGGTGTGATTCGGCAAGCCGGCCAGACTTCCGGGTTCTTGGCCAGCCCCGTGGCTAGTCGGGGATTTGTAGTTCCGTAGATACTTAAAAAGAAAACTTAATTGACATTCCATTTTACAGGTGCCGTCACACTTTCCGTTTCGTTGGAATTCCAAAGTACGACACCGCTCTGGCCTCGAGTCATTCATTCGGTTGTTGAACAAGAGTACGGTTCGTACCTTCTGCGTGTACCCAGCACTGGGCCACTGGAGGAGGAAGTGAAGAAAGACCTAGCTAAACAAAGACGTGTAAAGTCCTTTCGCCTTTACGTATCCATTATCTCTTTAAATCTCCTCGAAATCCTTTGACAGGCACCTCGTTGTTGTTACCGTTTTGCGGGTGAACACCTTGAGAGCGAGAGCCCGGCTGCTTAGTCTCCGGGGTCTTGACTGTTTTTCAACAAAATAACCGTCTACCTTTTCACGAAAAATAAAGCGCTTTGACTTTTGAAGAGCTCTTGGTCTCATTGATGAATACTCAACATGAGTCGAATACATTTACAAAACACAATTACTTTATTTCAACTCAGTCTTTGGAGTAATGTGGACTCCACAGCCGTGCTAAATAAAGCATAATACTAAGTAAAGAACTTGTTGGGAAGACAGGCTTTCTCTGAAGCTCAGAAAATTGAATATGCCTATTAAAACAACCCGATACCAGTTTTGACTCATTGCATTAGCACATTTTCTTTAAAAAAAAAAAAATACTCAGCTTCATTCATAGCAAAAACTTCTTTCATCTACATTACTGGCAACAGGCAAACTTCTCCAACCTTCAGCTTCCCTATCAACAGATTAGTAGATCTTTCATCTTAATTTCATCCAAATTGCAATTGACTTACACAGTTTCCATTCTAATGGAGTTTTCTGTCTGCAACTTTCATTCTAGTCTCTATATAGGTACCATAGCGCAAGTTTTCCTGAAATATAAGTCTTTCATATAAATGCAAGAAGTCTTCATCAATAACAGCAAAATGAGAAACACACACACACACACACACACACACACAAAAGAACATTCAGTGTTTTTTTCCCAGAAACTTAAGTATTCATTTAAAAACATCTGCAATATGTCCTTTTAAAATGGTACAGTGCTCTTTTATTACGCAATGGTGGTGAAAGAAAAGAAACTCTTACTTTCTCTTCCAACATACTTCCCTCTAAGTTTTTTTCTACCATCATAGATCACACCATTTTTTACCCATTTGTTCAGACTAAAATGCTACTTGTCAACACTAATGCCTTTCTTTCCCTCTCCATCTGTGACCAATTCATCAGCAAAACCTTTTGGATCTGTCTCTATACCTAGATTTACTCTTTATAAACCAAGGATATAAAAAGATAAAATCAGAATACTATAAGATCAAAAGGGACAAAAATCAAGATATTTAAAAGTAAATAAGAAACAATGATGAAATTAAGAAGAATTACACCTGAGAAAAGTATTTAAACAAAATAGGAAAGATAAAAGTTTGAAATATTAAATAGATTTTAAAAATTAAAATTGAAATGATTAAAAGGAGGTAGCCAAGAATTAATACAGTTTGCAAACCAAGTATAAAAACTAAAGATAAACAGAAGAGAATCTAAAATGTAGGCATTTAAATTTTGTATAGGGTAAGATAAAGAATACGATGAAGAAATGTGTAACCAATGATGTCAACCACAGAGAAGGTTTTTTTGGTGATGGTGACGATGAAGACAGCACACTAGAAGTACTAGAACAGTGTTTTCTCAGATGCAATCTAGTTCCTTGTGAAGAACGACAAAATCTAGGCATATGTGGCATATGTGGCCATGGCACATCACAGAAGCGGAGTAAAATGTGTGCTGAAAGAACGGAAGGAAGGGTATCCAGTGGATTCTAGGCAAAGACTGCAGTATATTTTGGCTATTTCAATATAGTTCGACTCTATGAAGGAACGAAATGGACTTGATTCCATCCCAGCTTCATTGTGATTTATGAATTTAAGGCTTAACATTTCCATCACTTCATACTGAGAGTGGGGAAAAACAGGGGTGGGAGACGGAATTTAAAGAAATAATATTTATTACTGCCAGGGACAAGGATAACAAATTTCTTTCGGCCACTGCTGATGGCTTTGTGGAGGAAAATCCAGCAAGTTAAAAATTAGTATACCTTTCCTGTGACAGACACTGCAAATTGCTTAGCCAGTAAAGAAAAATAAGCTTTTCACAGGGACCTTAGGAAAAGTAATAGATGAGGGTGCCTAGGTGGCTCAGTTGGCCTGAGCCTTCAGCTCAGGTCATGATCCCAGGGTCCTGGGTTGGAGTCCCCAGAGTGGGCTCCCTGCTAAGCTTCTCCCTCTCTCCCTCCTCCAGCTTGTGCTCCTTCTCTCTGTCTCAAATAAATACATAAAATCTTAAAAAAAAAACAAAAAACAAAAAACAGAGGAATCATCATGGTCTACTCTGTGGTAGGAGGGGAAGAGAGAAGCTCTTCGTTATACAAAGTCCATTTGAAATGGAAATCTCATTGTGGAATTGAATTTTGAAAGAAGAGATTAAACAATTCTGTTAGTTTCTAGGCTTAAATATTAAAGTCCCACCTGGGAGATGATTTACTCAGCCAAACTACATATTTCAGGCACTGATATGAGATTTACTCATTGGTTCATCTCTTCATTTGGCTGAGATTTATTGAGAAGCTACTATGTGAAAGGTACTGTGCTAGAGCCTTAGAAATACCCAAATAACAATAATAATTATGATTATAATAATCAATGTTTACTGAGTCTTTATTATACATCCAGCTCTATGCTAGGCTCTTGATATATCATCTAATTTAATTCTTATAGCAACACTATGAGATTTGTGTTATTATCCCCATTTCTCAGATGAAGAAATGGAGGCACAGATTAGAAAAGTAGCTCACCTAAGATCCCACAACCAGTAATTGGTGGGGCCAAATTATGAAACCCAGACAATCCGACTCTAGGATGTGCACTCTTAATTACACATGAGTTCTGGTCTCCTCTGTACCAGCAGAGTCTCAGGATCTAAGTGCTTGCCCCCCAAAGCCCCATATTGAGCAAAGAGCTGAGGGTAGTTTCTTGTGGACCAGTTGCCATGCAGAGTCCTGTCACATTGCAGCTCTGGCAGGAAGAACTTTGCACAGATAGGATCCTGTACCAAACCCACAGGCAAACCTCAGTGAGCAAGCCTGGGCTCTCGGAGTGGCATCTGTCTTAAAGAGTGTGAAAATAAGATGTCAGAAAGAAACAGTTGTTAGAGGTTTACAGAAATGGAGCCAACTAAGAGGTGGAAACCATAAACCATAACTCACCAGCAGCCATAAATTAAAGAAGGGGAAATTAGATGCTCAAAGGGCCTCAGGCCTTGCTCATTTCCTTCTGTAAGCCTGAACAACACCAGCAATGAAGCAAAAACACTTCAAAAACGAAAAACAAAAATGAAAACAAGTTAGAAATACAGTGAAATAAATATAAACATATTTTACATACAAATGAAAAAATGAGTAATTGTGTTCAACCTAACTTAGCAATCTATCACCTTTTCCCCAAAACGTTTAAGGCAAAGGGAACAAAATCAAAAGCATACACCATCCAGACAAGTAAACTGTGACATAATAAAGAAGTATGTACTTGGTCTCTGCTCAGCTTCCGCACACAGAACTCCTAAAATCCTTGGAATTACATAAGTGATAGGAGTGAGAGGAGAATCTCTGTTTTTTTGTTTTTGTTTTTGTTTTTATGATCCCCTGTCAACCACACCTGAGTTTGTATTAATGAGCTGGATTTTGGAGGATGGGGCTTGTTGGACTAGGAACCAACCTCCAGATTACAGAGGATTAGAATGTTTTTTTTTTTTTTTTTAAGATTCTATTTATTTATTTGACAGAGATCACAAGTAGGCAGAGAGGCAGGCAGAGAGAGAGAGAGGAGGAAGCAGGCTCCACGCTAAGCAGAGAGACCCATGTGGGGCTCAATCCCAGGACCCTGGGATCATGACCTGAGCTGAAGGCAGAGGCTTTAACACACTAAGCCACCCAGGCACCCCCAGACAGTTGGAACTTTAATCCCACTCCACCACCACCTCTGGGGAGAAGAGAGTAGAGAGGGGCTAGAGACTGAATCACCCACTGCTAATGATTTAATCAGTCATCCCTGCATAAGGGAGCCTCCATAAGAACCCTTAACAATGGGATTCAGAGAGCCTTTGCTGAGAAGGTGGGGGGCCCAGAGAAAGCACAGTGGGTCTGTGCCTTTTCCTGAATACTTTGTCCTTATGCATCTTTTCCATTTGGCTGTTCCAGAATTGTATCCTTTATAATAAAACAGGAAATCTTAAGTAAAGCACTTTCCTGAGTTCTGGGAGCCGTTTCCACAAATTACCAAACCCGAGGAGGGGAGTTGTGGGATCCCTTGATTTTAGCCTGTTGGTCAGAAGCACCGATGACAATTTGGGATTCAGGATTAGCATCTGATGTGGGCTTTAGTCTTGTGGGACTGAGCCCTGAACCCGTGAGGTCCAAGCTAACTCCAGGCAGTTAGTGTCAGAATTGAGTGAAGCTCTGGGACACTCATTTAGTGTCCACTGAAAATTAGACAATAGCTTAAGGAGGAAAACCCACACATTGGTGTCAGAAGCATTGAGAGTAGGAGGAAATAGGTTTTTGTCTTTGTTTTTTTTCCTTTTAGAACTGCAATAAGTGAATTATGTAAGCCAAACACAACATGTTTGGGGTTTAATCTGCCCCATAAATTCCCAGATTTATGGAGACTTGAAAGTATTCAATAGAGGAAAAAATGTTCAGGTTGTTGCAGTGTGTTTTTCTACACCACCAAGCGATCAACTCAGTTCTCCTCTGACATTGATCAAGGTGTTCCACAGCCTGAACTCAGTTCTGACACTAGCTACCTGGAGATAGGGTCAGATCCCCCAGGGTAAGGGCTCAGCCAGCCCCAGGAGACTGATCCCACTTCAGATGCCAAACCCGCTATTGATTGGAG
Source organism: Meles meles (assembly GCF_922984935.1). NCBI lineage: Eukaryota > Metazoa > Chordata > Mammalia > Carnivora > Mustelidae > Meles > Meles meles. The sequence continues at coordinate 80,836,104 of NC_060069.1, read as the reverse complement.
GTTTTCATGACTCCCACCTCAGGTTTGATTAATTTGCCAGAGCAGCTCACAGAGCTCAGGAAACCAATATACTCACTAGATTACCAGTTTATTACAGAGGAGAGTAAAGGATACAAATGAAAGCAGTGAAGAGATACCTAGGGCAAGGTCCTGAACACAGGAGTTTCAGTCTCCATGGACTTTGGGGCTGGCATGTGGAAGTGTTTTGGTTCACCAACCCGGAAGCTTTTCAAACCCCTCCTTTTGGATTTTTATGCAGGCTCCATTACAGTGGTTTGATTGATTAAATCACTGGCCACTTGTGATTGATTCAACTTCCAGCTCCTCTCTCCTCCCCAGAGGTCAGGAGAATGGGGCTGAGAGGTCTAGCCCTCAAATCAGAACTGGTTCCCCTGGCAAGCAGCACCCATTCCTGGTTTACCTAGTAGCATTCCAAAAGTCATTAACATAACAAAAGACACTTTATTGCTCTCAACACTCAGGAAATTCCCATATGACAGGTGTAATGAGAAAAGCCTCACCATTCAGAAAGAAATGTGCCCATTTACAGAGAATCCTGGGTAATGTTGGCCCCACAGACTTGGCCAGGCCTCTTCTCTTACCAAACCTATACCCTGCCATTGACACATGTTTGCCAGCTGGGTTTTTATTATTATTTTTTTTAAATAAAGATAAGGTCCTGAGAACTCTCAATGCTCACTTTACGGTAGAACAGATTTTTAAACCAAACAAAGCATTAAAACATTTGAGGGACAAGCATTTGTCTTTGAGCTTGAGGTTTATAATCTCCAAGACAAATACTGTTTTCCTCTTTAGCAAATGCTGATTGACCCATGTAAACTGGAGACTGCTTCTGAAGCAGTCAGAAAATCCTGTTTCTTTTATGCCTAAGGATATTCATAAAGTCACTTATTTTTTAAAATGATACACATCTACAGAAAATATATTATCTTAATATCCACAAATAGAGGCCATAATACTTTAACTCTCAAAACTCCCCCTGGAATCTTCTAAATGTGAGACTCACCACACATCCACCATCCACACAGCACTTTAGGGCACAATAAAAATTAAGATTTTCACGGGAAATCAATTTTCTTTAGTTACACATTTAACCTAAGCACTATGGCAACAGAACATGAGATAAAGTAGGTCACGAATTTCAACTAGAACGGCTTAGATGAAATAAAAGCTCAGTTGTAATTTGTTGCTCATCTTTTAGGAGACTTTATTTAAAAATTCTTGTATTTCACATGCCCCAGCCAATAAAATCTAACAACAATCTAGCAGATAAGATTGAAGGCCAAATCCTTGAATGGAATTCATTCAATTTTTGTATTTATTTCATATGGTTTGCCAATTAAGTAGTATGTCCATCTCTATACTCAAAAATAGATAAAGAAGGGAATTCTAGGTAAAAGGAAGAGCTATATGAGTATACAGTCATGGAAGGGCCCAGGATATTATTTGAGATCATTTGGGGGACGACCAAAACCAGACACAATAAGGCGATAAAAAAAAAAAGAAAGAAAAAAAAAGAGGCTATGCTTCTGTCACTACTAGCTTAAGAGAATCATCAATGGTCTCCTAGGAACCTAGCTGAATACATATGCCAGGTATTTGGGCTATTTTTATCCACAAAATAAAATGAAATTAAGGCTCCGTGGCACAATGGATAGCGTATTGGACTTCTAAAATGAAATTAAGTTCTCATACCTTTTACAGTATTTTCTGATTCCATCTTCCTTTGCCTCTGGGGTAAATGTGACCCTTTATCCTACTAACCCATGTTTTTTATTCCAACTCCAGCTACCTCTTCAATGACCTCTTTGCACTAAATATCCTTTCCTCCTTGCCCTCTTTCATGAATAGAACTTATGTGCCTTTGAGTCAGAAAGATTTGTCTGTTTCATCGCCAAAATAATAGCTGTGTGATCTTGGGAAATCACTCACTTTCCCTGAAGCTGGCTTTCCTCCCAATGTTGCTGTGTGCATTAAATGAAACACATAATATGAAGACACATGTATAGGTCCCATCATCTGCACTAAGCCTAGAACAGAGTCAGCTCTCAATAACGATACTTATTATTCTTCTCCCCTCCCTTCTCTCTTGATGTGTTGCTTCCCACCCAACTTATAAACCTGCCCAGCTATCTCCTTTCCTGCACCTGCACACCCACCCACACACGTTCCCTCAACTTTGTTACGTTCTTAAACTTCCCACCTGCCCAGCACTGTGGAAGAAAGAAGAGTGGGTTTGGAACCATTCAGGTCCTTACTTCCCACTCATTCCTAGCCACATTGCAGCCTGAATTCTACTTCCACATCTCTTCCATATCTACCCTATTGACCAAGCCGACATTCTTTCCTTTTTTTTCTTAAGATTTTTTTGAAAGGGAGAGAGAGAGTATGATAGGGGGAAGGGGCAAAGGGAGAGGGAGAAACAGACCCCCTGCTGAGTAGGGAGCCCGATGCAGGGCTCCATCCCAGGACCCTGGGATCATGACCTGAGCCGAAGACAGATGCTTAACCGTCTGAACCACTGAGGCACCCCTCCTTAGTTGTTTTGTTTTGTTTTAAGATTTTATTCATTTGAGAGATAGAGAAAGAGAGAAAACATGTGTGTGAGCAGGAGGAGGGGCAGAGGGAGAGAAAGAGAGAGAGAATCTCAGCAAGGTGCCCAAGTCGGGGCTTGATCTCATGACCCTGAGATCATGACCTGAGCTGAAACCCAGAATCAGATGCTTAACCAACTGAACCACCCAGGCGCCCCTGCTTAGTTTTTAACCACTTAACCTGTCTTCAACATTTAGTACCACTGGTTACCTATAGAACCTCTAGAACATTCCCCTTCTCTAGTCTCCAGGCAACCGGAGAAGTTCCTGTTTCTCCCCCACCCCACCCCACTTCCTCCACTTCTCTGACAGCTCCTTCTTTGGCTCTGCACTGACTCCACTGCTCCTCCCTGCTCCTTGGAACAGGTTTCCCACTCACATGGATATGAAAAAGTCAAAGGTAGAACTATGGTGACTCCAATCAGAGCCCTCAAAAGTAGCACCACCCAGCAATAGTTTTGGCAAAATGGAGATCAGTTATTCAGGTAAGTCTTAAATGTTGCTCCCTAACCAAAACCAAACACAAAACCTGAGATGATCCTTAAACTGCTCCGTACCCCAGCAACACAGAACAAAGTGAGGGGAAACCAGAAAATGTGTCTAGAGCTCTACAGAGAGCACAGTAGAGAATGTTCTTCCTCGTCTTCTTTGCCTATGCAGATCTATACAGTAGCTGGTAGGAGCAGAAACATCTAAAACTACACATGTAACTGCTGAACACTCTAATCAATTACAGATTAGTTGAGCTTTTCCTATAATTATTTTTAAAATCCTGGATCCAAAGAAATCTTCACTGTGTTGTATATCAGTTATGAATCTTATACAGGTGAACATAGGAAATGGTACAGAATCAGATAATAACAAACACAGAAAAAGAATGGAAACGTCTCCCTAACCATCCTTTGCAAGGCCTTCGCCAATTTTCAACTAAGAAAGCAGTAGAGTTAATACAAAATCATGGTGTATATTACCGCAGTTTGCCATATACATATTGGTTAATAGCGTAGGCCCTAGAGTAAGATTGCCTTGCTTCAAATTCTACTTCCACCACTTCTTGACCGTGTGAACTGGTAAAGTTATTTTAAAGTTCTCTAAGACTCTGTTTGGCTAATCTATTAATCAGGGGAAATGATGGTATTTTTTTCCACAGGGATTTTGAAAAGATTAAATGAGAAAATGTACAAAAAGTACTTAGCACAATGCAAAACGTGGTTTGCATTTGAGATATGTTATGTAAATATTTTTCTTTTGCTACATTCCCAGATTTAGCTCCTTCCTTTCTGAGAAATTCTGCTTTAATTGCTGGTAAATAAACAAATGTGTGTGTGTGTGTGTGTGTGTGTGTGTGTGTGGTGTGTGTGTGTTCTATAGCTAAATTGGGAGATAAAGCAGGGGAATCTTGGCTGTAAGTAGACAGAATCATCAACTAAGTTTACAAGGCCTCAGTTTCTGCCCAGAATAGAAATTGACTCCCATTCTCTACTTCCTTCAGCAAAGACAGGAGGGAAATTTAGCCCTTGACCTGGGAAAAGGAGGAAAGGTCTAAAGCTTCTACTATCAAAGGGGCAGGAGTGAGGAAGAGTTAGTTGCCTTCTCAAACCTCTTCTCCACCAGGGTAACTTTCTACTGTTTTATTATAATTTTTTATTAATTATTTTTATTAACATATAATGTATTATTTGCCCCAGGGGTAAAGGTCTGTGAATTGTCAGGTTTACACACTTCACAGCACTCACCATATCACAAACCCTCCCCAATGTCCATAACCCAACCACCCACTCCATACCACACCCCCCAGCAATCCTCAGTTTGTTTTGTGAGATTGAGTCTCTTATGTTTTGTATCCCTCCCGACCCATCTTGTTTCATTTTTTTCCTTCCCTAACCCCCAAATCCTCCACTCTGCCTCTCAAATTACTCATATCAGGGAGATCATATGATAATTGCCTTTCTCTGATTGACTTATTTCACTCAGCATAATACTCTCTAATTCCATACATGTCGTCATTGCAAATGGCAAGATTTCATATCCTTTGATGGCTGCATAGCATTCCATTGTATATATATATATATACCACATCTTCTTTATCCATTCATCTGTTGATGGACATCTAGGTTCTTTCCATAGTTTGGCTATTGTGGACATTGCTGCTGTAAACACTTGGGCACACGTGGTCCTTCGGATCACTGCATTTTTATCTTTAGCGTAAATATCCAGTAGTGCAATTGCTGGGTCTTAGGGTAGCTCTATTTTCAACTTTTTGAGTTTTAAGGGTTTTTTTTTTCTTTTTAATAATCTCTACACCCAACATGGGGCTTGCACTCATGACCCTGAGATCAAGAGCTGCATGTTCTCCTGACTGAGCCAGCCAGGCACTCCTATTTTATTATAATTATAAAAGAATTCTGATCCTGAAAGTGGGAGAAGTAACCAAAAATCATGATTTCATAACTCAGAGATTACAACTATTAATATGTTGAAGCAATTTCTTCAGTCATTTCCTATGCATTTATTTACACATCTATAATTAAAATAGTTGAGGGGCACCTGACTGGCTCAATCAGATCATTTGACTCTTGAATTCTGGGTTGTAAGTTCGAGCCCTACATTACCTGCTGAGATTATTTAAAATCAAAAATCTTTTAGGGGCGCCTGAGTGGCTCAGTGGGTTAAAGCCTCTGCCTTCGGCTCAGGTCATGATCCCAGGGTTCTGGGATCGAGCCCCACATCGGGCTCTCTGCTCTGCGGACAGCCTGCTTCCTCTTCTCTCTCTCTGCCTGCCTCTCTGCCTGCTTGTGATCTCTGTCTGTCAAATAAATAAATAAATAAAGAACCTTAAAAAAATTTTTTTTAATCAAAAAAATCTTTTAATATATAATTAAAATAGTTGAGATCAGTGCTATATACAGTTTTGTCCACTTTTCTAATTGTTCTATTATGAGCATTTTTCAATGTCACTGAAATGTCTTCAAAATATTCTTTCTAATGACTACAAAATTGTCCTATGGATGAATATAGTATAATTTATGTATTTATTTTAATAGCTCCTGTTATTTTCTAATCTCAAAATAAATTGCATATCCACTTATAAAATTAGAAAATATAATGTATAAGTCACCTATAATCTCACTGCTCAGATATAACCACTGAGTTAATATTTTGATATATTTCCTTCTAGTATTTTTCTGTGACTAGCTATTACATACTTAAAATAATTGAGGTCATATATTACAAGAATCTATCTGTGCTATTAATAATGCTTTCAAAACAGTTTTAGTGCTTTTAAAATATTAGATGATAGATGTCTGATCTCACTCTCTTACTGGTAGGGAGGAAAGAAATTTCAAAGCCACTAAAGACAAAAAATGTCCCGAAATAGAGGGGAAAGTTCTATATAAAACCAGTATCTCTAAGTCAAGAGTTTCTCTAGAAAGAGTCCAGACTTGCTTGGCATGGAAAAGGCAAGTGGTTTAACTTCCAAAAGCCAGGTCATCAAATCCAAGGTAGGGTAACTGTTTGAGTCGAAACTCTGTCACAAGTGACAGAGCCCTTTCTCAAACAAGTTCAAGAAAAAAAAATTAACAGCAAAAAAAACCTTGTTTTTAAAGAGAGATAAGCAGGGAAGTAGGAAGGAAGGGAGGAAAGGGAGAAATATATTAACTGAGGAAAATCAAAACAATTTCCGTCACTGCCACATCCAGAGGCTCAAACAATGTCCTTAGGACTTTCTTATGAGTTATCTCTCCTCTATTCATCTGTGTTGGTATCATTCTCTCCACCATGGACAATATGGGGATTTTCTCGAGAGAAAGCTGGTCATAAGACTCTCTGGCTTATCTTGACAGATCTTGATCCCAAACAAGGAGATAGTAGTTTTCCTGGTGGCTTCCAAAGAACATTATCAGCAGGGATTCTGGTTGTCTCTGTTGAACCAGGCAATGGCGGCCAGGGGGCTAGAGTCCCTGGCTGGTGAAGCTGGGATCTGAGGACCACACCTGATGGAGTGCGGGAGGGCCGGTTCCGCTGAACCGCAGCGCAGGAGATGTAGGGTTCTCCAAACAAAGAAGAAATGTCGCCAGTCACGTCCAAGCAGGTAAGAGGTCAACGGTCACATCATCACAGGCAGCAGGATCCGGATCAGGAGAGGGCAGAGAGGAGCCGTCTGGGAGTGATTTTGGGCCTGAGGTACATTCCTACATATTCAGGAGTCAGGAGCTGAATGCAGGCCTGGCCATCAGTGCAGCCCAGGCCCAGCTATGAAAGTACCTTCATTTATTTAACCATTCCCATATTATTAACCATGTACATTCTTCCAGCTTCCTTTTTCATCAGTTGTTATGCTAAGAACCACTTTTGTTTTTCATTTATTTTATAATAATCTTTATTCCTTTATGATGTAAAATAAATAGAAGTTCATGAATAAGCGCAGAGAGATAAATAAATAAATACCTGTATTTCTACTACCCAGGGGCAACCAAATTGTGTGTGTGGTTGTTGTATTTGTGTGTTGTATATAAACACACATGCACATATATACTATATGCACATACAAAATTGATATCGTACTTCAAGTAGAATTTTCATTCATGATTTTTAGTCAAAGCTAAATTAGAAACAATCTATGTTGTTAAATAGCCTTTGATATTAACATCCTGATAGAGACTTATTTCATCATATAACTTATCAAACATTTTTAGCCATTTCTTGATTTGCAGGCTTTTAGGTTGTACCTATTTTTTCACTGTTACAAGTAAATCTCTATTAGGTATAAATATTCACCTGCATCTCTGATTATTTCTTTCCGTAGAGTCCTGGAAGTGGAGATACTGGGCCAAAGCAAGCACATATCCTACCCATCTGAGTGGGGGTCACACAAACTGCCCTGGGGCCAACTATATCAAGGTTCAAGGTGAGGGGGAAATGACAACATTCTGTAAGGCCCAAGACAGTCAGAATGGGGATGGTGGGAAGCCAAGAACTAATTTGAACATGAAGGCTCTAACACTGACCTCATGGGGAAAAGACAAGATTTGTTTAGGTTGCATTCAACAAAATCATATCTTAACATAGATGATGTGGGGGTTCTCATTTTAACTTACACAGCTGCCACTAGTGGACTGACTGATGGAAAAAATAAGCCCCCTTCACCCCTTACCTCCATTTCACTACTACTCTGGCTTGAGCCCCATCTGCCCCCAGCTATCCAAACTGTCCCAGAGAGAATTATCTCCACCAAGGAATGCAAGTAGAACAAAGTAGAGAATTTTCTGTGCTGGAAATGTTCCATACTCTTCTTTCCCACATCAGCCAGAGAGGGGAAACGATACTTCCCAGAGGACTCTATGAAGTCTGCTCTATGGGAAATGAGAATAAATGGAGTTTTCCAGCAACCTAGAGCAATGTGGCAGGGCTGGCTATTAGGAGCAGGAGTCCTGACAGGTTTGTACAGCTGTGAAAGGAGCAAGGTGGGGAAGGAGGAGTTGGAGAGGGACCACCATGGGGAACAGAGTGAGTAGCAGAGATTTTTAGGGGCTGTAATGAATACAGAGGTTTCAAAAATAGAACTATGGCCAAGGAGGCTTCAGAGATGCTTTCTATAAGATGCCATGTATTTGGCCTGGCTCTAAAATACCAATGTCAGAGATATGCATGAATCTTCAAGGCTCCCAGAGACAGATTCATGTTTCTTTTGTAAGTGACTGCACAGAGGATGGGCCACCTGAAGCCTAGGAAAGACTTTCAAAGGCAACCAAAATATGAGTCACCCTATTTTCCCTAGAAAGGAATTTGTGGATCCTACAGGAGCATCTACAAGATCTGCAGAATTTATTCACTCCACTTTTTTACCCTCTCTGAGCCTTTGCACAAATGTTTAATACTTTTCTATATTATAACTGGATTGACTCACCATGTTGTTGTGAAAAAGGTATTCTGGAGTAAGTTCTGGTCTTCTCTCTGCTCTGTAATTTTCTTTCCTTACCTTACCACATTCTCCTAGTTCAGTATAACTGATTATCATGGCCAAGGCCTTGCCTTACTTGTCCTAGTACACTCCATAGCCTTGACCCAGAGCTTTACACCTAGAGTTGCAATATACATACTTGCCAAATTTCAGTGAAGGCAGAAAAAATAATGGGGGTTGCAAGGAGAAACCTTTCAATCATTAAAAAGTCTACTCTGTCTTCATTTATTCATCAAATCAACAAACATGGATGATTTACTACAGAGAAAACTCATTTCTTCAGCCTCTTGTACAAAGTGTTTTCTGTTCTCCTACAAGACTGTGACTTTTCATCTGAAGATCATCTTAAAATTGGCTTCTAAGCAAAGCATAATGTAGAATAAAGAGGAAAGAAGAGAGTTTCTTCCTAATGAAGACCTGGCTTCTTTTGTGAAAAGACAGAAGAGGTCAGGTGGGGTTCTCCATTTCTAAAGATCAAATCGCTCTTTTTGTATTGAGATGTTTTAAATTCTTTTTTTTTTTTTTTAAGATTTTATTTATTTGTCAGAAAGAGAAAGCACAAGCAGGGGGAGCAGCAGGAAGAGGGGAAAGCATGCTCCCTGCTGAGCAAGGAGCCAAATGATTCCAGGACCCTGGGATTATGACCTGAGCCAAGGGCAGCCGCTGAACCAGCTGAGCCACCCAGGTGTCCCTATTTAAAATTCCTTAATCAAAAAGGGCTTTGGCCTGATAATTTAAGGTGTGTATTTGATTTAGTTTATCTTATCTGAGGATGAAAGGAGAAAAGAAATGTGGTTTGGGAAGGGAGGAAGTCTTCTCAGGCCATTAGCACCAAAACAAAACAAAACAAAAAAGTCAAGAACTTACAGGTCAAAAGAACAGCAGTATCAAAGAAAAAAGGGACAGGAGTCTTAGGAGTTAACCCTTTGAGGGTGCTCCACTCCACTGCAGAAAGAAGCCAGATGGAGCAAAAGGAAGCTCACGGAAGAATCTGTGGTCTTTCCTATGAGTCCTGGTGTCCCCTTCCACCATATTGGCTTCCCAGCTCAAACCTGGAACTCTGCAAGTCTTTCAGGCCACGTGAGGGCAAGTGCCTGTCACAATAAAGGAGCTAGCGATTGTTCTGAGGGAGAGAGCAGTGGAGTGAATAGCTCCTCGCCCTTTGCCTGGGACTCTGGGTGTTAGCACTAACAGTCCTACCTCCTGGCAAATCCCTCTGTTCCTTGCAAATTTTTTTGCAACTTCAGAATGAAGATTGCATCTTCACAAATACCGAGTCACTCAATTATAAAACCAGAAAGGCAGTGAGTGCGGGACTAATCGACTGTGGGAAATGGGGAGAATCTCAAGCTGTGGAAAACATTTGTAAACATCTCACTGCAAATAGAGGGGAGGGAAATTCTGCAACATTTTTAGGATGCAAACAATGGTAAAAGCATAGAGAATTTATGTATCAAATGTGTAGAATGCAGTTGATAGTCTCTTTAGTGTTAATGTTTTTATAGCAATGGAAGTTTGTGTTTGATTTGTTTTGGATTTAGAGGATGTTTTTACAAGGGATTGCTTTGGTTAATTTGCAACTATGCCCTCCCACCCATGCTTCCCAGAGCTGCTCAACTTTGAATCTTTCTAACAACACGGTATGAGGAATGTAAACCTCATACTCAGGAAAGTACATTTTTCACATTTCTTAATATTCTGCTGAGAACCATCAGCCTGAAGTATCGCTGACCCTGTAAGTTCAGCTCCTCTAATAAACTAGGCACCCAACATTGCCCAGTCCTTTCCATTCTCCTCCAAATGCCAAGCTCGCCGCCACCCCCACTTGCTTTCCTCTGACTCCCAGAGAACATAGGCTCATGAGAAGCCTGCCCCCCCGCCCCGACCCGTTACCATCCTGCCAGCGGAACCTCAATCCTGACTCCATGCACATCTCTCTGCTTCTTCCTTTCTCCTGCCATAATGAAAGAAGTACTTCTTCTTTTTTTTTATACAGACAGCGGTCACAAGTAGGCACAGAGGCAGGCAGAGAGAGGGGAGGAAGCAGGCTCCCCGCCAAGCAGAGAGCCCGATGTAGGGCTCGATCCCAGGAATTTGAGATCATGACCTGAGCTGAAGACAGAGGCTTTAACCCACTGAGCCACCCAGGCGCCCCTGAAAGAAGTACTTCTTACTTCTAAGTACATCTTCTACTTTGCTGACTCCCTCTTCACCTCCCTCCCAAGATGTCAATTATCATCAACTTTGCCTCCGTAAGAGACTTCAGTTGCTCCTTTTCTATGGCGCCATTCCCCCTCATTTAGAGGTGCTTAACTTGCTGCCATCTTTAAAAGACATTATTTCCCTATCCCAGTTGTTCTCAGCGCTGACTGTTCATTTGAATCACCTGGGGAACTGTAAAAACTGTACGGTGGGGGCACCTGGGTGACTCAGTGGTTTAAGCCTCTGCCTTTGGCTCAGGTCATGGTCTCAGGGTTCTGGGATCAAGGCCCACATTGGGCTCTCTCCCCTCAGCGGGGAGTCTGCTTCCCCTTCTCTTTCTGACTGCCTCACTGCCTACTTGTCATCTCTGTCTGTCAAATAAATAAATAAAATCTTAAAAAAAACAAACAAACAAACCAACTTTGTGGTGCCCAGGCTGTACCTCTTAACAATTAAGTCAGAAGTGGCAGGAGTGGGGCCCGAGTGTGAGAATGTTTTTAAAACTCTCAGGTGATTCCATTGTGCAATCAGGATTAAGAAACACTGATCTAACTTAACAATCCCTCCAGCTACCCCCACCTGTCCTCATTCACTGTCAGATCTGCCTTGCCGCCTCCTTTCCCTGACCCCCCCCCATTCATGCCTCTAGAGTGTCTTCTGGCACCGCACCCGCTACTCCCTCTCTGCCCTCCGATGCCTCCGATTCTTCCAAGGAAGAATATTGATCCTTGTCATAGAAACAGAAAAATGCACGGGTATGTGGAAGGCTCTCAATAGTCTGTAAAAGGACAGAGTTATGACTTGAGTTATGACTATTCATAGATGGCTTGAGGGGACAACCTGACATGGCGTAGAGGAGGCGGATTCTTCTTCCTTCAGTCCAGCACCTTGCAAATAAGAAGGTCTGCTGAGTTGATTCCAAGTGAATTCTTTGGGGGAGAATAGAATAAACTGCATATATCTTCATTTAGAAATGCTGACTCTAATAGTTAACAATACCGTGTTGTCTATTTGAAAGTTGCTGAGAGAGTAGATCTTATAAGTTCTTATTATAACTGTATGAGTTGTGGATGTTAACTAAACTTACCGAGGTGATCATTTTGCAGTATTCACATTTATCAAATCATTATGTTGTGTATCTGAAATTAACACGATATTCCACATTAATTATATCTCAATTAAAAAAAGGGGAAGAAGAGAAAAAGAGAAATGCTGACTCTCATTCCAGAACCCTTAGACTTAGATATGGTCTGAAAATCTCAAGTGTTTTAAATCTGTAAACAAGTCAGACATAAATGATCTTAATAAAAAGGCCTAGTAAACCTGTTGCAAGATCTAGTCTATAAATATCGTGGGCATATTAAATATTTGCACATGCATTATAATTTATTGCACAGTACTTACCCCCATATTCTATCCAACTTCCTTTCCTAAAAGCTGCTAGTTAATTTAAGGGAGTCTGTTCTTCTATCATTTCCTTGCACCATATCTGCTCACAATGACATCGTTTGTATGTGGTGGGGAGCCCTGGGAAAAAAGATCACATCTGGTGATGGCGCTGCTGGTTGAAATTCTGCAACCTTTCAGATGTTTGTTTTCTAAGGGAACAATGCCAAACAAAACAAAAACAAAAACAAAAAAGAACCCTAAAAAACACTGAAGTTCTAAAAGCCGTTGTTCTTACACTTTTATTAAGCTACAGTTTTTGAAATCTAAAATTAAGTTCCAATTATCAGTTCTAAGAGAGGCTGTTTTTCCATAGGACCCCTATGTGGCTGTTAGGAATTCCCAGGGTTAATAATTTGTCTTTGTGGCAAACCCCTGCTTCATTTTCCTTTGCCCATCTGCACATTTTGCATGCACACGGGCTGTTGGTGTGCATATGTATGCAAGCCTTTGCATATGGAAGAGTATGCTTTCAAAACGCAAGCTCATGAAAGTTCTAAAGAGGTGGTGAGTTCTTGGAGGGGGTCCAGCCACACGCTGCAGATGGCGCTGCTGTGATGTGAAAGGGGGTTAGTTCACAGCTCAGATCAGTCTGCCCTGCTCCTCAGAACCTCGGGGCTCTTGAACGCATGGCACTGGCTCTGCGCATTTACTATTTATGAGGGCCTTGCGCACGGCACCAAGTATGAAATTCATGGAGGATATGCAAGGCTGTATTTAATGAATGCAAAATAATGCCTGCTCTCCCTTGTTTGCAACTTGGCGGGGAAAAAATTGCTCTAAAGGCTAAAACCAGGGTCAGTGTTTGAAAGAAGAAGAATAGTGGTCATCAAACTCTCTAATTTGCTGTGAAAGAGGAAACAAATAATAGGTTAGCTATGATCTTGGGGGTGTCTCGATCTTTTTCACTTAGTGCCACAGAAAGCCAATTGTCTGGTGAAAGTAATGCTTTGTGTGCCTTTAGGTCATGTTACTGCCTGAGGAGGCTGCTAGATGGGAAGGGAGAGTGGAAGGAGTATTTGATCCGACAAAGAGTATGTAAAACATTAAATTGGGATAGCTGGGAAGCATTTGGAATGTCTCATTTTGAATTCAGGTTTTTTTACACCTAAGTTTTTCCTGACGGGTTCAAGTCTGCAATAAGGTTTGCAATAAAGACCAACATAAACAGCACCGGCCCCTGACTGGTTTTGACTCTGAGCTCTAGCCACAAAGCAATTGTAATTTGGGGTAAGTGGCTGAGCTCAGGTCAGAGGAAGGGGACAGAATTGCGATTTACTTTTGAAGATTCCGGTTCCATTTAACCGGGACTCCACAGCGCCTAGTGCAGCTCCTTGCACAGAGCTGGCACTCAAAAACATTTGTGGACCCGAAAGGACTGCTACCTCCTGGGCAAGGGCAATAAGGGTGGGAGGTGGGGATGGAACAACACATATCTGAGCTTGTGCAGTTGAGAGAGAATTGCTTTACAGTCAAGAGTGACCTCCGAGGGAGGGAAAGGGGAAGGTGAACGTGCCTTGGAACAAAGCTTTTGTTGGGAGAAAAACACAAATGCCTTGGTGCTCAGATAATGCAAACCAGTGAGAATCAAACATGATCTAAACCATTTACAAGGAAAGGTGGAGCTTGTTTGGGAAGGACAATTCTGGGGTTATTGCGTTATCCATTTATACATGAGTTCATTCCAGGGGTGGCCATCCTACTCAGCAGGGGTCATTCTGGTCCCTCACTGAGGCATGGCTGGCTAGGAAGCCATGGAGTGTCTGTACCCCGTCCTGGGTGCTTTCTTCAACTTGTGTATTTGTCGGATGAATTTTTTAATGTATTACATTAAATTGACAGTGGCTTAGGCTATGGTGAACTGACTTCAGAGGAAGCACATTGAAAGTAAGAGGTGATCTGTTCATTCCAACATGGAAACATCAGTGGTCAGATTGGTGGAGAAGGCAATCCAAGGATAACATACTGGTTTAGATATGTGTTCTTTGATAACCGTTCTTGAGAATTATTTCTTATTAAGAAATGATTAATAATGAGCCTTTACATTGAGCCCATTTCTAAGTTATTACACGGTAGCTTTTAGGGGCTGTTGGAGGATGACTGCTACTGAGGGCAACAGGCACCAACAGAGCAGATGAGATTGTCCAGATAGGGCGCAGGTAGAGCAACAGGGCTAGGGCAGACACGTGAGCATGTACATTTTGGAGAAGTGCCGAATGAGGAGCCTCGAAGAAGACAGAAGGAACTATTAAGAATGATCAGAGGAAAACCAGGAGAGGTCATTGCGTGATACACCAAGAGAAGGAAGTGTCTCTAAAGCAAAGGAGTAAGTTTCAATAAATTATAATAATGAGCTTTGTAGATTTATTCCATGAGAGGATTTTCTTTGTCTATTTAGCTCCTTCAAGCATCATAGAGTTCTGTAACTACCTGGATGTTTCTGGGGTTAGTGATACAGAAATATATGTGCTTCATTGAGCATATACGTTTTGAATAAGTCTACCATGACCATGCTTCCTGAATCCAATACTGAGTCACATGAGCTGACAGTGGGGCAAAAATCTCACATCAGGTTGTAATGGAAAATTGTGAGTAGAGGAAAGCGACGGGTGTTTCTTCTTAGCTTTTGACTTAAGCACAGAGAAATCACATTTATAATATCTTCCTGTGAAGCCTCTCTATCCCTCAGTGTTTTTTACTATCTAAATAAAGACTTTTTCTAAGACAGTTACACCTTTTTTATTTTATTTATGTATTAAATATTTTTATTTATTTATTTAACAGAAAGAGAGATAGAGAGCGCGCACAAGTACCCAGGGCAGCAGGCAGCGGGAGAGAGATAAGCAGGCCCCCCGCTGAGCAGGACCCTGGAATCACGACCTGAGCCAAAGGCAGTTGCCTAACCAACTGAGCAACCCAGGCACCCCTGTTACACCTTTTTAAAAAATAAACATTTGTTTCTTTTTTCTTATCTTTTCCTTTTTCCTTTGGCATTTTATTTTTTTTTTAATTTAGTTTTTTCAGTGTTCCAAGACTGTTTCCAATGAAACTTTTTTTTTTTGAAAAAGAGAGAGCCTGCATGTACTATGTGTGTACACATGTACACATGTGCCCATGAGCTGTTAGAGGAGGAGGGAAGAGGGAGAGGAAGAGAGAGAATCTTTTTTTTTTAAATTAAGAGGCTATTATTTGCTCCGTGCTATTCTTTTAAAAACTTTTATTTAAATTCAATTTAGTTAATATAGAGTATATTATTAGTTTTAGGGGTAGAATTTAGTGATTCATCAGTGCATATAATAACCAGTGCTTATTGCTTCATGTGCCCTCCTTAATGCCTATTACCCAATTACCCCATCCCCCCACCACCTCCCCTCCAGCAACCCTCAGTTTGTTTCTTACAGTTAAGAGTCTCTTACGGTTTGCCTCCCTCTCTGTTTTTATCGTATTTTATTTTTTCTTCTCTTCCCTGACATTCATCTGTTTTGTTTCTTAAATTCTACATATGAGTGAAATCATATGGTATTTGTCTTTCTCTTTATGTCACTTAGCATGATACCCTCTAGTTCTATCTAAGTCATTGCAAATGGCATTTCCTTATTTTTGATGGCTGAGTAATATTCCTCTGTGTGTGTGTGTGTGTGTGTGTGTGTGTGTGTGTGTACACTATATCTTGTGTGTGTGTGTGTGTACACTATATCTTCTTTATCTATTCTTCTTTGATGGACATCTGGGATCTTTCCATATTTTGGCTATTGCAGACATTGCTGCTACAAACATTGGGGTGCATGTGACTCTTTGAATCACTGATTATACCCTTTAGATAAATATCTAGTAGTGTAATTCCTTGGTCATAGGGTAGTTCTTTTTTCAACTTTTTGAAGAACCTCCATACTGTTTTCCAGAGTGGCTACACCAGGTTGCATTCCCACCAACACTTAAGAAGGCTCCCCTTTCTCTGCATCCTTGCCAATATCTGTTGTTTCCTGAGTTAATTTTAGCCATTCTAACCAGCCAAATATCTCCGGTGTGAGGTGGTATTTCACTGTGGTTTTGATGTGTATTTGCCTGATGATGAGTGGTGTTGAGCATCTTTGCACGTGTCTGCTGGCCGTCTGGATGTCTTCTTTGGAGAAATGTCTGTTCATATCTTTTGCCCATTTTTTGACTGGATTATTCATCTTTTGGATGTTGGGTTTGTTAAGTTTGGATATTAGTCCTTTATATGTCATGTCACTTGTGAATATCTTCTCCTAAGCCTTTAGTTTTGTTAAGATTGTTTCCTTTACCATGCAAAAGCTTTTTATCCTAATGAAGTCCCAATAGTTCATTTCTGTTTTTGCTTCCCTTGCCTTTGGAGACTTGTCTAAAAATGCTGTGCCCAGGGTCAAAGAACTTGCTGCCACTAAGGTCAAAGAAGTTGCTGCCCGTGTTCTCTAGAATTTTGATGGATTCCTGTCTCACATTTAGATCTTTCAATCATTTTTGACCCTATTTTTGTGTATGGTATAAGAAAGTGGTCCAGTTTCATTTTTCTGCATGTGGCTGTCCTGTTTTCCCAACACCATTTGTTGAAGGGACTCTCTTTTTTCCATTGGATATTCTTTACTGCTCTGTCGATGATGCATTGACCATACAGTTGAGGGTCCATTTCTCAGTTCTCTATTCTCTTCCATTGACCTATGTGTCTGTTTTTAAACCACTACCGTACTCTCTTGATTATTACAGCTTTGTAATACAGCTTGATGTCTGGAATTGTGATGCCACCAGCTTTGGTTTCTTTTTCAACATAACTTTGGCTATTTGGAGACTTCTCTGGTTTCATACAAAATTTCAGAATTCTTTGTTCCAGCTCTGTGAAAAATGCTGGTGGTATTTTGATATGGATAGCTTTGAATGCGTAGATTGCTTTAGGTAGTATAGACGTTTTAACACTGTTGTTCTTCTAATCCATGAGCATGGAATGTTTTTCCATTTCTTTGTGTCTTCTTCAGTTTCTTTCATAAGCGTTCTATAGTTTACAGAGTATAGATCTTTTACCTCTTTAATTAGGTTTATTCCTAGGTATCTTATGGTTTGGGGTACAATTGTGAACAGGATTGATTCCTTGATTTCTCTTTCTGCTCCTTCATTGTCAGTGTATAGAAATGCAACAGACTTCTGTGTGTTGATTTTATATCCAGCCACTTTGCTGAATTTCTATATCAGTTCTAGCAATTGTTTTGCTGGATTCTTTCAGATTTTTACATAGAGTATCATGTTCTGTAAAGAGTAAAAGTTGGACAACTTCTTTGCCAATTTGGATGTCTTTTATTTCTTTTTGTTGTGTGACTGCTCAGGCTAGGAAGTTCCAGTACTATGTTGAACAACAGTGGTGAGAGTGGACATCCCTGTCATGTTCTTGACCTTAGGGGAAAAGCTCAAAGCTCTCAGTTTTTCCCTTATTGAAGATGATATTTGTTGTGTGTCTTTTTTTTTTTTTTAAGGATTTTATTTATTTGAGAGAGAGAAAGAAGGGAAGAGAATGAGCAGTGGGGAGAGCCAGTGGGAAAGAGAAAGAGAAGACGACTCCCCACTAAACAGGGATCCCAGTGTGGGTCTTGATCCCAGGACCTTGGGATCATGACCTGAGCTGAAGGCAGATGCTTAACCAATTGAGCCACCCAGGAGCTCCCTGCTCTTTATTATTATCATCATTATTATTGTTTTTAAGATTTTATTGTTTATCTGAGAGAGAGAAAATGAGTGGGGAGAGGAGAAGAGAGAGAGGGAGAATCTGAGTAAGAAGCCCAGTGTGGGATTCCATCCCAGGATCCTGGGATCATGACCTGAGCTGAAGGCAGACGTTTAAATGACTGAACCCCTCAGGTGCCCCCCTGTTTTCATTTGCTCCCACGTATTTTTAAATTTTTCTTTAATTTCCCAATTGACCTATTCATTCTAGTAGGATGTTTTTTAACCTTCATGTATTTGTGGTCCTTCCAAATTTCTTCTTGTGGTTGACTTCAAGTTTCATAGCATTGTGGTCTGGAATTATGCATGGTTATGATCTCAATCTTCTGTACCAGTTGAATCCTGATTTGTGACTCAGTATGTGATCTATTCTGGAGAATGTTCCATGTGCACTTGAAAAGAGTGTGTATTCTGCTGCTCTAGGATGAAATACTGGGTATATATCTGTTAAGTACCTCTGGTCCACTGTGTCATTCAAAGCCCTTGTTTCCTTGTTGATCTTCTGCTTAGATGATCTGTCTGTCCATTGCTATGAGTGAGGTGTTAAAGTCCCGTACTATAACCGTATTATTATCAATGAGTTTCCTTAATTTTGTCATTAAATGATCTATACATTTGGCTGCTCCCAAGTTAGGGGCATAAATATTTGTACTTGTTAGATGTTCTTTAGACCCTTTTATTATGATAAAGTGTCCTTCTTCATCTCTTATTATATAGTCTTTGGTTTAAAACCTAGTTTGATATAGGGATGGCTACTCCAGCTTACTTTTGAGGTCCATTAGCATGAGAAATGGTTCTCCACCTCCTCACTTTCAAATCTGGGTCTAAAATGAGTTGGGAGAAAGAGAATCTTAAGTAGGTTCCAAAACCAGTATGGAGCCCAGTACAGGGGTCGATCTCACAACCCTGAGATCATGAACTAAGCTGAAATCAAGAATTTTATACTTACACAAGTGAGCGGCCCAAGTGCCCCCCAAAATAAATATTAAGATTATTTCTATTCTAAGAGTAAGGCTCATTAGAGAAAATTCTCATTACAGAAAATCTAAGAATTGGAGAAAATCACCCATTTAACCAAAATCCAGTCTCTGTTAATATTTTTTTAAAGATTTTTATTTATTTATTTGAAAGAGAGAGAGACAGCAAGAGAGGGAACACAGCAGGGGAGTGGGAGAGGGAGAAGCAGGCTTCCTTCTGAGCAGGGAACCCGATGAGGGGCTTGATCATGACTCTGGGATCATGACATGAGCTGAATGGAGACGTTTAATTGACTGAGCCACCCAGGCACCCTTCTGTTAATATTTCTAAGTCTGTTTCTTTTCCATCTTTCTTTTACACATTTAAAATTTCCTTTTTTACAGTTCTGACTATTGTAGTTCTATTATAGTTCTATGTGTTGCTTTTTCTCCACTTGACATGATAAAATACAATTAGTTTCCCACTTTAAAGTCCTCATAAAGATTATTTTCAATGATTACATTACACAATTGATTTAACAAGACCCATATGGTTAAACATTTGTATTAATTTCCAATTTTTTTTATTATAAGGAACTCTGCCTTTAATACCTTTATTAATGTTTTGGCAATTTGTCACAATATTTAATTTAATAGATTAAGAATTATGAATGTTTTTGACATTATTCAATTAATTTACTGAATTTTTGCCTAAGTTGGGTCCCAGTAATCTTTATTATAAGCACAGGCTTTAGAGTCCTCTCCAAGTAGAATCCCAGCTCCATGGGCTGGAATGAGGCTCTTAGAGGTCCTCACCAATAATAAAAGTGTAGGGTGCCACCTGCCTCCTGTCTCCTGCAAAAGGTAGCTTGAAGTAAATAAAACACCCAGCTGAAAATAGGTTGTGAAAGAATAAATAGGTTGTGAAAGAATAAATGTTTCCCTGTGATGACTACTTTAATGATTTTATTTTTTGAGCATCAAATTTCACACTGCATTAATTTTTTTCTCTTTTTTATTGCTCACATTTTACTAGTCCCTATGACACATATAAGTGAACACTTGGTTCACTTATAGAGTGATGGAGTCCCAGAGAACCACCCTTTGTGCCTTTGAGAACTCAGTAAGTTCAATGGGTCTCTCTAAAACTTATCTTTAGACCAAAGATAATGATATGTATTTTATTGGTTGTTTTAGGGGTTAAAATTGTTTGCTGCTTAGCACAGTGTCTGTCCTGTTAATAAGCATTCAATAAATGATACCTGTTGTTATTTTTTTAAAAAGTTTTTAATATAATCACTGTGCCCAATGTGGGGTTTGAACTCATGACCCCCCGAGATCAAGAGTCACATGTTCTCTCAATTGAACCCAGCCAGGTGCCCCTGTTGATATTTTTAAAGAGCTATGATGGGGGAGCCTGGGTGGCTCAGTCAGTTAGGTGTCCAACTTTGGCTTGGGTTGTGATCCTGGGGTCCTGGGATGGAACACCACTTGTGGCCCCCTGCTTAGTGGGGAGTCTGCTTCTCTCCCTCTGCCCCTCCCCATGCCCCTTGCTCATGCTCTCTCCCTCCCTCACTCTCTTTCTCAAATAAATAAATAAAAATCTTTAATAAAAAATCAAAATAAAAAAAGAGCGATAATGGTTTACATTCTTAAGTACCCACAAAATAGGACAGTACTTACCATCACAAAAAAATCTTTAATCTTGTAGTGGTTTTTAAAAGTGGAGTCACAGCCTTCTTTAATTTAGCTTTCTTTGCTTACTAATGAAATTGAAGCTTTTTTCCATGGGTGTGTTAATAGGTTCTGTTCTCATTTATAATTGTAAATATGGGTTCAGGTCTCAGTTCTTCCACTCATTTGCACTGTTATAAGGCCCTTGGTGGCAAGCAATGGAACGTCAAGGCTCAGTGGAACTAAATAAGGAAATGGATTCTCTCCCATAAGATGGAGCTCCAGATAGAGCTGCCCCCGGGGCGAGGGGGGGGGTTGCAGGATTAAAATTCAGGGGCCAGATAATGAGCACCAGAATCTACCACTTTGAGCCAGTTCTAAATTTTAAAAGTCCTTGGGAAGGACTCTACAGGTATGGACTAACTCACAGGCTCATCTTAGACCCATAGCCATGATCATAGGAATGTCTACCTTAATGGTCAGACCTGGAGCAAGGCTCTCCCTGTCATCAGGGAGAAGGACGAGTGTGGTTAGTCCTTCTAATTCCTTCACTTGAGTGGAGAACAAGTCATTCCTCAAAGGAAATATGTATGTATTGGCTTGGGAAGAGGGGAGGGGAAGATTGCAAGAGAAGCAACCAAGGTGCTGAGTAGATAAAAGCCACAGCTGCAGTCTACAAATTGGCATGCAAGGCCATTTGTGATTTCCCCTGACACAGCCCCAGCTTCCATTTGGTTTTTGTGACTCCGTGCGTCTCATCCTGTTAGAAACACTGAATTGTTGAGCTCTGTACCTCCTGCGCTGCCCCTTTGCCTGTGCCACTCCTTCTTCATCTAACCCCTCCATGTAGATAATCCCAACTCATACTTCAGCATCTACTGCAGTTGTCACCTCCTCTAGGAAGCCTACAAGGACTCCATGCTTCCCTCCAATTAGAGTTAGAATCCTGAAAGGGCTTGTGGTGCTAGGGGCTTCCCCCTAACATATCACATATCACATCGTATTGGGATACAATTCAGCTCATTTAAGCAGAAATTTATTTAGTTAATACAGGGTATAAGGCAACTTACAGAATTTCAGAGAGGCAAGGGAGACAAGCTTGGTTATTACTCAGCCTGTGAGCAAAACAGTTAGGAGAAACATCCAATATCCTATAGAAAATTCACAGCTAGCCACTGCCCACCATTTAGCCCCTCCAATGCTAGAACCGGGATTAAAGAACCCTGCAACAACTGTCATAAAAGCCAAGAGCCTCCATCCCCCTTCCTACCAGATGGACCTTGTGGCCACCACATCATAGTATTGGGTTTTACCTTCTAAATCTTTGCATGGGAGAAGCCTGGTCACATAGAGAATCTAGCTTCAAGAAAAACGGGGACTTTAGTCTTTTCCACAGTAAACAGAGGGCTGGAGTAGTCCTGAATGAGCCAATTGCTGGTATCTTTCACAAAAGCTGTGTTATTAAAAGTGTACAAAGTTATGGAGTTCATACTGTCTTGGCATATAGTTTCATAATCTGTATGAAATCTTTGTTTCCAGAAATATTTTTAACTTAACATCCATTTTATCTGATATTGGTATTGTTAAGCTAGCTTTCTTTGGGGTACTAATTTCCTGACATACCTTTTTACTATCCCCTTCCTTATACTCTTTCTATGCTATTTTGTTTGAGGTACATAACTTGTAAGCAGTATGGGTAACTGGATTGAAAAAAAAAATCTAATAGTCCTGTCCTTTCCTATGTGAGTTTAAATATTTATTTAATATGATTACAAATCTAGTAACTTATCTCTGACATTTTATATTTTCAAATTTACAAAGGTTTTTCTTTTTTTCCCTTTTCTGTCTTCTTTTGCATTGTCAGGTTTTTCTAATCCCTCTTCTTTTTCTTCAGCAAGTTTGGAAGTTACACTTTCTATTTCTAATCATTGAGGGGGCTTTAACAGACTTAAGTTTATATTTTCCAAACAAAGTCAATAGTTAAACTCTGTCTAGCCTCCTCCTGGACAAGACATTTAGAATAACATAACTTCCCTCCTGACTCACTACTCTACCCAAATGCCCGCGGTATTGCTATCAAGATTTTGGTTCAGAATGTCTTTATCTGTTCTTGGAAAGAAGTTTCTCCATGTGATCACTCATACATCTTGATCTAGAGGTTATGACAGCCATTTGATCTCTTCCTTTTTTCCAAATTCCTCCCAGCCCCACAGCCTTTCACCTCCTTTCCTGCCTCCCCACACTGCTTACAAAGTCCCACAGCTCCCTCACTCCTCCCCCTACCCCTGCACCATTCTGCAAACCCTCCAACAGGGAGAGGCAAGCAGGTGTGCATACGCTGAAGAACACGTGCCCTGAGTGTGAAGAACACGAAACCACTGCGTTTTCTCCAGCTTCCTTGACTACGCCTATGCTTCTCTTTTTCAGCTTGTGACCCTGCCTATACTTCAGGGAATATAGAAGCCATCAAAAATGTTCACTTCCTCACCAATAAATTCATCTGTATCCCCACCCACATTTCCCTCTCAGTCTCATGTGAAACAATAGTCTTCTGCCCCTAGGCCAGCTTTCAGTGGTAGTCCCTCAATTGCTGCTCCTGCATATTTAAATCTCCCTCATTAATCCCTCACTGTGCCACCAGACAGTAGTAGCTCAATCAACCTTGCTTCTAATGAACATTTAATACATATTTATAGAGTACATAAATGAATAAATTGGTCAAGAGGGTATTTACAAAATGGCCATAACAACTGTCTTTCATCTGAGACATTGTTAAGAATCTCAAGATATTAGACACTCAGAAGAGTAACTTTCCACAAATATTTGAAGATCACATCATGAATTCATACAACAAATATCTGAGTTCCTACAATTGCCCTATCATAGGCACTGGGAATAGAGAGCGAATAAAACAATCAAGGACCCCACCCTCATGCAGCTGACATTCTGGAGGAGGAAAGCAGGGCATAAGTAAGTAATCAAATGAAATCATTTCAAATGGTGGTTAGAGGCAATGAAGAAAATAAAATGGAGTCATGGATAAGGAGTGGCATGTTGAGGAAAATATGAGAAAGTAGATGTGGCAAAAGCCTTAACACCAGGGGGAGGAAGGATGAAGTGAGGGAAGGAGAGCAGGAGCCAGACCGTGACATCACATGTGGATTCCGTTGTTACACTCCTGGCATGCCACTGACTTTTTTAAACTGAAATAAAATAACATTGTAAGATGTATAGAAAGTGTACAACGTGATGATGCCACACACACCCCCCCTCATGAAATGACCACCCGCTTTGAGATACGGAACATTTCCAAACCTCCAAAGTTTCCCCATGCCACTTCTCAGTCTAACCATCCCTCAGCTCCAGTTGCTAGCCAAGGCCCCCTAATCTCTAGCTGGCCTTCTATCACGGCAGAGTTGTTTTTCTTATTCTTGAACAACTTCTTCTTCTTCTTCTTCTTCAGATTTTATTTATCTATTTGACAGAGTGAGACAGCACAAGCAGGGGGAGAACGGACTCTCCGCTGAGCAGGGAGCCTAATGCGGAGCTCATCCCAGGACCCTGAGATCATGACCTGAACTGAAGGCAGCTGGTTAACTGACTAAGCCACCCAGGTGCCCCACTCTTGAACTTTTTCTAACTAGAATCCTACAGTCCAAACTTGGGTTGGTCTTCATTTGCTTTATCTGAGACATTCATCTATGTTGTTGCATGACCTGGGAGTTTCCTCAATTTCTTTATTACTTGTATTCTGTTATATAAATACATCGTTTATCTACTGTACTACTGATGGCTGTTTAGTCTGTTGCCAATTTTTGTTTCTTATCAGTAAAGCTGTTATAAATATCCTCAGACATCTTTGAGTGGACAAGAACCCTCATTCTGCACACACACTTAGGAGTAGAATCGGTAGGTCATATAGGAAGCCTAGTTCAGCTTTATTAGTTATCGTCAAACAGCCTCCCAGGCTCAGCATACATCCCCTCCCGCTGGTGGTGTATGAGAGTTCTAGTTCCTCTGTGTCCTCAGCAATATGGGATATTGTCAGACTTTTTAATTTTCAAAAATGTTAGCTATTCTGGCAGGTGTATATCATATCTCATTGTAGCTTTACTTTTACTTTCCCTGAAGATTAATGATGTTGAACACCTTTTCATATTCCAATGGTATATTTAGATTTTGACTTTTGATAGGTTTTTAGGCAGATTGACCTGTATTTTCAAAAGATCTCCTTAGTCCCTCTGTGGAGGAGAAACTGTGGGGAGCAGAGCGGAGGCAGAGGGAACACTTCAGAAGACTATCACAGTGGTCCAGGCAGGAGCTGGAGGTGGATGGGATGAGTAGTGGCAAAGGAGTCAGAAGGAAGCAGAGAGATTCCAGATAAACCTTGCAGGAAGCCTACCGACTGTACACATGGATTGGATATGGGAGAGAAAAGGAGGAATCAAAGATGATTTGAACAACGGAGTGGATGCTGGTACATCTCCCGCAGTGTCAAAATTTGGTTGAGAAGTTTGGGTAGGAAAGTTATAGGAGATGAAAGGAGAGACTGAATCACACTGTGGCAAACACCGAGGCAAACACCGACCCGCTCCCTCCCTGTCCACCCCCCTCCAACTCCTGCCCTGGCTCTGCAAAAAAAAAACAAACAAAAAACAAAAAACAACCCTAAGGCAAACAAATTCCAGTCACAAACTGCTCAAAGAAACATTCTGGGCACTGAGAGAGCTGTGGTGGACTTGCTTCCTTGCCTTGCAAATGAGCTCTGTAGCGCTGTGCCCTGTGCGTTTGCCAGCAAATCTTATATAACTTCATTTATCACTAATGTTGTTGGTTTTTTTTTCCTTCCAAGAAAAAGTATGTCTCTACCAGATGAAATAAAAAAAAATTAAAATTAAATTAGTTTGGAAATTACTGGCATTTTTCTTTTTGTGTAAGGTCACTCTGCCCTTGCAGGTCAGTGCTGGGGAAGTGACACATTTCTTTCTCTGTCCCACACTTCTGCTTATTTTCATGCCATAAAAAGCAAATCCCTAACATATCAAATGTTCATTGCCTGTGGTGACTGTTTTTCTCCTCATTTAAACCTTTAATTTTAAGTTATATTATGTAAAAGGTAGAATGCCAGGCCACTGGCTTACCAGGCCGTTTCTATGTGGAAAACAAAATTCTGTACTTGCAGAAATAATAAGCTGACTCTTCCTATCTCCACGCTGTCGGTCTGCCTGTTGCTGCGATGTGTGTAGGGCTTTTCAGGCCTTAAATCTGTGGCACTGCTGCATGAAAGAAGGACCTCACAGCTGATAATCGCTTACTATATAGATAGTCCCTGTGCTAAACACCAGTCCTATGAGGTATATACACTATTATCTCCATTTAACATGAGAAAACTAACTTCAGCAACTTGCCTGGGATCATTCTGTTTATTAAGCAATGGGGCCAAGACCAGAACCCATGTTTATACGAGTTGAAAACTGAAGCTTTGAATGGCTCCCAAGCTAGGGCAGTGTAGAATGGAAATTAAAGTGTGCAGATGTGGGGCACCTGGGTGGCTCAGATGGTTAAGCAGCTGCCCTCGGCTCAGGTCATGATCCCAGGATCCTTGGATTGAGCCCTGTGTCAGGCTCCCTGCTCAGTACAGAGCCTGCTTCTCTCTCTCCTCTGCCATTCTCTCTGCTTGTGCTCTCTGGCTCTATCTGTCAAGAAATAAATGAAATATTTAAAAAATAATAATAAAAAAATTAAGTGTTCAGATGCCAGAGCCAGTCTCCTGGGTTCATATCACAGCCCTTCCATTTACCGGCTGTATGGATTAGGCAGTCCGCTGTCTGATGGGAGACCGTCATGGTACCTACCTCACTGGCTGTGTAGGAATTAAATAGTTAACATACATAGAACACTTAGAACTGTGTCTGGTTTATGCTATGAGAGGGTTAGGTATTACTTTTTTAAAAATAATAGCTTTGTTAAGATATAATTTGCATACTATACAATTCAAACATTTAAAGTGTACAATCCAGTAGTTTTTAGTATATTCAGAAAACTGTACAACCATCACCACCATTCAATTTGAGAACATCTCATCACCCCAAAAAGAACACCAGGACCCATTAGCAATCACTTGCCATTCCCATCCCACCTCCAGCCCTAGGCAACCACTAGTCTACTTTCCATCTTTATAGATTTATAGATCTATAAGAATCTATTGAATCTCTATTGCCCATCCTGGACATTTCATGTAAATGGAATCATACAATACATGACTGTTTGTTTCTGGCCTCTCTCAGCAGGTTTAAGATTTCATACATGTTGCAGCATGTATCAATACTTCATTTCTTTTCATCACCAAATAATATTGCATTGTAGAGATAGGCCACATTTTATTTAGCCGTTCATCAATTGATGGACATTTGGGATGTTTCCACTTTTTGGCTATCGTGAATCGTGATGCTATGAATATGTGCATACAAATTTTTGTGAAGACATGTTTTCACATCCCTTGGGTATATAAGTAGGAGTGAGATTGCAGCTAGTACTTGGCACGGCCTGCCTCTATTTATGAGTATTCAGATACATCATTCTCACAGATAAACATATACCTTAGCATTTTTGCTCTACGTAACTTAATCAGTACCCTACCTATGTTACACTACAATGAAGAGACTGATATTTTTGAGAGATTTGCCTTCCTGTTTCTTGTCTGTGGCTTTGCCCATGCTATATCCAATTTTTTGAGGGGGGGGCAGCATGCCCTCCTTTCTGTCCCTCATCAATCCTTTGGGTTTGAACTAAGGCTCTACCTCTTGCCTTGGAAGGACTGCTTGGACTCCGTGGCTGGGCCACATGCTTTGCTCTGTGCTCCCATACCATTGTAAAGCATTGCTTTACTATCACCTTTGTCACAGTCTACTATATTTATAACGGCAGGACTCTAGGGAAGAGGTACTCTACTCCTCAGCTCTTCCATGCCGCACAAGGCCTGATAGGAAGTGGTGGCTGAATTAATATTGATGGAAATTAAGAAAGAAGGGTCCAGATATGTGCTAGAAAGTTGTCGATCAAACTGGTAAAATCTCGTTTGTCACATCATGCAGTTTGAATTGACAAAATAGGGGTGCCTGAGTGGCTCAGTGGGTTAAAGCCTCTGCCTTCGGCTTGGGTTGTGATCCCAGAGTCCTGGGATCGGCCCCCCGCATTGGGCTCTCTGCTCAGCAGGGAGCCTGCTTCCCTCTCTCTCTCTGCCTGCCTCTCTGCCTACTTGTGATCTGTGTCTGTCAAATAAATAAATAAAATCTTCAAATTGACAAAATGGAAAATCCAGGGAGTATTATCCAGATTGGAAAAAGAGTCTTCACTTTACTAAATCACTTAACACAACCTTCTTGTAAATAGTGAGTCCCCCGGGAGAGTGAGGCTCAAAAGGTGGTGTGTCTGCCACGGAAATACCCAGGATGCTCTTAGTGATACACGAGGGACATTTTTAGCTTAATGGTTAATAATTTCAAAATATATTAGAAATAAATGTAACTAGAATATCAAACCCATTCTATCATTATTTAGAAGCAGGCTAAAATCCTTTTTTAAAATGAAGTCTAGTCAAAGAAACTATTAAGTAAATAACGGTGCAGATAGAACAAATATTATATAGATGGTACAAAAGAGTTCAGGTTTCAGAACACTATTTAAGGACATTTAAAATATGAAAAGTTTTGGGGTGTCTGGGTGGCTTAGATGGTTAAACATCTGCCTTCTGCTTAGATCATGATCCTAGGGCCCTGGGATTGAGCCCTGCTTGGTGGGGAGCCTGCCTCTCCCTCTCCTTCTACTGCTCCCCCTGCTTGTGCTCTCTTGCTCGCTCTGTCAAATAAATAAATAAAATGTTAAAAAATAAAATAAAATTTGAAAAGCTTGAAATACAAAGTACATTTTGTGAAGTTGTGCTTCCTTCAGCTTGACTGCGCACACAGATGACTTGTGATCTGTCAAATAAATATGAAAGTTTGTGTCGTTTCTCCCTGCCACCCCCCAGCCCCACCACCAACTCCTATGTTGAAATGGAATCCCCAGTGTGATAGTGTTTGGAGGTGAGGACTTTGAGAGGTGCTTAGGTTGTGAGGGTGGAGCCTCATGAATGGGATTAGTGCTCTTATAAGAAGAGGCCAGAGAGTAAGCTTGTGCTCCTTCTACCAAGTGAGGACACAGCAACAAGACAGCCCTATAAACCAGCCCTATAAACCTATAAAAGCATGACCAGGCTGGCACCGTATCTCAAGCTTCCAGACTTCAGAGCTGTGAGAAACACGTACTTGTTTAAAACCATGCAGTCTATGGTAATTTGTTACAGCATTCCTAATTGGACTAAGCCGGAAGCTGTACAGTAGCATCGGAGAACCTGCATTTAAAAAAAAAAAAAAATTATTTGCGAGAGAGAGAAAGAGAGAGAGATAAAAAGAGAAGGGAGGAGAGGGAGAAGCAGATTTCCTGCTGAGTAGAGAGCCCGATGTGCCGCTCAATCCCAGGACCCCAGGATCATGACCTGAGCCAAAGGCAGATGCTTAACCCACTGAGTCACCCAGGCATCCAGGAGACCCTGCATGTTTACCGAGCACCCAGAGGACACTGACGCTGCTGGTGCCAGATGACACTCAGAGCAGTAGGGTTATAAAGCACAGATGAAAATATAAAGTAGTAGTGATAATACTACCAACTACCTTTTCAGTTCTATGCACTGGGGACTCTGGTAGCTACTTTTTAGATAGTAAATGTATCAATGGTCACAAAAATCCTGTAAGGTAGCTACTAAGATCTCCGCTTTCCAAATGAAAATGTAAAAATCAGAATTGGTTCAACTTTTAGTCATAATTTTTTCCCCCACAAAATAAGACAAACAGGCCAAAAGGAGGTGATATCATTGTCCTTATTTTCATCATTGCTATAAAACAAAATCCATCAAGCTAGAGGGACCTAAATAAACCATTGCTCAGCTTTGGCCAGTGTAGGTTCTCAGTGCTCGTTCTATTCACATGTCCTCTCTATGGCCTCATTGTGAGTCAGAAAGTAATCTGGTCCAGGGATCAAAGCCTGAAACCTTTTCCCATTTCCTTCCCCACATTCAAAACAAAACAGCTCTGGGCAAGGGATGCACTTCCGTCCCCTGGTTATTTGATGAAGACCAAAAAAACAAAACAAAACAAAAAACAAACAAAACAAACAAAACAAACAAACAAAAAACCCCACCCTACTGAAACACAATTTGGAATAAAAAAGCATTCTTTTTTTTTTTAAGATTTTATTTATTTATTTGACAGAGAGAGAGATCACAAGTGGGCAGAGAGAGAGGAGGAAGCAGGCTCCCTGCGGAGCAGAGAGCCCGATGAGGGGCTCGATCCCAGGACCTTGAGATCATGACCTGAGCTGAAGGCAGCGGCTTAATCCACTGAGCCACCCAGGAACCCCATAAAAAGCATTCTTAAAACAAATATTAATTACCTAGGGTAAAAGAAAGGCAAACATATACATATGAATGCTAATGTGTACAATGGTTTCAGCGGACTTTAGAGGTTATGTTCTCCCAAGTTAAAATTACTAATTTATTCTCACAGAAGTAATCCGTGAGATAAATACGTATCTATCTATCTGGCATAAAGATTTCAAAGCTCAGTCTGGCTTGGCTTTTCTGTTGTCTAATTTGGAAATGTCCATGTAAAAGCAGATACCTGACTTCTCTGGAGAAATGGGAAGGCATCCAACACTGGACCTAGAATTTTGCATTAGCTTCAGCTGCTTGTAATGGAGGAGTGACTATCCCTTTTGACTCTCTCAGCAAGTTTCACTCATGTCCATTACCGGCCTGGCCCTATAGGCTTTTGAGTTTGGAATTCCTGGTTCACAAGCAGGGTTTATAAACAACCAACATTTGCTCATCATTATCCTGGGGGAAAATCTGGCCAAGTACGTTGGAACACTGAAAAACAGTTTCCTTTTAACAAAGTGAAAGCAGCTGGTTCACACAAGAATTATTCATTGAGTTTGTGGAAGCCAGTGTGCCCTGATTTAAACACTATATTACTCAGCTATGCAAGTGACAAATCTCCCATGTTCCCCACCACTGCCCCCACCCCGCCCCCGCACCATGGCACAGCTGGTTGTCAGTTGGTATACTCTTGGCTTATTTTCTCTGAAGCTCATTTTAAGCACTAGAAATTACTCTGGAAGGGGCCCAATAATGTTTCCATCTAGTCTGCTGGTTAGTAGGAGGTGAACTTACCGAGGGCTAGAAGAGTCCATAGAATGAAGGGAAATTTTCATGGATGGTGGGGGGAGATGATACCCAGAGAACTGAATTACTCTCTTTAAAAAAGTAAGTAATTTTGAATTTACTTTTTCACTTTTCAACTGGCTCGATTTAGAGGATGGAGAACATTGCAGTCATTTGGCTTTTTATTCATTCAGTAAATACTTATTAAGCACCAACTTCGCTGCCACACACTGCTCAACCGCGGACACAAGGGTGAATGAGACAGGTTGCTCTGCCCTGGAAAAGCTTAGCCTGGAGGTAGTTATTCAAATATTTATACCCTGATAGTGACTTGAGAAGTGACTGGGGCTATCTTACAGGTGGAGCAAAAACCCGTCTGTCAGGATCCCCAGAGATCCCACAATATTCCCATCTGTTTGCTTCCCAACAGCCACAGGTATATCTGCCTTGATTTTCCAAAGGTCTTCCAATCCCTCACCCCTAAGACACCTCCAACCAACACAGATAACCTTGGCAAGAGGGAGGCCTCAAAAGACTCCAGGGCAGGGGAAAAGCCAAGGCAAACATGGGGGAGGGGGAGGGGACCGCAGAGGAGTGACCCTCTACTCAGGTACTGCCAACTGTTGGCAGCCAGAAACACTTGCCCCAGTGTTGCCAGAATGTCTGGGTTTGTGAGAGAAGCCAGAGACTGGAATTTATTTAGGGTAACATCTTTTTGAGAGTTAGGGTTTGAATTCATTTTTTTTTTTAAGATTTTATTTATTTATTTATTTGATAGAGAGAAGATCACAAGTAGGCAGAGAGGCAGGCAGAGAGAGAGGAGGAAGCAGGCTCCCTGCGGAGCAGAGAGCCCGATGTGGGGCTCGATCCTAGGACCCTGAGATCATGACCTGAGCCGAAGGCAGCGGCTTAATCCACTGAGCCACCCAGGCGCCCCAGGGTTTGAATTCATTTTTAATCCCAGTTTTGATCATCAACAATGGGGTCGCAGGCAGGTTTCCATCAGGCGGTCCCCAGACTGTGATCTTTGATTCCAGGAGACCTCATGCTCTACCCCCTCATTGCATTTAACAGGGAATCTTTTTTTTTTTTTTTTTTGACAGAGAGAAATTACAACTAGGCAGAGAGGCAGGCAGAGAGAGGAGGAAGCAGGCTTCCTGCGGAGCAGAGAGCCCGATGTGGGGCTCGATCCTAGGACCCTGGGATCATGACCTGAGCCGAAGGCAGAGGCTTTAACCCACTGAGCCACCCAGGTGCCCCTTAACAGGGAATCTTAACCAAAAACTCGCTCCCTGGAATCTGCCTTTTCCAGGAAGTCCTGTTGGGCCTCCCATGTTTTTGAAAATTCAACACAGGAAATATTCAGACTTCCTGGATCTGTCTCTTTTTCAATATTTCTCTTTCTCTGCTATTTTATCTATAATACTTTTTTTCATTAAAGAGTGGATCTCAAACACATTTATTGAACAATACAAGTTCTTTTTAAGAGTAATTTTTGTAAGATATTCATAACAACATAATTTGGCTCTTCTGACAATAGGCCTTAACTTTTCATATTCACACCATTCTGACTTGGAATAAAAATCCTCTCCTGGCACTCGTCCCTTACTTCTGGACTGGTCTTGAGTTAAAAAGCCCACGAGTGCCTTATCTTTCAACGCCTACAAAGACTTCATTCCCTACCATTCACAGGTGTTCTATTTGCCCTGCCTCCATCGTATAAACTAATTACATGAAAGATTTTGTTTTGATTTTCCAACTCCCTGTTCTCTGAGCTGCTTTCCTTTTATCCAACTGCAGTTAAAGAGAAAACAGGATAGAATTGAGCGTTTAAAAGCCTCCCTGGTTTTGTTTGTATTCAGGGAAGGGGCACCTGGGTGGCTCAGTGGATTAAGCCACTGCCTTTGGCTCAGGTCATGATCTCAGGGTCCTGGGATCGAGCCCCGCATCGGGCTCTCTGCTCCGCGGGGAGCCTGCTTCCTCCTCTCTCTCTGCCTGCCTCTCTGCCTACTTGTGAGCTCTCTCTCTGTCAAATAAATAAATAAAAATTTTAAAAAAAAGATATTTTCAATCTTTAATTACTTTACTGCAGTTTCTCACCTTATTAGGACTTAATTTATGCACAATAAGTAGAATTAATTTTAATTAGCAATCCTGGATTGTGGGTTTTCCTCAGCAATATCCCAGAAAAGACTTCAGCTCAAAGCATGCTTCAGATTCCCTGCACTTCTAGAACTGTGTCGTAAAAAGCAAAAACAGAACAGATACATAAACCAGTGTCCCTAACACAACGTTTATTTTAAACATTTTAATCACCTTGGAATATTTATTCATAACATTTTAATTACCTTGGGATGCTTTGACTAATCTTTGGTCTTTTTTTTTTAATCTCCTAATAGTTGGCACCAAAAGAATATGTGTTGTTTATAGCCAACACCGATTCTTCTCTGCAAATACCTGTCCCTCAGGTATTTAAAAATGATTATTTCATCATCATGACTTCAAACTGAGGCCTTAGTAGTTAGTAAGGCCAAAATGTGATCTAATTTTCCAAGAATGAGGAAAGTGACTACAGAACCCAAGACAATAACAGCTGGCATTTTTAATATTTTTTAATTGCTTGCTACACGCCAGCATTGTTCAAATCACTTACCTCAGTCAGCTTACTGAACTCCTATTATCATCTGGGTCTTCTAAGTGGTAGAGCTGAGGCCTGGAGAGGCAGTGCAACTCGCCCAAGGTCACAGAGGTAGGAGCAGAGCACATATTTGAACCCATGCCCTCGGGCCTGGGAGCCTGCAGGGTTCACCACTTGCCTGCCCTGCCTCCTGGGCACGAGCAGAACCAGAGCAGAAATATGGCTAAAGTTGATGGTTTTCCCGTTATACATTTGCCTTGGGTAGATTTAGTTCTTCCATTTGTCCCAAATTCCTCGTTCGTAAATTCCAATAGATTTACCAGTATATTGTGGCAACTCATTATTTAAATGTATTCATAGTTCCTTGGAACTTGGAAGAAAGGCTACATAAATATTAGAGAATGATTTAAAAAATATATGAAATGTATTCACCTGAATATATGATGGTCAAATTTCTTACTAGAAATAAAGGAATGGGTGCTGACTTTCGAACCAAGTCCTGAGGCCGTGGCTGGTCTGGGTCGCTCCGCATCATCTTACAGCATTGGCTGAGGCTCCAAGAGCTAAGGGTCAGATTCTACTACATCAGGAGTAAGTCCCCTTGACGCCTCAGGAAATGGCATCCCCAGCAGTGGCCTGGCAAGGCCTCCATGGGCCTTCTTCCTCAAACCTTCTATCTAAGTGTCATGAGAGGAATTTGAAGAAGCAGTAAGAGAATGGATAAATCGTGATACATTCGTACCGTGGAATACTACTCAGCAAGAGAAAAAATGAATTAAATGTACGTACAACATGGATGAATTTCACAAGCATTTGTGTTGAAAAAAGACAGCCGTAAACTAATAGATACTATAGAATCTGGTTCATGTGAAGTTGAAGAACAGGCCAAACCTGGGGTGGGGAAAATGCTTTACTTCTTGTTCTAGGTGTGGTTACATACAGATATATACATGTCTACAGATCACAGGGTCGTACGCTTACCATCAGTTCACTGGATGCATTTTATCCCTTAGTAAAAACTGACAAGTACTTACATAGAAGACTGGAGCTGCAAATCCATGGTGGCATCTGCAGCTGGGGCCGAAGGCAGGGGCCAGCTTACAGCAGGGCTTGCACGTCAAGCTAAGGGCCTGCCCTTTATTCAGTAAGCCCCGGGCCTCTTGAAGAAGTGACGTGATCCGTCTGTGGAGTGTTGAAAGCCAAGTCAGCAA
Source organism: Meles meles (assembly GCF_922984935.1). NCBI lineage: Eukaryota > Metazoa > Chordata > Mammalia > Carnivora > Mustelidae > Meles > Meles meles. The sequence goes on along the minus strand of NC_060069.1, from coordinate 80,801,412 downwards.
CATTCGTAGAGAGAGAGCTGGAGTGGGGCAAAACAGAAAGCAGGGAGATAAGATCACCTTAAATAGCCCTCATCTGAGAAAACTCTAATTCTCTATCAACTTGGTGAAGTGCACATTGTCTGCAAATACAAAGGATTCAACTCCAACTCAGAGCTGGGGAAGGAGGTGGGAGCTCTGGGGATCCACCCAGCTGCACCAGGCATGCAGACAATTTAAAAATGGCTTTTCTGTGGCGGTTGCACCATCGGGGGTCCACAGGGCAGGGCTTCCTGGCTCACTGTCCTTTCTCAGCCCCTCCTACTTCCCCATTCCCACCTCCTGTCTGGGTCACAATTTTCTTCTCTTAACAGCATTTGCATAAAGGAGGAGGAGGTGGTCACTGCTGCCCACACTGACCTAAATAAAATGCAGGAGTCACAGGGTCATTTCCATGGGGAGTGTGTATAATTTGCACATTCTCACTCAGGCATGCTGTCAAAATTCAAGGAATTTTCCGTATTAAAACTAAATATTGCCAACAAAGATCAGCATTTTTAAAAATACTGAATTGAACATAGATGTTTTGTAGTGTGTCCATCTCATAACTACAAGTCCTTTAAGTTTTCATATTTCTTTTGAGCTGTTTCCACTTATTCAATAAACATTTTTAATTAAAAAACTCTTTAGGGGCGCCTGGGTGGCTCAGTGGATTAAGCCGCTGCCTTCGGCTCAGGTCATGATCCCAGGGTCCTGGGATCGAGCCCCGCATCGGGCTCTCTGCTCCGCAGGGAGCCTGCTTCCTCCTCTCTCTCTCTCTCTCTCTCTGCCTGCCTCTGCCTACTTGTGATCTCTCTCTCTGTCAAATAAATAAAATAATAAAATCTAAAAAAAAAAAAACTCTTTAAAGTGTATCTGTTTATATGCTTTATATACATATACACAGGATAATGTTCAGTCAGTAGTCTGGCTTCTTTACTGATGTAAGCTTCTTCAGGTATAGTTCTGAATTTTTTATCACACACACTAAAGTCACCATTTATAGGCCATCAAATAAATAAGACATTTGGCTTTAAAACAAATGCATTTCAACAACGTAGTATTTTGATTGAAAAATGAGTTTGCATGTGTGTGCGCACATGTGTGTGCCATACAAGTACTTAGTTTACAGATAGATGACTCAAAACTTCAGGTACTCTCAAGACCTTTAGCTGTTCGGGCACTATAATCGCTGATCCAAAATTTGTACAGCTGGAAGAAGAGCTTAAGATCGGTCAATGGAGCCCACCTACTTTGCAAATGGAGACAGCCCCCTCCACCAAAGCTAAGGAACTTGTCCAAGGTCACCCTGTTAACAGAGTTTTCTTTTCCCCCAGAAGGTTTGTTACTTTGCTTTTTTTCACTTTCAAACGAGTTATTTTTTTAAATATTCTAAGTCAAAATTCACCCTGGTAATTTGAAGAGAGGAGGAAAAGGATGTTGAAAAATAACTGGGGTCCCTGGGTAGATCAGGTCATGATCTCAGGGTCATGAGATGGAGCCCAGTGTGGGGCTATGCACTCAGGAGTCTGCTTGAGATTCTCTCCCTCTGCCCCTCCTTCCTCTGTGCTCTCTCTCAAATAAATACATCTCAAAGAAAGAAAGAAAGAAGGAAGAAACGATATACATATAAATAAGAAAATGACTTATCTGTGGTGGGATTAACCCAGTTGTGAGCTGGAAAAGACAGGACAACAGGGAAATGAGGTATGAGATTGATCACATCTCCGAGAAGAAGAAATGAAACACCAGTGGGGTGTGGTCAGTTTTGTGCACTAGACACCAGCTGATGCTGTTAATCTAGGATGACTTGGTCACTGCCAGGATTGATGGGAGTGGGAGATAGGTTGGAATTTAGGTCTATGGCAACATTTTTAGAAGCCAGGATTAATGGGAAAAAAATTCAAGATAAACAATAAAAATGGAAATACAGACAGGATTTGATGTTGCATTTGCATAATCCTGTCTCACTCCCCCCCCCCCCCCCCCCCCCGCAATCCTGGCCCTGGTTCCAATAAAACTCTGTTTACAAGAATAGGTGGGGTGCCTTTGTGGCTAAGTTGGTTAAGCGTCTGACTCTTGATTTTGGCTCAGGTCATGATCTCAGCATTGTTAGATCGAGCCCAGTGTCGGGCTCCTCACTCAGTGGGGTTTCTGCTTCCCTCCCTCTCCCTCTGCCCCTCCCCCTGCTCTCTCTCTCAAATAAATAAATTTTAAAAAATAGGCAGCTGGCCTGTGAGCCATGGTTTGTCAATTTGGTTTTTAAAACATTGTATTAAAATATGATTTGCCCTTAAAACAAGACAAAACTAGAGAGGGAGACAAGCCATAAGAAACTCTTTTTTTTTTTTTAAAGATTTTATTTATTTATTTATTTATTTGACAGACAGAGATCACAAGTAGGCAGAGAGGCAGGCAGAGAGAGAGGGAGAAGGGGAGAAGCAGGCTCCCCGCTGAGCGGAGAGCCCAATGCAGGACTTGATCCCAGGACTCTGGGATCATGACCTGAGCCCAAGGCAGTGGCTTAACCCACTAAGCCACCCAGGCGCCCTGCCATAAGAAACTCTTTTTTTTTTTTTTTAATATTTTATTTATTTATTTGAGAGAGACAGTGAGAGAGAACATGAGCGACGAGAAGGTCAGAGAGAGAAGCAGACTCCCTGTGGAGCTGGGAGCCGGATGCGGGACTCGATCCCGGGACTCTGGGATCATGACCTGAGCCGAAGGCAGTCGTCTAACCAACTGAGCCACCCAGGCGTCCCAGAAACTCTTAATCCTAGGAAACAAAGTGAGGGTTGCTGAATGGGGTAACTGGGTGATGAACATTAAGGTGGGCATGTGACATTATGAGCACTGGGTATTATAGAAGACTGATGAGTCACACCTGTACCTCTGAAACCAATAATACATTATATGCTAATTATTTTGATTTAAATAAAAAATGTTTTAAAAAATGGGAAAATCCAAAAAATATATATATCCTCTATCTTGATTGCTGAATTTTTTGGCCATCCCCATAAAGTTGTGTCCAAGGTAAGCACCTCACTCCTTTCACCTTAGTCCTGGCCCTGAAGTGGGCCAGTGGTTTAGCTAGATGATGAGGCAGCTTGAGTATAAAACAAAATGACATTATGTGTGCATTTATTCATGTAATTACATTTTCATATAGCTACCTTAAATCCCAGTCAGTACATTTTTATGAGTGAGAGTCAACAGAAATTATAGTACCTCCCAAGCCTGGTAGAGTGGGCCAAGATGCAAGAACCTTCCCGATGGAAAGCTCCCTGAACCCATCAGGAGCAAAGCAATGACACTAAGAGATCCAGAGCTGAAACTAGTGTTGTAACAATGTCCTCATTACTTCAGTGTCTAGCATCCTGTAATCTCATGTTTATACCTCTCCAAGATTCATATGAGAGCTTCTTTGGTTGGTTTTAAGCATACATTATGGTTCAAAAAGCAACTCAGGGGTCCAAAGAAAACCACAGTCGGAAGACGAAATCGGAATATTTTCAGGATGTGAGTGGTGATTTGTCTCTGTCTTACGACTCTTATACACTCATTTCCCAAATAACCTCCAGCCTGAAAGAACACATCTGAAATGTTACACTTCCTGCAAGAATGTACAGTACAATGATTTCCTGTTCCAGGACATTATATGCTTTAGTGAGTCTTTAACAGACTTTGGATATTTTGTTTTCCTACTAAGGTGTTAACTGAACTCATAATTGCATTTAGGGTCAGCATGGCTTCCTTCTAACTGATTTAGTACATACTTAGAGATTTCCTGATGTCCAGATCTAAGAACATCATCACCCATGGAGTCGTTGTGAAGGTAGTCATAGCTGTCTTTAAAATCTGCAAACAGTTCTCAGAATGGCTAATGTTGTGTTTGTGCTCATTCACCCCCACCCCCCCTCCCATCAAACTATTAATTTGGCTGTGCTGGAACTTTCTGGGCTCATCTGTACATCCATTTATTTTGGCACAAGTTCATTTCTTGCTATGAGAAATTTTAGCCTTTTATATTACAGCTTTTGGACTTCATTGCTGCCAACAGAGATAATTGTATCCAGGAAAGGGTTTTTCCTCCTCTCTCTCTCTCTCAATTGTTTCCTTTTTTAGTTTTTTTTTTTTTTTTTTTTTTTTTTTTTTTTTTTGTCATTGTTGATTCCTGAAGAGATGGTGAGGCTTCTTTTGCTTTATATCTTACCAGCTAAACTATTTGGTGTATCATAAGTAAAATATAGCACATTAGTCATTCATCAAGGAAGAGAAAGTTAAGTCATAATAAATTTCCTGGAGCCAAAAAACAACCCTTCGTCTTTTCACTTTGAGGGTATTTGGAATATAAAATTAGAACAAACCTGAGGACACGTTGGTATACATCTGTGTGTTTCGGTTGCCAAGTACAAGAGGTGAAGTCAGTCTCTGATAAATATCTTAGGAGGTACACACTTGTACTGGACAACCCGAAAATGACTGCCCTGTCCTGGAAAGAACACAGCGCTCCCTCCAGTAATTTAGAGGCTGCTTTCTCTGTTTGTGATGGCCTGTACTTGCTGAGTAGCTCAGTTGGCTGGAGCATTAAGTACCAACTGCTCCACAGGAGAGAACAAGCCCAGATTGCTCCAGGGCCACTGAGCTGGGAATGCTCAGCATGGATTGAAGAGGAAGGAGTCCAGAGGTGAGCCCTGAAGACCCAGCACATTGTGGTGGGATGGGGACCACAGAGAGCCACTGGTTTGCGGGGCTTCCCTGAAGCTAGGGGACCCCAGGACTACTTCCATTTTTTTTAATGGTCCTGAGATAGTAGAACATAAATGCTAGAAAATGTATTAAAATTGTAGTATATTTTAAGTTTTTCCAACATTTAAAATTACAAATGGAGTAGCTTTTTCTGCTGTTGGTGTATTTGTGTGGTTGTTTTATGTCACTGGAGATTATGTCCAAAATCCATACTTGAGGCCCTCAGTGAATGCAGGCCTCAGCCAAATGCCTTCCTGGGATGCCACTGCCCCATAGTTCACCCCAACCTGGACAAGACAGCTCAGCAGGCAAGGCCCATGCTGTCCTTAGAGCTTCTTTTTTACCCTATACCCTTCCTGTGTGCCCTGTGCCCTGAGTAGGCCCTGGAAAAGTATAAGTTGAATAAAGCCATTAGGTATTCTTTAAACATAACCAAGAACTTTACCACCTCATTTGTTTTTTGATATGTCCCCTACTTGACTCCCCCCAGCCATGCATTCTACCTACCTTTGAAGTTCTAGCCAAGCACCATGCTTTTATGAAGTCTATCTGTTCCAATTATTGTGCCCAATTACCTCTACCTGCTCAGATATCCCCTTGCACTTAGTCAGAACCATTTATAGTAGTCTGACACTCCCACACCTCCGACCCCCACTTCTGTCTCAGCCTGGAAGATTCAAGCTCTTTGCAGTCTTAGTCTTCTTTTGTACCTATAGTGTAAGGCCTAAATTCCATGCACTACCTGCCCATCTCTGAGCCTCATGGGGCCCTAAAGGCCTAACCATGAGTACTCCTGCTTTTGCCAGGTATGTCCCCCACGAGGTAGGAAAGGCTCCCCACGTCGCTGGGTTCTCCTAAAAGCTGGACCAGCTACACTCTACCTGGACCTCAACCTAATGTATCTTACTTTCCTGTCAGCCTATAAAATTATTCAAGCAAGTCAATCGCATTCTCTCATGGGAACCAGGAAGCACCCTACCCTCCTCTTACTACAAAGCCAGCCTCCTACAGCACCTGCTGGTTCACTCAACTCCCAAGTACAATCCCCCTGTGACCCTGCATAGTGTATGATGTCCTCCTATAGGCTGTGAGTATACATGACTGATAACTGCTGTCAGTCTCCTCTGTCCTGCATCAGGTGTGGTACATTTGGCCATCTTGGACTATTTAGGATGGGGAATCCCTCCTTCAACAATGAGGTTATTAGGAAGTGATCAGAACAGTATGCTACATGGAGGGATACATTTATGTTGATTCTATAATCTCCCTTCTATGAAGGTTTAATAGACCCCAGTAGGAGACTGAAAATTAAATAAATATTTGCTGTGGATGACAACAGATTTATTTTCCTACAAAGTATCTATTTGAGTCATGTATCAATGGGCTTCCACTCACATAGCTATCTTTCAGGCAATTTTTTTTTTTTTTAAACTACTCACCATGCTGTTGAGCAATAAAAATAAAGTTGCCTCAGGGCAAATCTGTGCTTAATTTCTATACTACTGATCTGGCATTTACATTGTAATTCCTAATTGCTAATAGAAATAAATTGTAGCACTGTCCACTTATGAAAACAAGATGCTGTTATCAGTCAATATAATCCAGAGACAGAACTAACTGGAAGCATATGAGAACTCAGACATTTCCCCCACAAGAATTTACTTAATCTGTTTCATTGCCTCCATTTATCTCATTTCTTTGCAAGGAAAAACGGCAACACTGAAGGCACTAAAAATCAAATAGAATCTTCCTGGAGTCTGTGATTAGTATTAAGCTTATTGGTGCTTCAGAGAGAATTTCATTGGCATTACTCTATTTTATCACTTGGTTTCCCAAGGTCAGAGAAAAAAAAAAGGTACATTTTTACTTCTTTACTTTATTCTAAAACAGCAGGGAAAAATTGTACAACAACCAGCAATTCTCCTGTCTGATTTCCAAATCACAATTATTTTTATGTGGACCCCCTTCTTGCCAGTGCCCTGCCACTTGTCCCTTCTCCTTAGTGCTGGTGAGTTAAGATACCAAGGCTCTCAGAGGGCAGAGGGGATCTGGATGGCTGACAAAACCTTAGGTTGACTCTGGTGCCCATTCTTCCATCACACGGGGATTCTAAGGACTCGCTTTCTAGCCTCAGCACTCTAAGTGGGAAAGTCCAGGAGGTTAAAATGAGCAGAAAATGGTCATTAAATAATTCTAGCAAGCTTCAGACTGAAGCCAGCCACAAAGGCCCTTTTCTAAAGGCCTGTCCAGTACCTGAAATTAGGCTGCATGGAGCCTCTCTAACGCCCGTTCTCCCAGAATGGATGGTAGAGATGTTACACTTGGTTAAGTATTGTCTTCTGTACTGATCATGTGATAACGAAAAGGCTACTGTCCGAGGCAAGTGTATGAGTCAGAGTTGGGATTGGGCAAGGAAAAGATATAGCTCCAAACAACTCAAAGGGCTTGCTACTGGGACTAATCATTTCACTAGGCATGAGGAGGGAGCCCAGGTGGGCCAGGCCTGCATGTGCTTTGGAGTTCAGTGGGCTCCATGTCTAGATGTCTTGACTGTGTACCACTCATGGTGAAGGTCCAAAGGCGGGCTCCCCAGGCTCATGTAGCTTATGGTCTTTGCCTTCAAATGGGCAAAGGGAAGGTGGGTTTTGCTCCCCACAGTGGCTAAAAATGGTGGAAAGAAGTACAAAATGAAGTAATTTTTCCGACACAGGGAGAGGGCAGGCAGGATGCCAAGCCCCTAAGGAAAAGCAGGAAGGATACCTCTTGAATGCTCCTCCTGAATGCTCCTCATCTGGCATCGAATGGAGGGAGAGCCACCAGGGCAGCAGCTGGTTTGCAGGTTTTGGTCCTGAGTTTGCCTGCTTTGCTGTTGATTGTTGCTGCCTGCCTTGATGAGCCAAAGGAAGAAAATCCCTACACTTGATCCCTTGATACGGAGACGTTTCTCAGGATTCCATACACAAACTTTCCAGATTTATTTAATTATTTTTAGAAAACTAGTAATCAGAGAGGAAAAAGTATTTCTCATAATCCACGTATCCAGTACTAATAGTTTTCTGTGTATACTGCCAGTAACTGCATATATACACATATGTATGTTTTTAAACCAGATTATATAGTTACGTAATCTATTTTTAAAATTTTTATATTTTGTCATGCTTATCTCTTTATGTTAAGAAATATATATCTACTTCATAATTTTTAAGGCTACATATTATTCCAAGTGGGTAGATATACCATAATTTACCCAACTGACCCTCTGTTATTGGATAGTATACATATGTTCCAGATTTCCACATCATAAAATAAAGTGCCCTTTCTAAATAATTGGGCTCTACAACTAACAGCTCAAACAGACTTTTTGGAGCTTCCACATTTCTTCCAGCTTTACTGCGGATGAACCTTCACGATCCCCTCCTTCTAAACGCTCCTTTAATTCCTTCTAAAAATTTTCATCATAACCCATACAGATATTGCACAGAAATTCAATATTCCTTTCATTTTGGTAAGAAAGCACAGTTGGGAGTCAGGAAATGTGGTGTCCTAGTCTGACCTCTAGCACTCTGGCAAGAAAGTACAATGCAACTATTATGGACAAATTATGTCTCCCTCCCCCGAGTTTGTATGTTGAAATGCTAATCCCAATACCTGAAAAAATGACTGGGTTTGGAAACAGGGCCTTTTAAGGTGCTGATTAAGTTAGAATGAAGTCATCAGGGTGGGCCCTAATCCAATCTTACTGATGTCCTTATAAGAAAAGGAAATTTGGATGCAGACAGAGACACCACCAGAGGCACACAGGCTTGGAAGATAAGACTCTGAGTACCCAGAAAGAAAGTAGCCATCTGCAAGCCAAGAAGAGACCACAGAAGAAACCAAACTCATGGACACCTTTGACTTTGGACTTCGGGCTTCCAGAACTGTCAAGAGATGAATTTCTGTTGTTTAAACTGCCCAGTCTGTGGTATTTTATTACGGCAGCCCTGGCAAACAAATACAGCAGACTTTGAGTACGTCTCTTAAATCCATGAGCCTCAGTGCCCTTCAGATAAACTGAGGAATGAGATTATGAGATCTGCAAAATTCTTAAACCTTAAATAGGTCATTCATTTCTAACGAGGTTGGCCTAAAAAGAACACTTGGGTTTCCCTAGCACACACAAACTCCTACTTCATCCGTCTGAATGGCTTAGACCTCATTCCTAACTCACTCACTTGGAATTACAGGTACTGTGAAAGGGCTGGAGCTGTAATCTAGCTGGAAAGGAGATGGGGAGGCAACTGTAATGTCAGCTAAAGCTAGCAGAAAATTGTTTAGTTTCTGGTTGGCCATGATTTCTGTATAATCATTATGTATATGCAGGAAAGTAAGACCATAACCTGCAAATATATGTCAAAAGTAATAACACTTTTGTGAATACTAAATATAACAATGTATTTAACATGGCTCTATATTTTATAGACATTTAACTAAATATTTAATGATTTTTGATATCACCATTTTTTGGGTGCATTTAAAAACCAATGTGATTTTTTCAGGTTTCAAATATTCAGGCCCCTGGGGAAAAATGCTCTTAGACTCCAGGCGTTGTGCACAATGAATGAAAAGGCCCCAGAAGCAAAATGGAATGTGATGGTAATTAAGAAAATATAGGGGCGCCTGGGCGTCTCAGTGGATTAAGCCTCGGCCTTCAGCTCAGTTCATAATCCCAGGGTTTTGGGATTGAGCCCTGCATCAGGCTCTCTGCTCAGCAGGGAGCCTGCTTCTCCCTCTCTCTGTTTGCCTCTCTGCCTACTTGTTATCTCTGTCTGTCAAATAAATAAATAAAATCTTTAAAAAAGAAAAAGAAAATACAAAATGTGACAAAATTTTGTGGATTTTTTGTCTAAAGAAAAATTATGTTTATGGGACTATTGTCCCTCTGGAATCTAGGAAGGGGGCAACAAAAATAATAAAAATTTTCAGAGTATATCTGGCACCATCGAGGGAAATACATTTGACTAGAAAATCAAAGATGTGGGCAGGCAATACTAGTTCCCTTTTCCTTACTATTAATATATCCTTATAGTCCTATGTACAACAAAAACCCAGAACCCAAACCACCACCACCACGACCACCAACAGCAAAACCAAAAAGAACTACGTTTTGCTCTGTCTCTTGCAAATGGCGCTATTTGACATAATACTGGCCAATGAGATTCAGGTGAAAGTCTGCTGGATTTCTGGAAAAGTCTGCTTTCTCATTACAGATGTCTCCTTTCCTCCTTATAGCTTTCTTTTTCTCCTCCTTATATGGAATGCAGATGTGTGGCTGGAGGTGGGTTAGCCACCTTGTGACGATGAAGTGACCATGACTAGAGAAGCCCCACACCAACGATGGTGAAACAGAAGGGCAGAAAGAACCTGGAGGCTTCTGTCATCAGGGAACTGCTGCCCCAGTCCTAGACTGACCACCTCTGGATAAATGAGAAAGAGAGACACCTATCTGAGGTATCTATCTGTGGTTTCTATTGCATGCAGCTGAATAGGATCCCTAATTAATGAAGAACGCTGTGTTGATAGGCAATGTTTTATTTGGGCCTAAGGATGAATAGAACTTAAACATTATCTTAATGTAACCAATTAGGTCGTTCCAAACTTTTACTACTGAAAATAATTTGTACCAACCATCTTTACACATAAAACTACTGTCACAACTTGGTTTATTTCCTGAGGATAAATTCTCAGAGATAAGATTACTGGGACAAAAAGTATGAGCACTTCTTAATCTCTTGACAGAGATTTGCCAAATTGCTTCCCAGTAAGATCTGAAACAATTTACCAAAATTCTCACCAAAATTGTGTGAGCATACATAGCCCTTCACACTGTTACCAGGATTCTGCATTAACTTTTCAAAAAAGGCAATGGAGGAAGAGAATAAACATGGGAAATGGCATCTCAATATGTTTTAATTTTGATTACTACTTAGAATAAATTTTACTTTGATATTTAGCAACTAGTGTTTTTCTTACCAATTTTATGTACTATTTATGTACGAACGTATAAATATTTTATCATGCTTTTTAAAAAATATTTTCCAGTTGCTTATCTTTTAATTTTCTTCTTTTTTAAAATGTCAGGTTTAGGGGCGCCTGGGTGGCTCAGTGGGTTAAAGCCTCTGCCTTTCGCTCAGGTCATGATCCCAGGGTCCTGGGATCGAGCCCTGCATTGGGCTCTCTGCTTGGCAGGGAGCCTGCTTCCTCCTCTCTCTCTCTCTCTCTGCCTGCCTCTCTCCCTACTTGTGATCTCTGTCTGTCAAATTAAAAAAAAAAAAAGTCAGGTTTACTGTGGTATATATTACATGTAGTAAAATTTGCCTTTTTTAGTGTAAAGTTCTATGAATTTTCATAAACAAGTGCAATCAGGTAACCAACATTACAATCAAATATAGAATATTTCCATCACTTCCAAAAAGTTTCCCCATGCCCTTAGGTAGTTAAGCATTCTCCCACCTCCAGCACCTGGCAACCACTTGCTTTTCCCGAATGTCACATAAATGAAATTATACAGAATATAGGCTCTTGAGTCTGGCTTCTTCCAGTTAGCACAAAGCATTTGAGTAATCCATCCATGTTATTGTGTATGTAGTACTTTGTTCCTTTTTCGTGGATGAGTAGTATTCTATTATATATGGAATCCCACATTTTGTTTATCAGTGTGAAGCGCATTTGTATTATTTCCAGTTTTTCTCAACAACGAATAAAGCCACTATGGACATTTTGCATACAAGTATTTGGACATAAATTTTAAACTCTCTTGGGTAAATACCTCAAAGTGGAATCTCTGGATTGTATAGTAAGTATATATTTAACTTCATAAGAAATTGCCAAATTATTTTCCAAAATGACTCTACCATTTTGTATTCCTACCAAGATTTTATGAAAATTTCAGTTGTCTCACATCTTTACTGCTCCTTTGTATTGCCAGTTTTGTTTTTGTTATTTTTTTCTGTTTTTTTAGCCACTATAATAGATGTGTAGTGGTAATTTGTTGTGATTTCAATATGCATTTCTCTGAGAAGTACAAAAACAAAAAATGCCTAATGCAATAATTATGTAATGAAATTAAGTGTTTGTGAATTCACATGTATTACCTTTTCATTTTTAATTTTTTCACTGTGTGGATAATTCTTTCCCAATGAGAAATCAGAAAAAAAAATCAGCTATATTTTTAGGGCTTTCTTCTTAAGGATTTGCTCTAAATTATCCACATTTTCAAAAAGATTTTATTTATTTATTTATTTATTTATCAGAGAGAGAGAGAGAAAGCACAAGCAGGCAGAGGCAGAGAGAGAGAGAAGCAGGCTCATCGCTGAGCAAGGAGCCGGATGTGGGACTCAATTCTGTATTTTGGGTGTTACTAAAAGCCAAGAAGGAAAGTAAAGCTGGGTGAGGGGCATTTAATGATGAGTAAGTGCTATTTTGAGTAGGTTGGTCAGCTCGACCTCTCTGAGGAACAGATGTCTGAGACATAAATGTAGTATTAAGTTTGTGGAAAAGGAGATATCTAAAAGAGGAGAATTCCAGGCAGAGCCAGGAGGTGAGAAGGTCATTTAGAGGGCACAGGTCAAACAGATCCTTGTAGATACTTTATATTCTAAATCAGATGAAAGTTATTGGAAGATTCTGAGCAGAGGAGCGATGCGATCTGATTGACATTTTAGAAATACCACTCTGGCTACTGTGTAGATAATTGTTTAACACATTTAATTTAAATAAAAATGCTTCTATTGAAAGAAAAAGAAGTAAATAGCATAAGTATACTTGGATATAGCAAAAAAAAAAAAAAATTGGTGAAGGTGGTATTTTAATGCCCAAAGTGTGGGACACACTGGCTTTACTGGTTATTGCTAGTATCTAGGCAACGGTATGTTCCTGCATCAAATTCTCTTATGATTAGCTATTTTCCTAAATGATTTAAATTAATCTAAGCATTCTCCCACTGGTTCTTCACCAGAGATTTCTCTGCTCCCTGGTAATCAAGCCTGGATATACTGTTTCATAGATTCAAAGTGACTGCACACCTATTATTTCGACAGAACTTAGAGGAACTCATTTTAGAGTTCCTGAAGTCTTTGAAATCCTGAAGCAAATCAAAGCTATCCCAGCCTTCAGCAGTAATTCAACTGGGTACAGAGAACGGGGAACCAGAGAGAAGGATGAAAAATCACAGATAAACTGTCTTTTTTTTTTTTTTTAAGATTTTATTTATTTATTTGACAGATAGAGATCACAAGTAGGGAGAGAGGCAGGCAGAGAGAGAGAGAGAGGAGGAAGCAGGCTCCCTGCCAAGCAGAGAGCTCGATGCGGGGCTCGATCCCAGGACCCTGGGATCATGACCTGAGCGAAAGGCAGAGGCTTTAACCCACTGAGCCACCCAGGCGCCCCACAGATAAACTGTCTTGAAGGCACATCCTGGTGAAATCTCCACAATCACAGCACTTGTTGCTCTGGTTTTGGTATTATCAGTGAGCAGTTCAGTCAGCTGTAGTATGATTCCAGATGTGCTGAGAGAACCTCCATGGCAAGTGTACCATCTTGCGATCCAAGGAACAGAGTGTGAATAAACTCTGCCCACCCAACTGAATAAACTGAGCAAAATTACTTACTTGTTTTTGAAAAAGTAATATATACTCGGTTAAAGAAATGCAAGCAGTATGATGAGAGCATGCAGTGAAAAGTTTAAAAAGGGGAATTATATACACCTGGCTGCAAATTTACTAGCATATGCTTGGAATATTTCTGGAAACATGCACAAGAGATTATTTATACTGGTTGCCACTAGAGAACTACTGGGTTCTGAAGCAAGGAAAACAGAACAACTTACTTTTCACAGACTATTTTGTACTTTCTAAAATTTTTTATTGGACTTTTAAATTATGTATGTTAAATTTTCAATTAAAACAAATTAATTAAAATACAAATATAGCTTTTTTTTTTTTTTTTGTCACTCATGTGAGGGGTCTTTGAAGCTCTCACTGCAGAGGTTTGTAGCCAGGGTACCTCAATTTTAACCAGAGTGAAATACAGTTTACCTAGACCTCGGCTTCCTACCTACTGCTAGGCCAGAAGGGCCCAGAGAACCCTTCTAGAAACAGAATTTAGTCTTACCTGAGGAAAGGTGGGAAAAGCTCAGTTTGAATCCGAGCTGTGATAAGTCATTGTGGGAAAGGGAAATTATTTAAGCACTCTGAGGCTTAATTTCTTCATCTGTGGTGTGGGGAAAATAGTGCCTAGGGGCACCTGGGTGGCTCAGTGGGTTAAGCCTCTGCCTTCGGCTCAGGCCATCATCTCAGGGTCCTGGGATGGAGTCCTGCATTGGGACCTCTGCTCAGCGGGGAGCCTGCTTCTGTCTCTCCCTTTCTCTCTGCCTGCCTCTCTGCCTACTTGTGATCTCTGTCAAATAAATAAATAAAATCTTAAAAAAAATAATGCCCATCAGTGGTTTTTTAATGACAGAGAGGCTTCTGTATGTTGAAAGCAGCACTTGCAAGTGCTTGCTTTTTTTTTTTTTTTAAAGATTTATTTATTTAGTTGAGAGCGTGCAAGAGAACAAGGGGCAGAGGGAGAGAGTATCTCAAGTAGACTTCCCACTGAGCAGGGAGCACAACTTCGAACTGATCTCACCACTTGATCACGACCCTGAGATGACGACCTGAACAGAAACCAAGAGTTGGGTGCTCAACTGACTGCACCACCTAGGCACCCCTATAATTACTTGCTTTTTAATTAAGATCCATTATGATACAGCTTTTCATTTGTAAAGCTCATGTCTTTTAAGCCATAAAACACCATACACAGATATTTTTATATTGTATTTTATGCTACTATATATGTCTTTTATAAATCAAATGGAACATCTTTTGCTCATTCTTTGATATTCAGCTCATTCATAAATTTAATGAACGAGAATTTTTTTTAAACAGTAAATACTTTATACATAATTAATCAGATTCCTTTAGACATTTCAAACCAAAATCATGAGTTTACTGTATCTTATTCTCTCAAACACTTAATGATACAGACTTACCTCACAAAAAAAATCCTTGCAAGTTTAAACAATTTTCCATCTAAATAGCTCAGACTTAAGAATTCAATCATATTTGGGGTGCCTGGGTAGCTCAGTCATTGAGAGCGTCTGCCTCTGTTCAGGTCATGATCCTGGATCGGAGGATCCTGGAATGGAGCCCTGTGTCAGGCTTCCTGCTCAGTGGGAAGCCTGCTTCTTCCTCTCCCACTCCCCCTGCTTGTGTTCTGTCTCTTGCTGTGTCTCTCTGGCAATAAATAAATAAAATCTTAAAAAAAAAAAGAATTTAATCATATTTTCTGAAGCATATGTGTCTTTAAAAATCATATATATATATGTAAACTACATAATGATTTTTAAAAACTTGCTAATAGACAATTTATGCACAGATATCACTGCCTCAGTACAAAAATTTTAAACAGTTTTCTGGGATTTTACTCACCTGCCATCATAGGTCAGATGAGGCAACTCAGTTGAAAAATGAATGAGATTTTAAACCCATATGTTGAGTTGTTATTATATCCCATTTTGTTTAATAATTTTAGATATCTAGTGACTCTCACCCTGTGGCATTTTATTGACTATATGAAAATTAAATGATTAAAAACTTCTTTTTTTTAAAGATTTTATTTGTTTGACAGAGATCACAAGTAGGCAGAGAAGCAGGCAGAGAGAGAGAGAGAGAAGCAGGCTCTCTGCTGGGCAGAGAGCCCAATGCGGGGCTCTATCCCAGGACCCTGAGATCATGACCTGAGCGGAAGGCAGCAGCTTAACACTCTGAACCAGCCAGGCGCCCCAATTAAAAAAAAAAAAAAAATTCTTCTCTAGTATTAAGAACACCAGAGATAATCAGTTGTTTATCACAGTTTTTTTGTTTTGTTTTGTTTTGTTTTGTTTTTAACTCAAAAGCAAGTAGAGGCAGATTGTGGATATTGGTCATTCCTTACAACAAAACCTTAATAGACCACATTTCCCTGCCTCCTTTGCAGTGGGTATGGCCATGTGAATAAATTCTGGCCAATCAGATTCAAGCAGGGAAAAAAAAGACACAACTGTGAAAATTACCTGAAGTCTCCTAAAAAGGAAGAGGTATAGCCTTCAACTTCTCTTTTCAGCAGTCCTCAAGTGCCACAGCCCAAGGACAGCAAACAGAGAAAGCTGTAAGGAGTTCTAGTTCTTGATGTTCATGAAGCACCATGTTACTTCTGTACTGACCTACGGATTTCTTTTAAGTGAAAGGAAGATAACATTCTACCTTGTTTAAACTGCTATTTTTGAGGGCTCTATTACTCACAACTGATCTTAATCCTGACACGTCTTACATATCTTACTGTCCCACCTTCCTCAATATCAGAACTGTGCATTATGAGCTAGAAAATGAAGAATGTCACATATATTAGACATTTGGACACAGTCTTTACAAAACACTCTTCAGTTGTCATATCAAAATTGTAGGTTCATGAGTATTAAAATTTTCTTTTTTAATATTTTACAGGTGCCAATTTTCTAATCATAAGATTAAATTATTTAAAGAACATGCAGAGGTGCCTTGGTAGCCCAGTGAGTTAAATGTCTGCCTGTGGCTCAGGTCATGATCCCAGGACCAGGAAAGCAGGGGGCCTACCTCTCCCTCTGGTGCTCCCCCTCCCACACCCCCGCTCACACTCTCTCTCTCTTTCCATCAAATAAATAAATAAATAAAATCCTTAAAAAAAAAAAAAGAATATCCAAAATGTCCCCAGGTTCCCTTAAAAAGAAAATAACATGAATCAAGGCTGCTTGCCCCATGCCAGGATCAGCATAAGAGGTTGGCCACAGGGGTACATGAGGCAAGCTCTGGGCCCTCAGCCCAGTTCCCTGGAGTCTAGTGGGTACTAGCCTGTCACTCCTCACCTACGGACCCTCCTAGCCTTTGGCTCAACCTCTCCTACATAAAGTGCTGCCAGATTGGCTTTCCTCATCTATTGTTCCCAAAGAAGCTTGGCAGAAATATCAGAAGAAGTTAGAGTTTTCTTTTTCATTTAGCACTTCAAATATTTGAAATTGTACAAGCTGACTCAATTCCAGGAAACTTCAGGTATCCTGTGACACTTGTTTAGTGAAGTGTTGAAAAAAGACCCACTCCAGGGTCTTACTGCAAGATGTGAGCAAGCCAGCTTGTAGGAGGCAAGGACAAAATGTAACTTCAGAAAAGTGTTTCTTTCATTCCCTTGTGGTTTGCAGGTCTTCTCTGCCCTACTCCTACATTGTTCTCTTGAGCTCAGCCTCTGTGTGCTTGGCTCCACAAAAGCCCTGACACTGGCTTCCCCATAGCAACTGGCTCGCACGCTCCTCCAAATTCTATTTATGAATGTGTGTTTAATTATAAACCCTTTCAAATCCTTTGAAGGGAATATTTATTAAATGCTTATTAAAGCCTCTTTCTTCAGCACTATCTTTTTTACTTCTCGAATCTATCCTTCAAAGTAGGCTCTGTGAGACTCATTTTACAGATGAGAAAAATGGAAACTCAGGGTTCCACAGCAAGTGCTCTTTGGAGCTGTGCACCAATCTCAAATTCCCGCAGTTTTTTTCTACTGTTTCCCTCAGCCATGCCAGAAAGAAACTGGGTTAATCAATGTCACTTACTAGCAGCAGAATGGAAGGATCACAGTCTTTGGAATCAGACATACCTTTGTTTAATTCCATTTGGTTATTTCTGAGCTATGTGACCAAGGGCGATATATTTAAACTTGGTTCTCTCATCTGAAAAATGGGAATAATAATAGTACCTACCTCGTGGGATTGTCAAGAGAATGTGAAAAAGAGCTTGGACATGCTAGGTACTGGATGAGCAGTATTTATTCATTTAAACTTTTAAAAAAAATTAATTTAAATTTCAAGATGATGACTAAGTATTTAGCATATGCCAGGTCTGGCAGTTCCAACTGCTTTGATTTTTTAAAATTATTTTTTAATTGAATTTTAGCAGATATATAATGTTATATTAGTTTCAGGTGTACAATATGCTGATTCAATAATTCTATACATTACATAATGCCCATTACAATAAATGTAGTGACCATCTGTTCCCATACAATGTTATTACAGTATTATTGACTATATTCCCTATGCTGTACTTCTCATCTCTGTGACTTACTTATTTTACAACAGGAAGTTTGTACCTTTTAATCGTCTTGACCTATTTCACCCATCCCCTTCTCCATACCAATTCCCTCTCTGCATTTAAGAGTCTGTTTCTGTTTTTGTTTGTTCATTTGTTTTGCTTTTTAGATTCCACATATAAGTGAAATCACATGATATTTGTCTTTCTCTTTGTCTGGCTTATTTCATTTAGCATAATACACTTTAAGTCCATCTATGTTGTCACAAATAGCAAGATTTCATTCTTTTTTATGGCTGAGTAATATTATACATACACATGCACACACCCCCCCCCATATCTTCTTTATCCATCCATCCATTGATAGACACTGGAGTGCTTCCATATCTTGGTTATTGCAAATAATGTGGCAACAAACATAGGTGTGAATATATCTTTTTCATTAGTGTTCTTGTTTTCTTTGGTGAGTGGAATTACTTAATTATATGGTATTTCCATTTTTAATTTTTTGAGGAAACCCCATACTGTTTTCAACATGGATGAACCAGTTTATATTTCCACTTAGAGTGCACAAGGAAGGGTTCCCTTTTCTCCATATCTTATTTTTTGTCTTTTTGATGCTAGCATTGTGACTAGTGTGAGGTAATACCTCACTGTGGTTTTGATTTGCACTTCTCTGATGATTAGTGATGTTGAACATCTTTTCATGGATCTGTCATCAGCTATGTTTTCTTTGGAAAAACGTCGAAATAGGTCCTCTGTCCATTTTAAAATCAGATTATTTGTTTTCTTGGTGTTGAGTTAAATAAGTTCTTTATATATTTCGGATATTAACCCTTTGTCAGATATGTAATTTGTACATATCTTCTCCCATTCAACAGGCTGCCTTTTTGTTTTGTTGATAGTTTCCTTTGCTGTGCAAAGACTTGATGCAGTCCTAATAGTTTTGTTTCCCTTGGCTAAGAAGACATTTCCAGAAAAATATGGCTAAGGTCAATGTTCAAGAGTTATTCTTTAAAAAGAAAAGAGTTTAATGGCTTCATGTCTCACATTTAGAACTTTAGTACATTTCAAGTTTATTGTGTGTAATGTAAAAAGTGGCCATTTTTTGCACCATTTTCCTTTTTTTTTTTTGCATATAGCTGTCCAGTTTTCCCAACACCATTTATTGAAGAAAGTCTTTTCCCCATTGTCTATTCCAGCCTCCTTTTTTAATAGATTAATTGACCATTTGCATGTGGGTTTATTTCTGAGCTTTCTATTCTGTTCTATTAAACGATACATGTAGTTTTGTGCCCGTACCACACTGCTTTGATTACTATAGCTTCGTAGTATATTTTGAAATCCAGGATGGTGATACTTCCTGTTTTGTTCTTCTTTCTCAAGGCTGCTTTGGTTATTCAGTGTCTTTTGTGTTCCATACAAATTTTAGGATTATTTGTTCTAATTTTGTAAAAAATGTTGGTGTTTTATTTATTTGGCAGAGATCACAAGTAGGCAGAGAGGCAGGCAGAAAGGGAGAGAGAAAGAAAGAGAGAGAGAGAAAAGCAGGCTCCCGGCTGAGCGAGAGCCCGATGTGGGGCTCGATCCCAGGACCCTGAGATCATGACCTCAGCCGGAGTCAGAGACTTAACCCACTGAGCCACCCAGGCGCTCCATTATTGGTGTTTTAATGGAGATTACATTGAATCTATAAATTGCTTTAGGTAGTGTGGACATTTTAACAATATAAATTCTTCCAAACCATGACCATAGTATCCCTTTCCATTTGTTTGTATTTCTTCAATTTCTTTCATCAGTGTCTTACAGTTTTCAGAGCACAGGTCTTTCACCTCCTTGACTGAATTTATTCCTAGGTACTTTCTTTATGATGCAGTTGTAAAATGGACTGTTTTCTTAATTTCTTTTTCATTATTAGTGTATAGAAATGAAACAGATTTCTGTATATTAATTTTGTATTCTGCAACCTTACTGAATTCATTTATTGGTTTTACTAGTTTTTCGGTTGTGTCTTTAGGCTTTTCTATATATAGTATCATGTCATCTGCAAATAGTGACAGTTTTACTTCTAATTACTTTGAAAATGGCATTAAAGAAATAGAAATTCATTCTTTGTACAAATATTTATTGAATACCAAGTCTGTATTAAGACTGTTCTAGGGACTTGGATCTTAGAGCTTACATTCTAGCAAGGTGGTGGGGGAGGAGAAATAAATATAATAAATAAGTTAATTATATAGTATGTTAAGAAATAATAAGTGCTATGGGGGTTAAAAAGTAGAAGAGTGGAGGAACAAGTTTCAGTATTAAACAGAGAAGTCATGGCAGGCCTCACTGAGGAGACAAGATTAGGAAAAAAAACTCTGAAGGAAGGAAGAAAGTTAACCAAGCAGATATCTGAGAGAAGAAAAGAAGTAGATTTACTATGAAGCTAGTGTAGCTTAAATTTCAAGATTCCTAACTTGCAAAGGCCCCTTCAAGGACTTGCTTCTAATTTTGTATTTGTGATTTCTTAATGAAGTTTCACAAACTTGCATACACATCAGTACTTACCCTTGCAGAAAAGTATTGTCAGCAGAAGAACCAGTTAGAGCAAAGGCTCTAAGGTAAGCGCACCTGACTTGCTTAAGGAATAGAGAGTAGAGCGCCAGGGCAGGAACAGAAGGAGCAGAAGAGATAGATCATATAGGGTGTCAGAGGCCACTACAAGGACTTCAGCTTTTATGGGAAGCCATTGTGGGTTTTGAGTAAAGGTTTGACATGATATGACTTATGTTTCTTTTTTTCTTTTTTTTTAAGATTTTATTTATTTATTTGACAGACAAAGACAAGCGAAAGAGGGAACACAAGCAGGAGGAGTAGGAGAGGGAGAAGCAGGGAGCCCAACAATGTAGGGCTCTATCCCAGGACACTGGGATCATGACCAGAGCCTAAGGCAGACGCTTAACGACTGAGCTACCCAGGTGCCCAATAAGACTTACATTTCAAAGCATCATTTCACCTAGTATACTGAGATCAGATTTAAGACAGCAAGCAGAAGTAATGGAATGGTTGGGAGGACATGGCAATAATCCAGGAGAGAAAGGTGGCTTGAATCAGTATGGCAGCAATGAAAATGGAGAAGGGGGTTGGATTCTTGATATATTTCGAAGGTCAACAGGATTTCCTGATGGATCGGGTACGAGTTATGAAGAAGTGAGAGGAGTACATAAAGTAGTGAGACAGCATGGGATCACCAACAAAGTGAGCCTAGAGAAGGGAAGAGGTCCACGTTCTGAGGCAGGAGGCCTAACAACTTTTCAACAAGGATTTGGAAACACTGGCCTTATATTTCATTGATGTAATTCTTTCATGTAAAGTCTGAGATTTAATTCCTTTAGCCTTCACTTGTAATTTAATCATTATGATTGTTAAATTAAATGAAACTAAGGTGTATATAAGGTTTAATCTTCCCTCACTCCATGAAATTCAACTGAAACGATGTGCTACACAAAGTCAAAGAAAAGGGCATCAGATTTGGAATCCACAGCAAGCCTTCTAGTCCCAATTCTATAGATAATGGCACTGTGAATAAGTCATATAAACCTCCAGTCATAGATTCCCACATCGGTGAGACTAGAGGATTGAAACAAACATTCAGTCCCCTTCCATATTAATGTTATCATTTTTGAGATGATTCTGTACTTGGTAAGGTTTCTTATTTTGTTTGCTTTGTTCTTGACATAATGTAAGGAAAATAATTTTGACCAGAGGCAACTTGAAGAATGCTTTAATTCTCTCCCTTAACACTCCTCTTGGTCTGCAAGAGAAGGCTATAGACTGAACCAAATGCTTTAGTCAAAACTGAGTTGGAACATGATCCGCTCTCTCTTTGCAGGATTCCTTGGGGAGTATATATGCAGTTCTTGCTGAGAAAGGGAAGTTTCCTTGGCCTGGCAACCTGGGGATCTCCTATAGGTATTTCATCAGATTTTCTCCCATAAGGAGAGTATAATGCTGAAGCCAAAAGCAGCAGCTCTTACGTGTGTTGGATCATAAGCCCCTTGAGAATCTGATGCAACAGCTGCTCTATCTGGCCAAAAAGAAGAACATCATTCCCACCAAATACTAGAAATGAAATCCTTGTCCTCTAATAAATGAAGAGACCAAAGACAGAAATAAAGAGACTTGCCCTAGGCCATGCTGTTAGTAGTAAGTAGTGCCTGTAGACTAGAATCTAGGTGTTGACTCTCAGCCAATGTTCTTTCCATTATATGATGTTGCCTTTTATATTTTCCTGCAAAGCTAGTTTCTTTTTCCTTTTTTATTATGTTATGTTAGTCATCATACAGTACATCATTAGTTTTTGATGTAGTGTTCTGAGATTCATCGTTTATGTATAACACCCAGTGCTCCATGCAATATGTGCCCTCCTTCATAACCACCACCAGGCTCACCCAACCACCCCACCCCCTACCCTCTAAAACCCTCAGTTTGTTTTTCCAAGTCCATAGTCTCTCATGGTTCACTTTTTTTGGGGGGTGGGGGTGGGGGTGGGGAATGGAGTATCTCATGTATTATTTTTCATTCATATTCCATAATATTCAACCATGATACAATCAGTGGTTTTTAGCATATTCAGAGTTGCACAACCATCATCACTATATAATTTTAGAACATTTTATCACCCCATTACCTAGTAGCAGTATAGTACCTATTAGCAGTCATTCCCATTCCCCCCACCCCAGCCCTAGGCAGCCACTAATCTACTTTCTATCTCTATGGATTTGTCCTCTCTGGGCATTTTCATATAAATGGAATTATACACTATGCTGTTTTTTGGTGACTGGCTTCTTTCATTTAGAATATTGTTTTCAAAGTTCATCCGTGTTGCAGCATGTATCAATACTTCCTTTTCATTGCCAAGTAAGATCCCATTGTATTGAATGTTGGTTACCTATTCATCAGTGGATGGGCATTTGGGTTTTTCCTTGTTTTGACTACTATGAATAATAGTGCAATGAACACTTGTGTACAAGTTTTTGTGTGGATATAGGTTTTCATTTCTCTTGCTATACCCCTAGGAGATTTGCTGGGTCATGTGACAGCTCTATGTTAACGTTATGAGGAACTGCCAAAATGTTTTCCAAAGTGGTTACGTGATTTTAGAATCTTAGCAGCAATGTTAGTTTCCAATTTCTCCACATTCTAGGCAATACATACTTTTTAAAATTATAGCCATCCTAGTAAGTGTGAAGTGGTGACATATGTGGTTAGTGGCCTCCACAATGGACAGAGTAGAACTAAATAGTCAGAGACTAAAATGGAATTCAAGGTCGGATCATAAATTCTTCCACCATTTTTTTTTCCCAAGCCAACACTTACTGAGCTTTTATTATGTGGCAGTTACTATATTAAGCATTGTCTTAGATTACCTCCTTTAACTTTCATCATATCCCCATCAACAGATACTGTTAGTCGCCCATTTTATAAATGAGAAGATCAGTTTAGTGAAGTTAAGTTACTAGTGGTCGGTAAATGGCAAATTTGGGATTTAAGTATAGGTCTCGCTCCTGCTGAAGTCTTTAACTGCTACATGGTACTGGTAAATATTTTATTCAGTAGATTCACTTTTCCAAAACAAATCTTATCAATCATTACTTTCACAATGTTACCCTCACCATGCATCATCCCTAGCTACCAGGATATCTGTATAGTTGTTTTCAAATTTAAGTATCATAATCACCTACTTCAATATGCTTCATTAGCTTTGTAGGTGTGTCTGGCATATACAAAAGTTGGAGAACCACCGAGTCTGCTACATTGAAGTTTAGCTGCAAGTAACAGAAATGTACCATAAACAAGATAGAAATTTATTTATCTTACCCATTAAGAAGCCCACAGATCGTTGGTCATTCTAGGGTTGATATGAACATCCATGGTGTTGGAAAACGGGCTCCTTCTAACTTATTTCTTTGTTTTATATGGCTTCAAGCTTTTCCAGAATCATCTTATTGACTAATTGGCTGCTGGAGATTCAACTATTATATTTGCATTCCAACAAGCAAGAAGGCGGAAGGGGAAAAAAATACACACCTTTCCTTTAAGAATTGCCCAGGAATATCTATGCACCACTTCCACTTAATCCTATTGGCCCAGAAATGAGACCTAAGGCATGTCCTGATGCAAAAGAGGCTGGAAAGGTAGTCTTTTTTTTTGAGTGGCTATGTGGTCAGTGATCTATTAGAGGTTCTCTTATAATGGAGGAATTAGAAGGAGTGAATATTAGGGGCAGTTAATTTCCATCATACCCAGAAAAGAGGAAAATTTACCTACTTCCTATTTCTACTACTGCCATGAGACCTATAAGAAATTCCCTCTGTAAGAGATTTTTAGATCCTATAATGAAGGTATAAGGCAGTGGCTCTCAATCTTTGCTGCACATGGGAATCACCTGGGGTTCTTAAAAACTACTGATGCCTGACTTCCTCACCCAATCATTCTGATTTCATTTGTGTAGAATGGAACCTGGGCATCAGGTATTCAAAAGCTCCCATAGTGGTTCTAATGTGCAGCAATGTTTAGGAACAACACTCCTAAATTTTGAGGATCTTCAACCCAAGATCCACTGAGTGTGGATTTATTCCATTAATGGCCTTTCTCTGAACTGAAACCCCAGCAGTTGGACTGGTACATATTCCTGGTATTAAGGTTAGGTATAATCGGGGTAAATCTATTGCCAGCCCTGGAAAAGACAATTCAGAGGGCATGTTCTTCTGACGGTAGCCAGTGGCATTTTTATGTACAAAGAACACATTTTAATTTTAGCTATATTTAAACACATGCATTATTTGTGTGACAAGGAAATAGCTATTCTGGTTGTGTGTGTGTGTTGCCAGGCTCAGACCTATAGTGAATCATCCTTGAGCACAACATTTACATTTCAAACACAAGAACCTATTCAATTCAAATTCCGAGGGCCCTCTCTATTTGGCGGTATGCTTGTCATTTAGAAGCTCAAAATAGCCTTTTAGAGATTCAAACAGTTTGAGCTAGTGACATCTCAAACTATTACTAGCTGCCAGATATTTTATCCACTCAAGCAGATAGTGGGCAAAGGTTATGTTTTCTTTGACTTGTTAATGCAAAGTCTGTCTTTTAAGTTGAGATGTGCAATGAGAAGAGGAATAAAACAGAAATTTTTCAAAGAAGACATCCAGACAGGTCATTTCATCCACCTCTTCACCTTCAGAAAGGATGACATTAAAACACTGTAAATAGATGAGAATCTATACTATTTTTATAACTCTTAAATGACAGGATTGCACAACCCTGTTCTCAGAGCACATTTCATTGTAACAATTTGCAGCTAGGAAATACTTTGCATTGAACCCAAGGGGTCTGGCCAAGTTAATCGCATTTCCTCCTTGCTAGTGTTCCATTCAGATGGACAACAGCATTTTTTTTGGTGAAATTTTCTCACACACTTGGAAACTATAATTAAGTAATTCTCTAGGTTTCTCTTTTCTAACCTGAATAGCCTTCCTTCATACCCTCCTCTTACAGTTTTCAATTGTAATCACCTTCAAAGAAATCTTCTCTTAACCATGGGGTTCCCCAAATCATCTGCATTTGGAATCACCTGAGGAACTTCAATTGAAAGATCCCCCAGTAATGGGTCCGTGATTAAAGGAGCGAGACTGATACAAAGCAAAAGTCAAGCAAAGCTTTATTTCGCGCCAAACATCGAGAATTGAACCGACCGGTCAGGGCCGTCTCTTACAAAGAGGCGACCTCTCTCTGCCTTACAGACTAGCTTTTAAGGGCAAAGGCCATGTGGTTGGGCCTGGCCATGCACAGGCGGCCAATGAAATTGTAGCACACAGAGAAAGCTGCACAGTCATTCTAGGTCACACATAAGTGACCAATTGAATTATAATTTACCCTATAGTAGATATTTGAACTAGCCTATCACCTTGGTCAGAATTAGCGCCCAAAAGGCAGGACCCACACTCATTGGTAGCTAGGGAGACAGTATGCGTGCCCCACTGATTGGATACCTCCACCTGGCCTGACCTACCCTTGTATTGGGGCTTTGTTACCTGGGACCAGTTTCCTGGGCTTGCTTTTAAGTAAGTCCCCTGGGGGGTGGGCAGGGTCAGTTTAAGTTTTACTGCATAAACAACAAAATGACTGTTTAATTCAAGATGGAATTGCTCTGGCTAAATAGGTCCTTACACAATGTCTACTAATGTTTATGTCCCACTTCTATAGATGTGATTTAATTATCTGGACTATGTCCTGAACTTTGGAATTTTTAGAAGATTCCCAAATAATTCAAAATTGCAGACAAGTCTGGAAACCACTATCTGAACCCACCCTCCTACCCTCCCCTCCTTCCTCCTTTCTAATGGAACTTCAATAACGGTCCCAGATAAGGGATTGTGATTGACCTAAACAGTGGTTCCCAGCCTGGCTTCGTTAGATTCTTCTGTAGAGCTTTGACAATAGGAGTGCCTGGACCCCACCAACAAATTATATCAGAATATCTAGGAGTGGGACCCAGGGAAACTGTGCCTTTAAAGAATGCTCTTCAGATATTTTTAATCTACCACCAGGTTGGAAGCCATTGATGGGAAATCTGTTTTGAAGTGTTTTCCTAAAATCAGTAGCAGCAGCAGCAGCAGCAGCAGCAGCTGGGAACTTAAAGGATACAAATCCTCAGGTCCTAATCTAGACCCACTGAATCAGAATCTTTGGTGGGTAGGGCACACAACAGTCTACTTTATGACAAGATTTCCAAGTGATTCATTCCAATACCTACTGAAGTTTGAGACATACTAGTCTGAGCCTATTTTGATGAGTTTGTTTCCTGCTTTCCCAGCCTCCCTTTCAACAACAGTTTGCCATGAGATCCAGTACTGGCCAATGAGACTTAATAGAGGTCTGGGAAGAGGTGATTTCTGAGAAGGGTTTTCTTCTCTTTTTTTTTTTTTTTTTTTTTTTTGTAGTTTTATGGTTTTAGTGACACAAATATGACATGCAGATAAGCTGTCTATTCATTTCCTTTGCTGCACAGCATGGCATTGGGATTGGTGACTCTGATCGCCAGCTGGCTGCTTTCCACATGGCTTTGTGATTCTTGGAAGGGACAATGTGAGCAGTGTCTGCACAGTAAGATCTGTTGCACATCAGGAGGACTTCAAGCTCCTTGACATTGTGGACTAGGAACTTGCAAAGTCACTGGGCACTATGAGCTTTGGTTTTTTGTTGCTCCTGTAACCAGTGTTGGTCATCAAGATCTGGCCCTTGAATCTTCTGTGCAACCTATTGTCAGTGCCCCTAGGTTTCCACCCGTTGTGCTTAATTTTGACATATTGGTCTGACTGGGGCTGGATGAACTTCTTTCTTGGTCCTCTTTTTAACAATCTTGAGCTTCACCAGAGGTCTGAGGGCACCGATGATGATGAGTGGGAGATGTCAGTCACCTCAGGCAGTGCTGAGGGAGAGAGCAGGTTTTTATTTTCTTGATACAAGGGAACCAGCAAGACTGGTAGTATGCTTTTACTTCTTCCTCCTTTGCCATTTTGAAGGTAGGTGATCACTGGAACTACAGCTGCCATCTGGGAGGCATAAGGCAAAGCCCAAGAGAGTCACAGAGATACTGACCCTGATGTTAGCACCATGTTGACCAATACTAGCAAAAACCTACCTCCAGACTCCTAGTTATGGGAAAAACAAATCCCTATTTGTTTAAGGCATTGCTAGTAAGGTTTTATCTTGGTTGCAGCATAATACAATCTTAACCGATAGAGAATCAGACCTCAAGTACTTTCTAAACATGGAGAAAACTCAGAATGGAATAGAATATTTATATTTGGAGGTAATCATGCAGAATTTAAGGAAATTCACCTTCTAATGGAGGTATTCTAAATACTATATCTGTGGATCCCAACATGGCTATCAATCAAGGTTTACATGAGAGAGCTATTTAAAATGATTTGTGAACCTCACCCTAGATGTATGGAACTGGAATCTCCCAGATTTGGACTGGCAGACTCTATAACCTAATAATAACTACTTATGCCCCCAGTTGCCCCAGCCAACAGCACAGCTAAGACTAGGGGGAAGTAAGTGAGACTTAGGTGCAAAATTTAAAGAGGTATTTACTCTTAGCATTGTGCAAGCATAAGGTCAACAGCTGCACGACCCTGTGAGTAAACACCTCCTTAAATTTTGTGCCCTAAGCATCTCATCTAGCCTCACTCTAGCCTCCACTCTGGCTCAGATAAAATTTAATAGGTAGTAACTGTCAAATCCTCCTTTATACAAAACGATCAGTTAGGTAACTGAAATAGTTAATTTTTCAATGTGGTTCTAATGTATTGTAACACCAAACACATTTACCTAGAAATGATGCCACATACAGTTTAATTTCAATTTTGGGTATGCATCTTGGTATCAGATGACATCAATATCCCTCTGAGTTAAAAAATAACTACAGCACTGATTGTCTCAGTCCCTGTTCACCCACATGAAAACCGGAATGTGATCCTGTGAGGAAAGAATTTAATTAGGTGAGTCAATGGGTGTCAGATAGCATGGTGGTGGCAGAATCCAGGACTAAGATCCTCACGTAACTACTAAGTAGTCAAGTATCTGTTACTCAAATTAAAAGTGGAAACTAGTAGGTGTTTGTAAAAATGTGTCGAGCTTGGCTATTCCTGTTTCCCAAAAGCATTTTAGGACACACATATGCAGTGGTCTCCCAGAAATAGAAGTGTGGGTAACTTAACCCAAAGTGTGGTTCCTGTGTCCAGGCTGTGTTCGATGGTGCGTCAGCAGAATGAATGGTGAAGAATCTCAGTGGGCTGACATTCTGGAGCTTCCTAAGAACGCCTTGTTAGGGCTGGCAGGGAAGTGGGGGTGCTGGCCAGGCAGACGAAGGAAGTCTGCACATTGAGGCAATGCCAACGGCTAGGACTAAAACTTTAGATGGACCTGTTTCACTCCACATTTCAGGACTCTGACTTTCACTTTTATAGGCATAGTATTGATGGAAACAGCTGGTGGCTAGTAGCAGGAGGATAACCTCAACGAAGTGATCTATAAAAGGGCCCTCTTGTCACACCCTCCTCTTTGTTGCAGAAGTGGTATTAGAGCACTTCTCATTTTAGTGTGGCTTGTGGACACTCCAGCATCGATTAGGCAAATATTTAACAATTAGTTGCTAAAAATAATGACGATTCTTTCCTGCCTGATGTGTGCTAGACACTGCAACTGACTTCTTACTCTGATCGTCTCAGATTTATGGCAGCAGGACTCTGTGTCCTGTACCTTACTGCAAGGAGGGGATTGGTTATGGTCTTACCTGTGAACCAAGAATTGAGTAATTGCTGCCTTAAGGCTGCTTCCCTACTTCCTTTTCTGACAGTCTTTATGCAGGTAAGGTGGCACTCAGCAGCAACTGGCAAACCGGGGCTGGATTAAATCAACACCCAAATGTGTCAGAAAGTTTGGATGGAGTCCAAAATGTGTTTGCCAGCCAGGATGATTAAGAAACCACACCTGGTGCCAGAGTTCAACACAGACTTGCCAGTGTACTTGGACAGATCTGTGGTGCTCACTGGAATCTGTGCTCCTGCTATAGGGGAAGTCCCAGGTGGCTCTGCCTGCAAAGTCCCACTCCTTCAAATACAAAGGTTGGGTACGTTTACGAGATGCATCCCGAAGTACAAAGGGAACAAATGACATGATGTCTGGGATTTGCTTTACAAGTATTTAAATATACGAACTTCAAAGAAAAAAGACGTGATACAAGGGGCTGGATGAAATGTGGTAAAATTGTGATTATTGTTGAATCATGATATTCCATAAATAGGAAATTATGCTATTCTTTCTATTTTGAATACTTGAACACTCTCTTAGTGAAGTCTGTTTAAAAAGTTAAATTGAGGGGCACCTGGGTAGCTCAGTGGATTAAGCTGCTGCCTTCGGCTCAGGTCATGATCTCAGGGTCCTGGGATCCAGCCCCACATCAGGCTCTCTGCTCAGCGGGGAGCCTGCTTCCCCCTCTCTCTCTGCCTGACTCTCTGCCTACTTGTGATCTCTCTTTCAAATAAATAAATAAAATCTTAAAAGTAAATTTAAAAAAAAAAGAAAGAAATATTAAAAAAAATAAAAATAAAAAGTTAAATTGATCATTATAAAACTCATAAATCTTGGGGTGCCTGGGTGGCTCAGTGGGTTAAGTCTCTGCCTTCGACTCAGGTCATGATCTCAGGGTCCTGTGATCGAGCCCTGCATTGGGCTCTTTGCTTGGTGGGGAGCCTGCTTCCCCTCTCTCTCTGCTTGCCTCTCTGCCTACTTGTGATCTCTCTCTCTCTCTGTCAAATAAAAGAAATAAGATCTTTAAAAAAAGAAGGAAAAGGTAACAAAGAACTGGGTGTATTAAAAAAAAACTCATAAATCTTGCAATAAGTCTATGCATAACTTTGTATACTACCCACTTCTTTGAGATGACATCAAGAAATAGGGAGCCAAACTATGTGGAATCTGATTTGGATTGTCCTTCCTACCCACCCCCAACAACCTCCTGCCTGTGCTTAGGACCCTTATTTTGTAGTGAAAAGATGGCAGGACTGGGGCTCAAGAAATCTGGATGCAAGTTTGGTTTGTTCATTAATAATGAGACCTTAGATAAATTGCTTGCTGGGCGGCATCTTTCCTTCCTCTGTAAACTGGGGATGATTCTGTAATAACACCAGCTTTGTGGGTTATTGGAGGATCATATGAAATAAGTGAAGAAAGTTATGTGAAGTGTTAAGGAAGTGTTATCAACACCAGCAGCACAACCTTGGACCAGATGGCCAAGTGCTCTGACCTCAGAGTCCTCAGTTATGAGGGCGGAGAGTACAACAGCATTCCCAAGGCTGTGGGAGAACCACCCAGGAAATTTATGCAGCTGATTCTGCATTGCAGCCTAGTTGGGGGACACCTGAATTAAATAACTGTAGTGGTTCTTGTGTGCTCTAACAGTGAAGTGGAGGTTGGGGGATTAGGAGTCTGTTGTGCCAAGGTATTTGGATGACTAGTTATAGGTCACAGTTTGGGGGTAATTTCATGGTGATAAATAGTTAAAGAGAACCATAATATATGAGGAGGACATCTGAACTGGTCTGGTGTGAAACAAGGTCCTTACAGATAGGGGTAAGCACACAAATTAAGAGTGGAGGGGATCAGCTGTTCTGCTCACGCAGCTGGTATGTAAAATGACAGGTAAAGGGGGCTTTCCTAAGCCACCTTGAAGAGTTTATAAGCAGGAGAGCCACTACCTCAGGTGAGAGCAGAACCCATCATTTCTGCAGTCTAGGGGCCATTTGGGGTGGCTGGTGGGAGGTTGGGGTACATGTGGGAGGGTGACATTGTAGTTCTGGCCCTATGTCTTTGCCTTCTTCACTGCTAGGCCCATGAGTTTGGCTGCCCACCATGCCCATCTCCCTGGCTGCCTCTCTGGTTTTCTTCCCAGCATATTCCAACATTTGTGCATACTTGCTTCCAAGTTGCTTTTTCCCACATTCCGATTTCTCTCAGAATTCTTGTTTGTCTCATGTGAAGAGCAATCCAATTCAGTATTTGTTGTGACTGCCTATTATGTTCAAGGCCTTGTGCTACTGATAAACAAGAGGAGAAGGGAAGTTTTTCCTTAAAGCCCCATTCTAATGTGGGGAGGGAGTAGAGACTAAGACAAGCACACAGGTAACCCCAACACACAAAGAATCTGGCAAGTGCCACAAGAATAGTGAGTTGTGAGAAGATTTTAAGGACAATGGTCATATTCAAAAGATTCGATGGAGAAAGTGTATTACAGATGATCTTTAATGGTAACTAAGTTTCCTAGAGGTAGAGAAGGATGGGAAAAATACTTGGGGAAGAGCAGGAGCAAAGGCAAAGAGGTAGGGAAAGGTGGTGCATGTTTGGAGAATAGCAAGCAGGGGCATTTTGTTTGGGTCCTGGAACGAGTAGAAGACCAAGAGGGCACAGATGTAGGCTGGGGCCATTCAGAAGAGACACTTACTTCAACTTTCTAAGCAATAAGGGCCCCTGAAGGCTTTTGAGAGAAGGCTAGAGATGAGTACTCTGAGAACACTGACTTAGTGTGTGCAGACTGGAGAGCCAGATGGACCAAGTTACCTGGTGTGGATAGGATAAGAGCCTGGTGGCCCTCAGGAGAGGACACAGAGGGCCGCCACATGTTGGTACACAGAGTCCAGGAAACCATGGAATCAGGCTAAGGAGGAAATGCCTCCAGGTATTATTCTTAAGACTCTACTTTTTCTGAGGTAAAAAGCTCGCTGTTTTAGACATATCCTTGAGGTCTGGAGAGGTCAACGTTTTTCTGTCATACACTATAAAGACAAAATCAAGTTTTCTCACCAAGTGAATCTTCTTTCAACATTGACAAATTCACCTTCCTCTAATAACAATAGCTATCCACATGGATCAATAAGAAAAAAACAAAAGGGATTGAGCTGAAGGCCAGAGTAGCCTGCCTTCTTTGTGCCTCAGAACTTCTAAATAGCCCCTGAGTGTAAATGATTTTATCCTTTCACGTAACAGTTTCCTTCCTCCCCCCATATTCTCTGTTTTACTTCCTGGTTTTCACAGCATCCATGCGGTCTCCCTCTTAAATGGCTCCAACCCTCTAACATCCATCTTGCTGCTTTTCAATATTCCTCCAGCTCCAAACCACCACGCCTCACTTCAACCATTTTAAGAACCTCTTCACTGTCTGCTTATGCTCTTAAACATTTCTTGGACCTACCCTTCAAGCCACAGCCAGATAGACATCCAGAGTGGTCCTTTTCTGCACAAAGTAACACCACACAGCTGTCTTATTTCAACTCTCCAACAAGCATGCCCCCATAGGCTAACATCCGAAGTCTTTAGCATAACCTATATGGTCCTTCATAACCCAGCCCCTGGCTCCCTCTTTTCCTTGCAGTGTAGCTACTTGGGCCTGGCCCTTGTTTTCCCCTCTGCCTGAAATGTTCTCCCTCAGATATTTTTATGGCCCACTCCATCATTTTTGGGTTCTGTTAATGCCACCTCCTCAGAGAAACCTTTGTGGATCACCTCATCACTATCTCTCCGCTAAGCCTGCTTCATTTCTCTTGGTAGCTTTGACCACAATCTTTGTGTAATATCTGTCTCCTCCAGTAGATGTAAGCTCGATCAGGACAGGATCTCAGTTTTGCTCACCTTAGTTTGCTTAGGGCCTGGATAAAAGCCAAGTTCTCAATAGATAATGAATGAATGTGGAGATCTTCTTTGTAGAAAACACTTTCCTTTGACTCTGCTTCTGTTTCTTGGTCCTCATTTGTCTGGTCTTTGAAGATATTGACTTAACACTATGACCTTGCCTCTTGTCTGGCATGGAGCTAAATGTTTCTCTCCTCCATCTCCCACCATTTGTGATACTTTCATGGACTCCCTAAATTTAAATTTGTCCCAAGATTTACTCCTTACTCTCCTTTCCCTCCCTCTTCCTTATTCTCTATCTTCATCTCCTATCTTTGTGCAGATGATACCCAATATTACTTTCAACCTAGACCTCTCTAAACTTAGTCCTTCCAGTACCTACTGGCACCTCATATTTCATATACTTAAAATTTCTTCCTCTCCCTCACCTTTCTATGTGTGTTAACAGCACCACTATCTTCTTGGCTCCCAAGTTAGAAGTCCTAGAATCATTTTCTTTTTAAGTCCTCCTTCAGACCCCTTTTCCTAGTGGTCACCAATATTACTAGATCTTCCTTCTAAATTCTCTTAACTCTCTCCAGCTATTTCCATTCACATAACCATCACCCTGGAATGACCATTGCCTGCCTGGCCAGAATGAGCTTGACCTCTTTGATGGTTCCTTTCCTGCTTGTAGATCCTTATCTAAGCCACCCCCCTGCCCCATCTCTGCTTCAAAAAGTCCCCTAGACTCTGCACCAGCAGGCCTCACTTCACTGATGATGAGGCATTCGCAGTCTAGGTTAGGCTTTCTGCTTGTCCCTGCATTGCCCAAGGCTCTCAACCCTGCTTTTAACTGGATGTCTAGAGGCCAGGTAGGCCAGACCACTCACTTCACAGCCTAGACCCCAGTTCCCATTTCTTAGAGCAGTGAAGGTTAAGGTTACTTCTTCACCAGCCCCCTGCCTCCATTTTCCCCTCCTAATTCCTAGCTTCAGATAAAAGAATCATTTTTGAAAGAGTTGCTTTAAGCCTTGTCTACCCTATTAAGAAATTAGTGGCACTCTATTTCCTAAATAATGGAGACAATATTCCTCAGCTTGAAACTCAAGCTGAACTGTGGTCTACATTTTTTAGCCACAGAATTCCTAAAATGGGCCTAAGATACAAATGCATAAAGGGGCTGGGAAGGCAATAGAAGAGAATAATTTATGGGTCCTGTATAACATAATAAGGAGTGGTGGAGACTGTGGCAAACAGGAGAGCCTGTGTCTTGTTTAAAGAGGAGGGCCACTCTTGGCACAAAGAAATTTGAGCCTAGGATTGCCAGATGTTCTGATTATTCTATAAAAACTAGAAATCTGAGGTTTTACAAAAAATTTCTGGAGTTTTTATATGTTGGCCTAATATATATATATATATATATATATATATATATATATATATATGAATGAATATGGTACAGTACAAGTCATATTGCAGGCTGGATCTAGCCACAGAACCACCAGTTTGGAATTCACTCTCTATATCTCCCGAACCAGCCAAAAGCTCTGAGCCCACACTTGTTAAAACAGTAATAATAGCAATAAGCAAGTGTTAGAACAGTGTTAAAGATCTAGCTCCAAACTGAGACCTTGTCTGGTGTAATCAGAAGGAAAGAGAATCAGAATGGTGGTAATTTTCTCAGGATGTGAGTCAATGGCATTTGCTGCTCTTCAGCGTATAACCTAAAACCATCCTGTAGCACCAGCAGAAATGACTCAGTTTATGAAAGCACAGACACAGCATTTCCCAACCTGGTGTAAGGTATATGAGAAATGCTCATTGTAGTAAATAGGTAGCATTTCTAGAGGCCTATAGGATACCATTCTTCAAAGAGTCCGTGTTCCAAACATTTGTTTATCAGGGTTTCGGTTTTTTTCAACATGGTCCCAGAAGCAGCGATATACATAGGACCACAGAAGCAATACCACCAATGGATTACTTTATATTTCAATGAAAAGGGTAGCAAAGAAGGCTGTTGCAAGTGTATGGTGTGGTGGTTCAGTCCCACAAACTTCCTCTGCCCTGGTGGCCCTGGTCAGAAACAGACCTCTGGTAGGCAGGCCTTCAAGGAGGAGCACGGACACAAGGGTTGAGAAGAGTGTTTAACAGCATGGTTTCTGAAGTCCTGCTAACCACACACCCTAGACTTGTCATTGGCATTGTCCCTCAAATGGCCTCTCTTTGATGCTGGGGGATTTCGGGTTTGGCTGAAAGTAAAGAAGGTAAGAGCACAAATGTGGGGGAACATCCTTCCAGCTGTCCTGGAGCTGAAAGGAGCCACAGGACAAGGCAGTTTTCTTTTCTGATGAGGATGCTAGTGAGGTTGTGAGTGGGAAGGGAACCACAGCTGGAAATGTCTCTAACTTATTCAGGTCAAGGGTTTCTCAATTCCCCCCTCCTCCCAGTCTTGCCTCTCCCCAGGAGTAGACTGGAGGCATTTCCTTTACCTAGTATTTCACTCTTTCTCCAGAAGTTCAGCAAGCGGAGCTGACAGCACCCCAGGGGACTCCTACCATTTCCTAAGTCTCCAGGGAGATGCCTCCTGAATGAAAGGATCTAAAAAGAGATACGCACACATTTATATATACGCCTTCCTGTTCTCTCAGGCACCAGAATATTTTCTGCTCTGTGCTCCCACACTCTACAGCCTCATTATCTTCTCTGAGATTTTTCTCTCCTTCCTCATACCACTGCCTCTGCTGCCGCCCCCACCACACACACACACACACACACACACACACACACGCACACACACACACACTTCTGCTGTTATCTCTGAGGGCTAGGAGAGCTACTAAAAAGAGAGAAGCATTTCTAGAGCTTCATCTACCTCTCTTTGGTCTCAGCCTTGATGTATGAATACCAAGAAAGCTGTTCCCAGAAGTGTTAGAGGGAACATTGTTCTTTCCCCAACCCTGTTAACTCTCCTCCAATCCCCCCATCAATCACTGAGCCCATCACTCATTTCAAGGCTTCTTTTAAACCTAACTTTCTTCAGGCAAGACAGCCACAAAAACTTCAAGCTCCTTTTCCTCCTCGCTTCTCTCCTATCCTTTGCTCCATTCTCCCATCCCCCTACTTTGGGAGACTATGCTGGTTTTTCTATTTTTTCCCAATTAGTAATATACAAAGCTTAGAATAAGACACTTCAGGGTGTTCAAAAAGTTGGGTACATTTGTTTGTAAACAGTATTTTAATTAATTTCCAAATATTATGCTAAATGATTTTCTTCAACCTCCAAACCCCTCCTTAGGTGGAGTATCTCTAAATATAATGCAATGGACCCAATTGTTAATCTGAAAAGTATAATAAAAACACTATGAGAGCTCTTATTCCATTGCTGTCACCATCCTTGGCACAACTCATCTCGCTCAGATCTGCCTGGGAGAATCTACCGCCATCTGCCACCATGACAAACTTCACAGTAGATCAGATCCGGGCCATCATGGAGAAGAAGGCCAACATCCCAAATATGTCCATCATTGCCCATGTGGACCATGGCAAGTCCATGCTGATGGACTCTCTGGTGTGTAAGGCCAGTATCATTGCCTCCATTGGTAATGGGGAGACCCGCTTCACCGACACCTGGAAGGATGAGCAGGAATGCTGCATCACCATCAGGTCAATGGCTATCTCCCTCTTCTATGTGCTCTCAGAGAATGAGTTGAACTTTTTTGAACACAACAAGGATGGTTATGGCTTTCTCATCAACCTCATCAACTCCCCGGCATGTGGTCTTCTCAGAGGTGACTGCTGCCCTCTGTCACCAACAGTCACCAACAGTGCCTTGGTGGTAGTGGATTGTGTGTCTGCTGTGTGCGTGCAGACAGAGATGTTATTGTGGCAGGCTACTGTTGAGCATATCAAGTGGCTATGATGAACAAGATGGACCAGACTCTGTTAAGCTGCAGCTGGAGCCCGAGGAGCTATGTGTTCTCGGGACTGGTGTCCATGGGCCTGAAGGTCAGGATCATGGGTCCCAACTATACCTCTGGGAAGAAGGAGGCCAGGTACCTGAAGCCCATCCAGAGAACAATCCTGATGATGTTGCTGTTACATGGAGCCAACTGAAGATGTGCCTTGTGGGAACGTGGTGGGTCTGGTGGGCATGGACTAGTTCTTGGTGAATACTGGCACCATCACCACCTTTGAGCATGCCCACAATACACGGGTGAGGAAGTTCAGCCTGAGTCCTGTTGTCCAGGTTGCTGTGAAGGCCAAGAATCTGGCCAACCTTCCCAAGGTAGTGGAGGGTGTCAAACAGCTGGCCAAGTCAGACCCTATGGTGCAGTGCATCACTGAAAAGTCAGGGGAGCATACCATTGCAGGAGATAGGGAGTTGCACCTGGAGATCTGTCTGAAGGACCTGGAGGAGGACCGTGCATATATTCCTATCAAGAAATCTGACCCCCGGGTGCCGGGGTGGCTCAGTGGGTTAAAGCCTCTGCCTTCAGCTCAGGTCATGATCCCGGGGTCCTGGGATCAAGCCCCGCATCGGGCTCTCTGCTTAGCGGGGAGCCTGCTTCCTCCTCTCTCTCTCTGCCTGCCTCTCTGCCTACTTGTGATCTCTGTCTGTCAAATAAATAAATAAAATTCTTAAAAAAAAAAAAAAAAGAAAAAAAGAAATCTGACCCCATAGTCTCATATTGTGAGACTGTCAGAAGTTGAATGTGCTCAGCCTGTCTGGTGAACTCTGTCCAAGTTCTCCAACAAGCACAACCAGCTGTCCATGAAGGCAGCTGTACATGAAGCCCTTCCCTGATGACCTGGCTGAGGATATTGACAAGGGCAAGAAAATATGTGTGGTGTGCACTTCGATATCTATAATGTGACCCTGCATGTGGACACTATCCACTACAGGAGTGGCCAGATCGTCCCCACTGCCTGGTGCTAACTTTATGCTGGGAGGCTGACCACCCAGCCCCGGATCATAGAGTCTATCTACCTTGTGGAGATCCAGTGTCTGGAACAAGTGGCTGGTGGCATCTATGGAGTCCTGAACAGGAAGCGGGGCCATGTCTTTAACAAGTCCCCTGTGGCTGGCACCCCCATGTTTGTCGTAAAGGCCTACCTGCTTGTGAGTGAATCCTTTGGCTTCACCACTGGCCTGAGGTCCAACACTGGTGGTAAGACCTTCCCCCAGTACGTTTTTTGTCCACTGGTAGATCCTGCCTGGGGATCCCTTCCACAGCAACAGCCACCCTAGCCAGGTGGTGGCTAGAACATGCAAGCACAAAGGCCTGAAGGAAAGTATCCCAGCCCTGGATAATTTTCTGGACAATTTGTAGGCAGCCCTCTCCACCACCCTGAGTGGGACTCTGCACAGCCCCTGTACCTGGCTGACAAATGACCATAACAACAAGCCCTCACATTCTCCATGACACCTTAAGACTGTCCAGACAGTGATGCTCCAACTGACAGGTGCTGGGGCACACTCAGTGCCATCACTCAGCATGAACACTTGATGCCATTTCTTTCGATATTTATTCCAAGATTTCAGAAGCAACAGACATGCCCTGGCAGTGGGACTTATTTGGCCGATGGGGAAGTGAGATGAGACATGCAACACTTTTTTTTTTTCCATTTCAGAAACTCAAATGTCTAAAAAGAAAAAGAAAAAAAAAAAAGGAAACAAATATTAATGCACTGAGAGGTTTATTTTGGGAAAATGGCCTATAGTGGATTTTCTCCCAGAAAGAGGGAAGGAATAAGCACGTAAACCTTTTTCTTTGGACAGAAGCCGAAAGGCAGGAAACTTTGTGCGCTGTCACTGTGAGCACCTCCAGCCATATTGGTGCCATTGGAATAATAAATTTGATGGTGACAAAAAACAAAACAAAAAACTGAGAGTATCCAAAATCTGGAAACATAGATAAAATTGTGTTTTCATTGTACTTGTTTAGATTAACAATTAAGCCCACTATTTTAAACAGAACGATTCCTCACATGAAATGTAGTTGTAATTGAAAACAGAAATGTAAATTCCTCCTGTGTTATTTTTATTATGTTCAATTAGCCAGCATATTAGATTTTGAAGTAGTGTTCAATGATTCATTAGTTGTGTATCACACACAAGCACCCTGCCTATTTCCCTGTGATTAAAAAAAAAAAACTTAACAAGTAGACAATATGATTAGTACACATTCTCCATATAGTCTTTGGAGCTAAATGGATTAACATAAGAGCTATTTATCTACATATAAATCCTCTCATGAGGATGATCAATTCAAATTCAGAGTAAGTTTATAATATATTTATCAGGATACACCAAAAATAAAGATGATTTTGAATTTTGCATTTTAATGAAATCCTAGAGACTCCAATGAGAAGTAGAAAAGTCATAGTGTCCTTTTCTCTAAAAATAGAATTCTTTTTACATAAATATTCTATCTGTATTACACAATAAATCTAAATAAGTGAGAGAGAACTTGTGCTCAGAATCTTGTCACCTCAGCAGAGCTAACTTATCATTTGACCCTGCTCCTTTCTAACTCTGGTGAATAATTACAATGGTGCATTCTCCCATTTTCAATTAACACTACCTCAGAAGCATATTCCA
The DNA here is from genome assembly GCF_922984935.1 of Meles meles. Taxonomy (NCBI): domain Eukaryota; kingdom Metazoa; phylum Chordata; class Mammalia; order Carnivora; family Mustelidae; genus Meles; species Meles meles. Next base: position 80,761,656 of record NC_060069.1, on the reverse strand, counting down.
TGTTGCTATGTAGTCTTTGTAATTTGAATTTTAATACCTACATCATATTTTTAATTATTCCCTAGTTATTGGGCATTCATTTTATAATCTTTTCCATAATAATTAACACTGTGGCTAATCTTCATTTATTTAGCCTTTTTCCCATATGTTCTTCCAAACATTCTAGGAAGTAGGATTAAATAAAGGTCAAGAGCCTAGATATGAGGGGGTTTTTAGTTCACTCAGTGACCAACAGACTCTTAGGGCTCCACCCATGGCCTCTTCACCTTTTCCATCAGAGACAGACAATTCCCTATCAGAGATTTATCAAGTGGCTGCACTTCCCCAGTAGAATTCTGGGACAAGTTCAAAGTCCATTTCAGAAAAATTTGGGCTTAAATATTATGACCTTTAACCCAAATGAGCTTGATCTATTTTTACTACCAATGATTCTCAACAAAAAGTAACACCAGCACTTTAAAATAATAACAATTTTTCTGAAAAAAAAAAAAAAAAAAAAAAAAAAGTGACCAAGGAGTGACATTTAGAAAGTTATATTCTCCACTAGTAAGTATAAAATGGTTCATTGTTTTAATTTGCATTTCTTTTATATTAGTGAGATTGAACTAGTTTTCATATATTTGTTTACTAGTTATTTCCTCTTGAATTAAGTGACTCTTCCTCCAGCATTTACTTGTGAGAATCAACTATTTTTGTATAAGCATTTTATATAATATAGATTTTAAGCCTTTTAAATATGTGCTAATATTTTCCAGTTTATTTTTTAACGTAACTCTAACATTGTGTTAATAAGCTATAGCCACCTCCAATTCTCATAGTATTGCTTCAAAAAGCTTTGAATATAGAATTTGGCTCAAAGGGTAATTTAATTTGTATAAATCACTAACATACAAGTTTCCAGAACCAATAACACAAAAGTGTCAAGTGTTGGGATTTTTACAACAAACCAGGGTTAAATGATGGAAATATCTTTGGTCAATGTTAAATTTAGGTAATAACTCTTTTCTTTTGTACCATGTAAACAGAATAATCAATTAATATGGGCTGGAACTTGAGGGAACTGCAATGTAGATAATGGAGTTGGGGATTTGGAATATAGAGAGACAGGAGCTGGGCTTTCTTGTGATGATGTGCAATTAAGGTCATGGGGTTTGGGATGGACAGATGATGTGTGGACTGGGAGAACTGAGTTAAGAGGAGTTTCTCTTTTCTGTCTTTCTACATTCTTTTTCAACCCCTTTCTAATCATCAGCTCAGATTTCCATAGGAAGTAGTTTTATAAATATTTTTATTGTCTCCCTTCATATCCTTTCTTCTTCTCTTTGCAAACTCCCTCGCTCTTTCTTTTTCTTTTTATTATGGCAGGACAGTGGAGTCAGACAAGCAATCCAGGCCCTATCATTTGATTTTTTTTTTTTTAAGATTTATTTATTTGAGACAGAGAGAGCGAGTGAGAGCAGGAGAGGGGGAGAGGGGAAGAGAATCCCAAGCAGACTCTATGTTGATTGTGGAGCCCAACGTGGTGTTTGACCTCAAGATCCCGAGATAATGACCTGAGCTAAAATCAAGAGTCAGACGCTTAACTGACTGAACCACCCAGGCCCCTTGTTACCATTTGATTATTACTTGACTTCTGCCAGGTTATTTTTTGAGTCTCAGTTTCCTCATCTGTAGTCAGAGAATGTGCTCTGAATGATTTCAGTTAAGACTTGTTAAATAGCTCAGAATATAGTTCATCTTGATGATTGCTTTGTATGCACTTGAAAAGATGTGTATTTTGCTATTGTTGGACAGAATAGTCTATAAATGTCAAATAGATCAAGTTGGTTGTTGTACAAGTATTCTATGTCCTTATTGATTTTGGAGAATATAATAGTACCTATTTCTAGAAGGCTGCCAGGGAGATTAAAGAAGAGAGTGTTTAAATGCTTGACACAGTGTGCTAGATTACTTTATTCACAAATATTTGATGCTTCCACTTTGGAGAGGATTAGACTCTCCAATCCTACAGATGTCAGCCGTGGCCATGAGTCTTGATTTAGTCAATGAAATATGAATGGAGGTGACATATAACACTTTGAGGCAGAAAATTTTAGAGCCAATACACAGTTTGCCATGTTTTCTTTTCCCTCTGCCATAATGACTAACAATGTTCCAGACAGAAATTGTTCTATCATTCTGAGTTTCAGAGTGAAGAGGGTATAGAATAGTCACAGTCAACATGTGGTGGGCCTGTAGCAGGAACAAGCGAAAAACAAAACCAAAACAAAATAAAACAAAAACACAGAAAACAAACAAACAAAAAAACACAAGCAAACCTTTGTTACACGTTTTAAGCCACTGAGCTTAGGGGGTTGCTTGTTATCACAGCATAACCTAGGCTATATTGATTGATAAACATAGTATCAAATTGTAAGAGCTTGTATAATGACTGGTGAGCTGTTAGCCAACATCTGGTGCTCAGATAGGTGTAAAAGACATTTGAGTTCTGACCAGCCAGAATGGAATGTCCTTGATCACACATAGTAACAACTTCAAAATATGTGAAGTGAGAACTAATGGAACTGCAAGGAAAAATAGGCAAATCCACAATTATAGTCAGAAATTTCAATACTTCTATCCCAACAATCGATTAAACAAACAGAAAATCAATAAGGACATAGAATACTTGTACAACAACCAACTTGATCTATTTGACATTTATAGACTATTCTGTCCAACAATAGCAAAATACACATCTTTTCAAGTGCATACAAAGCAATCATCAAGATGAACTATATTCTGAGCTATTTAACAAGTCTTAACTGAAATCATTCAGAGCACATTCTCTGACTACAAAGGAATTAGAAAACAATAAAAGAAAGACATCTGGAAATCCCTAAATATTCAGAAATTACACTACACAATCCTGTACCTATGTACCAATGAAGAAATAGGAAAACCAGAAAACATCTCAAACAGTAATGAAAATGAAAGCACAATGCAGCAAAATTTGTGGGGTACAGCAAAAGCTATGCTTAGAAGATCTATACCTTAAAATCTTATATTAAAAAAGAAAAATGTCCAAAACCAAGAATGAAGCTTTCAACTTAAGAAGCTATAAAAAGAAACTTTAAACCAAAGTTAAAGAGACTTTAAACCAAGTAAGCAAAAGGAAAAAATAAGAGCAAAAATCAATAAAATAAACACGGACAAAAGAGAAAATGAATGAAACCAAAAGCTGGTTTTTGAAGAGATCAATAAAATCAAGAGATAAGAAGAAGAAAGACAACAATATTATAAATCAAAGAAAGGACTTCACTACAGATTCTATAAATGTTAAAAGTATAATAAATTTATCAATAAATTGACAACTTAAATGAACAAATTCCTTAAAACACACAATCAACATTGATTCAAGAAGAAATAGAAAAAACGCTTAGCTCCATATATATTAAAGGAATTAAATTCCTAATATCTATTTTAAAAATTGAAGTCCTAATCTGAGCCCAAGTCTAGACTCAGAAACCTCTACTACTAGTGAATTTCATCAAAAATTTAAGGAGGGGCGCCTGGGTGGCTCAGTGGGTTAAGCCTCTGCCTTCGGCTCAGGTCACGATCCCAGAGTCCTGGGATCGAGCCCCGCATTGGGCTCTCTGCTCAGCAGGGAGCCTGCTTCCTCCTCTCTCTCTCTGCCTACTCGTGACCTCTGTCTGTCAAATAAATAAATAAAATTTAAAAAAAATTAAGGAAAAATATCATCGGTTCTACATAAAGTCTTTCAAAAAATAGAGGGGAGGAAGGAATATGTCCCAACTCATTTTACAAAGCCAGCATTACTAATATCAAAACTTGTTAAAAATCTAAGAAAACCACTTACCAATATCATTCAGAAATGTACATGCAGAGATCCTTAGCAAAATATTAGCAAATAGAACTCAACAGTATTAAAAATTATTCTATACTATGATCCAGTAAGTTTATCTTGAGGGATATGAATTTCAAATCAACCACAAAAACTGGTCAATGTAATTTACTCTATTAACAGAATAAAGGAAAATACAATATGTTCATCTCAATAGATAAGAAAAAGCATTTGATAAATGTTTCGTTTGTAATAAAATCTGTCAGCAATTCAGGAGATGGGAAATTCCCAAAGTTGTAGATGAGGACATCTACAAAAGCCTGCAATTAACATCATACTTATTTATAAAAGACTGCATTAAAAAACACAGGAGAAAATCTTAAACCCGGGATAGGCAAAGTTCCTTAAAAATAAGGGTAGGGGCACCTGGGTGGCTCAGTGGGTTAAAGCCTCTGACTTCGGCTCAGGTCATGATCCCAGGGTCCTGGGATCAAGCCCTGCATTGGGCTCTCTGGTCAGCGGGGAGCCTGCTTCCTCCTCTCTCTCCGCCTACTTGTGATCTGTCTGTCAAATAAATAAAATCTTTAAAAAAAAATAAGGGCAAATCATAAAAAGTGATAAACTGAACTTAACTGAAATTTAAAAAAAAAACCTCCATTCTGAGATAATATTAAGGAAATAAACAGACAAGCTAAAAATTGGAAGAAACTGTTATAAAATGTACATTTCACAAAAGACTGGTATCCAAAATATATAAAGAAGTCCTACAACTCAATAGTATAAAGATAAAACAATCCAATGAAATAAGGAGCAACTGATCTGAATAGATACTTGACAAATAAAGATATATAAATTGCCAGTAAACACATGAAAAGATGCTCCATATCATTCGGTCTTCAGGGAAATGCAAAGTAATACCACAATGGATCACCACCACATATCCATTAGAAAGGCTAAAATTAAAAAGACAGAAATACTAACTGTTGGCAAGGACATGGAGCAACTAGAGCTGTCATGCATTGTTGGTAGGAACACAAAATGTCACACATCCTTTGAAAAATAATTGGGAAGTTTCTTAAAAAGTTAAACATACACTTATCATATAACCCATGAATCCCATTCACAGTTATTTACCCAAGACAAATGAAAACTTGTATCACTATACGCCTGTACAAAAGTCTGCAGCAGCTTTACTCCTAGAATGCAGAGATGCAAACAACCTGAGTGTCCGTCAGCAGATGAATTAATAAATTATGAGACAGTCATACAATAGAATATTACTCAGTTATTTAAAGGAACTACAAACACATGCAACAGTATTAATGGTCAAAAGAAACTAGACATAAAAGAGTACCTATATATGATTCTATTTATATGAAATTCTAGAAAGACAAAAGTCTGTAGTTACAGAAAGCACATTATTTGCCTAAGACTCGGAGTTGTGGGTCAGAGAGCCTGGACTATAAAGGGGTACAAGAGAATATCTTAGGGTGATGAAAATTTGTGGTTTCTTGACTGTGGTTGTAGAATGGTTATTACTTACTTGTTAAAACTCATTAAATCATAACTTAAATTGGGTGTATTTTATGGAAATTATACCTCACTAAAATTTATTTCCTTAAAAAAGTTACAGATCGGGGCACCTGGGTGGCTCAGTGGGTTAAAGCCTCTGCCTTCAGCTCAGGTCACGATCTCAGGGTCCTAGGGTCGGGCCCCACATTGGGCTCTCTGCTCAGCGGGGAGCCTGCCTTCCCCTCTCTCTCTGCCTGCTTCCCTGCCTACTTGTGATCTCTCTCTCTGTGTCAAATAAATAAATAAAATCTTAAAAAAAAAAAGTTACAGATAGTGCTTTAAGGGCACACACACTGAACATATCCCTTTGGGTTGGATCAGCTCCCTGTCTTAGTTGTGACCTTGGACAAATTACTTAAATTTCCTTTGCCTCAGTTTTATCCCTGTGGCAATGGGATAATAACAGTACCTAGTTCACAGGATTGTTGTAGGGATTAAATGAATTAACACACATAAAGCTCTTAAATCAAATGGCAAGTACTTATATTATTACTGTAATTTTTATTGGTTACCTGGCCAGTCACAGAAAGGCACAAATATTTAAAAATGGGCCACTCTGTGTTATTCCCTCTTCTTCATCACATCTTGTTCATTGTTCGTTATCACAGCATGATAGGCATAGGGGTATTTGATAAATATTTGTCAGTGGATGAACTGTTTAATGAATGAACACTTACTGGACATGTTGCATAAAATATATAGTGATAGTGATAGAGAGTTTCTGTTTGGGGTGATAGAAAAGTTTTGGTGATGAATGCACAACATTGTGAATTTAGTTAATGTTACTGAAATATAATGGTTAAAATAGCGTATTTTATATTATGTCTATTTTACCACAATAAAAGAAAACATGTATATATACCTACTGAAAAAGAACCTACAGCTTTGGATTTCAGTTCTGCAGAGGCTATATATAACCTCAGAAGAGTCACTACAGTTCTTTTGTCTGTGGCTTAAATGTGGAGGAAGATGTTCATTTGTAGTAACCTTTAAGGTCTTAAGATGGGGATATTATCAACATCCTAAAGGAAAAAATGAAAATTTGGATCTACCGTGGGGTGCATTAATAAACAAAAAAGCTTGATCGATCAAACATCTGTCTAGTAAGATAAAATTTCCACCAGCTACACTACAGCTTTCTTCCTACACTAAAGCTATAAAAATATACGAGATTCAGCACCTGTTCGTAAAATTATGAATTGAAATATCTTGAGTTCCGGTGTTACATTGCTCAATAACTATATGATTAACATTCTTCCTCTTTAGAACTTATGTAACACAATTTGCTTGCATATCTTGAATACTTCTATAAAAATACTCATTTTGTTGATATGGTCAGTTTTTAGGAAATGTTCTCAAACTGACAGCCTGAAAAGTATCATAAGTTTATTTTAGACACTTCAAGCACTTGAACGAGTGTTCATCTTACAGCTATAAAATATTTAGCTGTTCCTCCTTCCCTTAGTGGGAATTACTTAGGAACTAATGGTGTCTAAAATGATTAAAGTCACATAACAAGTACAGAAGAAAAAGAGTTTTTAGTGGTTAAATTAGTTTTGACCAGTATGTGGCTATACTTCCTATCAAAAGCCAGAAAGAAAAAAAAGATACTCAACAGTTCCTCTCAAAAGGAAAATTTTATTCATTTCCTTCCTCCCCACTTCTCTCTCTACTGCTGCAGGGCAACCACTAGAGAAAAGAGGAGGCGTGTTAGATTCCACAGTGGCACCTACACTGGCGTAGAGTGCTCTGCCGCCTGTTGTGTATTTTGACTCTGATAGACTATCTAAACTTCCATTCCCTTATTATCAAAATACAACAATGATAAGAGTTTCTCTCCCTCAAGGAATCTAATTCACTTTACAGTTACTAATCAGCAAAGAGCCATAGAGAGATTTCTTTTTTCCTTTTTTAAGAAAAGAGCTAAATGAACCATGTGTATTATTTTCTTTACATAGGCTAAGGCTTTGAATAGAATAGGGGTGGGAGTTTACAAGATATTTTAAATATTTCAAAAAGCCCAGTAAAAATTCTATCAACACTAAGACAAAGCTACCTGGTCCTACTTTTGGTTTCCAATTTTCATAGCATGCTGATTAAATGCTCTAATGAATGGTTATATATGTCTAATCAGGAATGGAAAAGTAAATTATTATAGGATAAATGTATTTTGTTTATTAGACAGATGTTTTTAATAATATGAGGTCCTGGGGCACCTGGGTGGCTCAGTTAAGCAGCTGCCTTTGGCTCAGGTCCTGATCCTGAGGTCCCAGGATGGAGCCCCACGTCGGGCTCCCAGCTCAGTGGTGAGTCTTCTCCGTCTGCCTCTGCCTCTCCCCCGGCTCATGCTCTCTCTCAAATGAATAAATAAAATCTTTTTTTAAAATGAGGTCCTTATAGGAAAAGGATAATAAAACAAATCCTTGGTGATGAAAATGATGGGAACCAGGAGCTTATACTAGTCATTTGGTAAGTAGTCATCTTTCCATACTGCTGCTGCCTAAGTGAGTATTTGTTATTTGTGATTTATACCCTACCATTTTCTGAAAACATTTAACTTGTCTCATGCTAGCTAAATATTCTTTCAATATTTTGGTTAGTTTCTTACTTAATGAGATGGTAGAATCCCGAAGGAAAAGGAAGACCAGTCTTAGATGTCTCTCTGAACTTCATTCTGTTTTTCTAACAGGCATTTTCTGGCAGAGTAGGTGGTTTCACCTTGTCCTACTCACTGACCAAAGCGTTGTTGGAGGAATTTTCTGGTCAGATCCATTTGTGGCCCTATTTCAGCAAATGCATACTGACAGCCTACTGTGTGTCAATCCATGTACCTAATGTCAAGTGTAATTAGGTGAAGGGAATGCATATTAAAGGAGTAGGCAGAGTGTTCAAAGTTCATGCAAAAGTCATGAGGCAGGAAAGAACTGGGCTGGTCTAGGGAAATGAAAGGACAGCAGGTTTAAGTTCTGTGCGTGCAGGAGAGCACAGAATGAGATGAGCTTGGAGGAGCTAGTAAAAGCCAAAACATGCCTGGCTTTGTAGATCATAGTAAGACACTCTTAAGAATTTACTCTCTGGGGGCGCCTGGGTGGCTCAGTGGATTAAGCCGCTGCCTTCGGCTCAGGTCATGATCTCAGGGTCCTGGGATCGAGCCCCGCATCGGGCTCTCTGCTCAGCAGGGAGCCTTCTTCCCCCTCCCCCACTGCCTGCCTCTCTGCCTACTTGTGATCTCTCGCTCTCTCTGTCAAGTAGATAAATAAAATCTTTAAAAAAAAAAAAAAAAAAGAATTTACTCTCTGACTGTCCTGGGTGAAGAGCCTAGGGCTAGGGCAAGGGTAGTAAGAAGTGTGTCAGAGAAATCAGTTTGCAGGCCAGCTTTGGCTTAGACCAAAGTTGTAGAAGGGATATGAAGAGAAGTACATTTGAGATTTATTGTGATGGTAGGAACCATAGGGTTTATAGATGGATCAGATGTGGGAGAGGAGGGGAAGGGAAAAATTTCTGGCTTGGGCAATTGTATGAAATGGAACACCATTGACTTGGAAGACTGTTGAGTTGGAAGACTGGGAAAGAACAGGTGGAGCTGGGAGGTCTTGAAAGGGAATCAAAAGTTTGGTTGGGGATATGTTATGTTGAAATGCCTGAGAGATGTTGAGAAAGATGTCAAGTTAAGTTAGTAGCTATATTTACAAGTCTGGAGCCCATTAGATATATGGTTAATCAGCATATATTGATGGTATTTAAAGATGTATTAGAGGAACTCCGTATTTTAGAGATTGAAGAGGAAAATGTAAGGAGACAGAAACAGGGAAAGGAAGTAGAAAGGAAACCAGAATGTGTAATGTACCAGAGGTCAAGAGAGGAGAATGGTCAGCTGAGAAGGTTGCAGCTTGATGCTACTGAGAAGTGAGCAGGAGGAGAGTAAAGTGTCTGTTAGACTGGATATCACCAGGGTTACTAGAGGTAACCTTGAATAGACAATTTCAGGAACGTGAAGGATACTGAAGACAGACTGAAGAGCAGGTGAAATGGAACAAGTGAGTTTGAGACAGTACAAGCAAATAACTCGGGGAGTTTAGGAAACCGTATAAAAAGGAAATTCGAGAGTGACAGATTTGGGGGAGGCAGATGGGGCCGAGATGAGCTAAATTTTTTGGTATGGTGAGCTGCAGGTGCCTGGAGAGCATCCAAGTGAAAAGGTCTTGCAGAAGGCAGGATTATGACTGGAGAGAGAGTTTTGAAACCATCTATGTGCAAAGCTGGGGACAAGAATCTCTGGCCCAGATGCCTTTTTAACGAACCCTGTCCATGTTTAAGGCCCGACAGAAAAAATTTCACATGTGATCCCTCTTCCACACATTCATCTTGGACTACTCAGCTCAGCTAGTAATTACTCTAACCTCTCTCCAGAATCTATAAGCCACCTTAGTCCTTTACTTGGCCCTTTAGGGTTTTTCTGTAAATGAAATTTCTAGAGGTAACATTTCTGGGCTGCGTTGTACGTCTTGAACCAACATGTCAGAGGGCAGCTGCCCCCTGTTAGGGACTATGGGGGGGTTGTAGAAAAATTAATGAGATATGCTCCCTCTCTCTGTTCCTGTTCTGAGTGGCATGTTCCTTCTGCTGGTTTCTGCAGCCTTTGCTAAATAAATCAGGAATTTAGACTCTTCTGGGGTCACCTAGTGTGATATCTGGGCCATTCTTTCAATATTGGGAAAAAGAGAAGAGCTACGAAAATCAGAGGAGGAGGAGGGATTTTGGATGTGGAACCCATTACATATGACTGCCAAGAAGTTTCTTCAGCACTTTGATGAAGACATTTAAGATTCCTCATTGGAATGCTTTCTTATGAGAGTAGCACACAGGTATATTTCATAGGCTTCTTTCCCTTTTTTCAAAATGACTTTAACATACACCTACTCTAAGTTATCATCTTATATGAACTGATTCATTTCTCAATAATAATTACAGAAGCCAGTGTGTGGGCTCACTACTCCAACAAGAACATAAAGCGTATTGTGTATCAGCTTAAGTATGTGGAGAAACAGTGAACTTTTTCTTGTTCTAGTGACATCCATTGACTCACACGTGGTTTCTCTGTGTCCTGACACTATAAGTTCAGTGAAAAGGAGACAGGAACACAACATGGGCAGAATATAAGAGATGATTTATAGTACACCAAAAAAGGAATATCTTGTTACATTAGCTTCCTATCCTAGAACTGCCATAACATAAATGTGTCATAAACGGGTAGCTTAAAACAACAGAAATGTATTGTCTTCTAGTTTTGGAGGCAGGAACCCAAAATCAAGGTGTCACTATGGCCTTGCTTCTTCTGAAACTTGTAAGGGAATCCTTCTTTGCCTCCCTCTAGCTCCGGGTGGTTGGCCAGAAACCTTTGACATTCCTTGGTTTACAGCTGTGTAACTTCAATCACTGCTTTCATTCTTACATGGCATTCTCTGTGTCTGCAATGCCCCCCCCTTTTTTAAGGACACCAATTATATTGGATTATATTGGATTTTGCTACCCCACTCTAGCATGATTTTATCTTAACTAATTATATCTATTTCCAAATTTTTGTGACACTATGTCCAAATAAGTTTATATCCTAAGGTGCTAGAGATTAGGATTGCAACATATCTTTTTTCTGAAGAGACATTAAGTCAACACTTAATACTCATAACTTTTCTCAAGAGAGTGGTAGGGAAGGAAAGGAGGGTGGGAGGAAAAGTGGTAGTCATAGATAATGGTTAGGCAGCTATTTGTCCCCATTACTGTTTCCAGACCACTACTTCCTTACCCTTTTATAACTAAAAATGCATCCTAGGGACCCCTGCTATTTGGCTAAACTACCCTCTCTTCCTTTTTTCTGGTAGGTGCTATTATATACTGACCAGTTACTTCTCTGCATTAAATACTGGGCAGTGGTTCTCAAACTTCATTGTATATTCCAGATCACCTGGAAACGTGGTAAAAATATATAGAAGCCCAGGCCTATCCTACTTCAACAAGCCTGTCTCTGTATCTTTTAATGGCTCTCTAGGTGATTCTAATATACTCTGAGAACCACTGGCCTTGGGCACATGGCTTGTAGTCTTTCTACCTCAACATTTGCCATCCACAAAGTGACTCATCCAACACCAGGTCTCTCATTTCTTGATCTCTTCACCCTCAATGACCTTCTACTCCACTCTGTCACAGCTTGCCACTCCCACAGCTACACTCTGGACCTTGCCAGCATTATCTCACTAATCTGGAGTAATCAGTATTATAGGGAATAAGCTGCAATCCTTGAGGGCAGAATTATAAGGTAAGTTCTCTTTTTGCTTCCAATTGCCCTTTCAACTCCCTCTCTAAACTAGCTCTTGTTTTGTTTTCTTTGTTATTAGAGCAGAGCACTAACTTTTCTGGTTTTTAGGTCATAAAAATTCTTCTCAGAACTCTCAGCCACAAGATATTCTCAGTGCAATCATTAAAATGTTCAACAGAGTTTGAGACACATTCAAAGCTAAGGCTCCTCTCTTCCCTCATCTTGTTACTGCTGCTTGCTGGAAAGCCTGTGGAGGGAGAAAGGAATACCTATGGTCAGTTCTTGTTCCTCTTCACCCTACTCCCAGTTCAGCTGCCTCTGTACCCTCCAGGGTTAGATCAAGAGGAGAGAGGAGAGGTTGTCAAGGTTTCACTTGGTTGTCGTGGACACAATCCACCATGGCAGCCTTTGGGATGGCAAAATTCCATTGCTTACTCCTTCCTTCGATGGCCATTTTTGTGTTTTGAAGAGATGCTTCCTACTTGGAACACTCCAGTAAGCTCCCATGATGGAAGCAATGTCTCTCACCTCCTACTGGCTTCCTACAATTTCTTCCTCAGTCCCTGGCCATCTGGTGCACACTCCCTCAAGCTAGTCATGGAATCTGGGATAGCTCCAGACTGGTTCCTGCCACAGGCCTGTATCTGGGCCAGGAGAAATATTCACCCACCCTTGCCTAGCTGCTGGTGGATACATAGTCTGCTCCCAATACAGCCTTACATGCTTCCCACCTCATTCCCCTCACATACACCTAATTTGGTCAGAGCTTCTCTTACCAGCCCTCATACTCTTCAAACTCAAGGAGGCACATTTGAAGCTCTTCAAATGTTTTCCTTAAAGTATCTTTCTCATGTCATTTGAGAGAGGAGCACAATTCCCTTCACCTAGGAAAAAGGGAAAGAAAAAGCCCAGGTACTCCAAAAATTCTCCAAAGAAGACTTGTCTTTCGATTTTTCAATTCCAATGTTTGCACACACTCCAGGAGGGTGATGGATTAAGGGTCACAAGACTAATTTGACCATCTCTTTGAAGGTCTCACATAGGTGATATAATGCCTCATTACAGCACCTTTTGTTTTCTTCTGTCTTTAGGGCCTCAACCAAAACTAAAACAGAAAGAACTCCAATTAAACATCCTGTTTACACAGAACACTGCTCCCTAATTTAGAAAATGGCTAGTTTGCTTGTTAAACAATTCTCACTAGGACCATTACTTGACCTCAAGGGGACCCTTCTCTGATTCATGGTCCCCTTTACTTTTTCTAATCACTAGCCTTCTCCTGCTTCCCTCACTGCCAGGTTAGATTTCATAGTCCATACTTTCAGTACTTCTTTTGCCAATACCATAATTTCCTTTGTCTCCTTATCATTTCAAAACATCAGTCTTGAAGAACTTCAGTCTTGGATGAACTCAACAGCTCATATCCTCCATGCCTGCATCCAGTGTGCACCATAACTGAGAAACATAAAAGGACACGTTGATATGACTATAATCTTCAGGTCACTAGCTCTTGGCTCTCAACTCAACACTGCCAACAATTCTATTATATTTCTTCGGCCAACTGGCTTTCTTGCTCTCAGGAAGGGTCACTTCATGTGTTCCCCACTGTTCTCAACCTTTAATCCCCTACTCTAGTGCTCGCTCTCTGAAAATATCTCACCTTTTATTACCTGGAGAATACAGAAGTCATTATCTTGTAACACCTTCTCCCTGGCAAACCTACTACCTAACCCACACCTGTACCCATCCTATTCTCTTCCCCTCCTATTAAAATAGAGATGCTCTTTAGTCTAAGAACAATTCTTCTGTTCCTTTGGACCTTATTTCTTTCCACCTTTTTTGGAACTATACACCATTAATTATCCCTTCTTAATTTCAATATCAATATCCCTCTTCTGGATTCTTATCAAGATTTCAATATCCCTCTTCTGGATTCTTATCAAGATCTAAACATATTAAAAGTCTACTCCATTTTAACAAATCTGTCACAGCTTATACTGTAAAGTAACTATATACCACTATTGTTCTAAGTATTTCACATATGCAAATTATTTAATCATGTTGTCCCATGAAATAGGTAGTATTTTTATCTCTCTTTTTTTTTTTAAGAGGACACAGATTCAGAGAGATTGCATAATTTGCCCAAGGTCACACAGCTGATGGATAAAGTGGGATTCAAACACAGGCAGTTTGGTTCCATAGCCTTTTCTATTCACTGGATACCCTGTTGGTCTGTTTTTATTGTCTGTTGTTTCTCCAGGTTTTTATTGCTTTGTCTTGTCTCCTCAGGACCTATTTCCTTCCTCCCTCCAACTTTTATTATGGTAAGTTTAAAATTTACAGAAAAGCTGCAATAGTATAATGGGGACCTCTATATCCTTTATGGAGATCCACACACATATCTAAGTATACAAACACATACACAGGTAGTTACATATGGCATGATTCATATTTCTGTTACCATAGTATACTCACTATAATTGCATAAAATACAGCTTCACTGCTGGAGCTTCAATCTTCAAATCACCTTATAATTAACAGATGACCATCATGATCATTGACAGTGTCTAATCACAATACTTCTTTCAAAATTTGTCAATGATTGGTCACTGCACATCTGTTATTCAGTTCAAGCACAGACAACAAAGCATGCAATTGTGTTGTTTCCTTTTCTCCCAGTGATAAATTCACATGACACTTTTTTTTTTTTAAAGATTTTTATTTATTTATTTGACAGAGAGAGAGATCACAAGTAGGCAGAGAGGCAGGCAGAGAGAGAGGAGGAAGCAGGCTCCCCGCGGAGCAGAGAGCCCGATGCGGGGCTCGATCCCAGGACCCTGAGATCATGACCTGAGCCGAAGGCAGCGGCTTAATCCACTGAGCCACCCAGGCGCCCCTCACATGACACTTTTAAAAAAAGATTTATTTATTATTTTGTAGAGAGAGAAAGAGAGAGTGCAAGCAGGGCAGGAGAAAGAGGGAGAGAATCTCAAGCAGACTCTCTGCTGAGAGCAGAACCCAATGGGGAGACTCGATCTCATGACTGCAAGATCATGGCCTGAGCTGAAATCAAGAGTCAGATGCTTAACAGACTGAGTCTCACATGACATTTTATGAAATAATATTTGAAAGAGTAATTGGCCAGGAAAGATGAAAGTGCAGGAAAGAAAAATGATAACACTGAAAGAGAAACTTGAATCAAGCACAAATGGAGTTATAGAAGAGACAACTGGGAATACTGACACTGCTACTATTAGAAACACTCTAGACAGACAGCCAGAGGAACTTACTGAATGCAGAGTTATCGAAATTAAGGAATAAAGTGATTTTGATGAAAAATTTAAAAATGTCTTGGAGAAAGTGACATTGGCAAAAACTTCACACTAAAAGAATTTGAAGATTTCACAAATTGTAAATGCAAATGGTAAAATGATTCAAGCTGATCCAGACTAGGATTATGACAATTTGCAAAGGTACACAGAAGATGCTTGATCCAGAGTTTTATAATCAGAAAAACTGTTCAAACTATTCTAAGTTTTTCACAAAGAAATATAATACTTCAATTCTCAACATTTCTAATGCTTTAAATTCTAGTGTATCAAAAAAAAACTGAGTTTTACTAGTTTTTAAATTTTCCTACATTTATAACTGAATGTCATAAAGTTTTGACAAAAATATTTATAAAGGTCATGGAACAATGGTAATTTTTCCCACTGATTATGAAAATAATTTTGCACAACTTCATTTTACATGGTCATTTGAATGCTGCACTACTAGCAAAGTGAGGATTGCATATAATTATAAGTATTTTTTCTTCCTAAACCATTTGAAAGGACTCTAATATCATGATGCTTCACCCTTTAAAAAATCAACATGTATCTTTCTCCTAAGAACAGGGACATTCTTCTACACAATCACGATACCTCTTATCACTCTCAAAAACTTTAACATTGATACCATAATATATCTAATATTCAGTGCATATTCAAATTCCCCAATTATCTTATTGATATCCTTTATAGGATTTTCTTTATATCCAGGATCTATATAAAGATCAGACACAGCCTTTAATTTCCTTTAATCTAGAACAGTTCTGCTGATTTTTTTTTCTTTTCCTCTCATGACATTGATACTTTTTAAAGATTTCTGTAAAATGTCCTACTATTTGGATTTGTCTGATTATTCCCTCATGCTTAGATTAAAAATTGATGTTCTAGAACTTGTTCTTTCACCTGCCCTGCTCCTACTCCCCAGACAGGGACTAGGTAGTTAGGTATTGTGAAATTTCTATAATGCTCTTCTCTCTATCTTATTCTTTTTTCTCTCTCCTTAACCAACCAAAAAGTAACCAACAAATCCTCTTCTCTGCAAAAAAAAAAACAAAACCAAATAACTCCACAACCAAATCCCTCAACCTTTCCATACTTTCTTAGGAATGACTGAAATTTGTCATCCATTTCTTCATTCGTTTGTTTCAAGGAGAATCCCTCTTTTTATCTCTTGGATACTCAAATGTCCACATGATCTCTACCACAATCAAATCTATTATCAAGGCTGAAAATTCTTAAACTAAAATTGAAATGATTACCATCAGTTTAAAGGGACACATCTCCCAGAGGATGATTTGCCTTTTAGCAAAATTCTGTGAAGAGGTGTGCCAGTGCCTGTCCAGTTCCCAAGGCATAACAGACACCGACATTTTGTTGAAGTGAATATATAGCATAGAGGGCAAAATTTCCAAAGATTTCCAAATCAAACTGTCTTAATTAAAGCACTGCTTTCAGACTTATAACTGTTTCTACTGATAATAGTTTATACAGGAAAGTCTTGGATGACCAAGTAGGCATTTGAAAAAAAATCTTTGCAATGCTCTTGTTTTATTTAATCTTGGTCAATAAAATAACTCTTGTAATTATCACAGATGGCTTATCTCACCAACTAGTCTGTAAACTTGAACTCAAGGAAGGCATTATTACACATCTTAAGGTCTTATTCTCCACAACTCCTAAAACATGCCTTATCTGCAAGTAGAATTCAGTAGAAGCTTGCTAAATTCAAAAACATTTATACATATATATATATATTTTATATATTTTACAAGAATACTACATGGATGATGATTTGTTCTCTTCTGTTCACCATATCAGAAGGCATATAATGCCTGTTAATGGTTAGTTTAAGTGTGATCATTTGGTTAAGTTGGTGTGTATCAGATTTCTCTATTGTCAAATCACCTCTTTCTTTTTGTTACTAATAATGTATAAGGAGATACTCAGAGACTGTGAATATCCTATTTTCTAATCATTGACCCAGTGGTGTTAATATGTATTAATAATTATTTCCTTATCAATTATTATTTTGGTGGTTACAAATTGATTTGTTTAAAAGATTTTATTTGTTTATTTGACAAGGAGAGACAAAGAGAGAGAGGGAAGACAAGCAGGGGGAGTGGGAGAGGGAGAAGCAGGCTTCCCACTGAGCGGGGAGCCTAATGCAGGTCTTGATCCCAGGACTCTGGGTTCTTGACCTGAGCTGAAGGCAGACGCTTAATGACTGAGTCACTCAGGTGCCCCCACAAAATGATTTTTTAAAGATTTATTTATTGTAGAGAAAAAGAGTACATGGATGAAGGGGCAGAGGGAGAGAGGACCTCAAGCAGTTTCCCCACTGAGCACAGAGCCTGATGCAAGGCTCCATCTCAGGACCCTGAGATCATGACTGGAGTGGAAATCAAGAGTCTGATGCTTAACTGACTGAGCAATCCAGTCAGTTAACAACAAAATGATGTTTTGACGTTATCAATCCATCCACATTTATTAATTGGCATTCCTCTGTAAAGATGAGTTTTCCCTCGGCTTGTTGTACCCTTGCCCTTTGCGTATTTATCAACTCACAGATTCTTTTTCATTCAATATGTTATAATGAATTGCATTCCTTATTTTTATCATTCAAATTGCCCTATTTGGTCCCTCAGAAGAACCTTTAATCTGGCCTCTGTGTCCTTTGACATTTTCCATCGGTTTGTGAATGCGTATCTGGTTATTTTTAATTGAGTGTCAGGTATTGCATTTAGATAACTGTAAAAATAGTTTGAGGCCTAGAATAATATTATCTTTCTCCAAGGAGGATTTATATTTGCTTCTGGCAAGAGGTTAAGGCCACTAGCAATTCTAGATCACCTTAATCCAGTTGGAGGACATGAGAGGATTTGAAGCTGGGAGGGCTAGCCTATTTCTGGTTTACCATTATTTCCAGTGTAGTCCTTTGGATCTCACCTTATAGCCTGTTGTCACTCCCCTCTGACCTTCCTCAAACTTTGAATTTATATCCCTCCTTCTGTTAGTCTGTCAAAAGTTCTGCTTAGCTTCTCAACCACCACTTTGGGAAAAGTGCCTCTAAATGTTCTGCTCATCTCCATGGATTTGTTAACTTCATTCTTCATTTTAGCTCCTAGAATGATTTTAAAAATATTTTGTTAAAAAAACAAAAACAAAAACAAAAAACAAACAAAAATATTTTGTTCAACTTTTGTGGGTTTTCTCAGTAAGAATGTAAGCCTGAATTACCAAATCAATTACTGGAAGTGAAAGTTCCCCTTACCACAGAGTTGACTTTTAAAAATAAAAATATTATCATGTCATTTTTCTAATTAAAACATTTTAGTGACTGCCTATTTTTGGCTTAGAATCACAATCCCAAGATCAAGAGTCACATGCTCCACCAACTGAGCCAGTCAGGTGTCCCCTGCCTGTTTTTCTTCAGAATCCTTTATTAGGCCTGAAGGTCTATATCCTCAAATCATCTCCAGCCACTCTTATTCTTGCTTTCTACTTTCCAGATCCACTGGCTCTCTTCTGCATGCCACACTTTCACAATTCTGGTTTTGCCCACACGGTTCCCATCCCCTGACCATTGTTAACTGTTCCTACCCATCTCTCTCTGATCAAGTTAATGCTTAATCATCAGAGCTCAGTCAAATGTTTCTTCACTAAAGAAGCCCTTCCTGGCTCCCCCAGCCTAGATTCGTCTCTGTCCTGGCACCCTGCTCTTCCTCATCAAAGCATTTACTGAAGTTTGTAATTATATGTTGATTTGAGTAAAATTTGTTTTCTTCCATATGCTAAATGCAGGCATGGATCCTGTCCATTTTGCTAACCAGTGCATGCCCAGCAACTACTCATAGCAAGTGGTCAATAAAATAGTGGAATGAATAAAAATGATCATCAATCAACAGGCCCTTTTCTCAGCCATTCATCTATGCAATTAGCCCATTTATTTCCACCACCAGGACTGTGCCTCAGGTTTTGATGATGCAGCTGACATTTCCTGGTTTTTAACTTTGAAGTCCAATTTTTTAAAAAGTTTCAGTTTCCATTTTTCTTGTGGTCTCATTGCTTTCATGTCAAAAGAGCATTATTTTTAATCAAAGAAACATTGTTTTTTGGTGACTTCCAAAACTTTAAAACCAAGAGATTACCTTGGTTTCAGGGTAAACATACTTAGCATTGAGAACAAGTCATTCAGATTCTTGATTCTCAATTTAGCTAACTCTTCAGAAAGTAAAAAAATAAGAGTTTCAGGCAGGTGAGGAAATAAAAATAACATATCAAATAATATTGTAAATATTTTCTTTTGCTTAATATATATTTTCCTGGTAAATACCATCAGTTTTGCATTTGAAGATAAAAAAGTTGCTTCTTTGGAGTCTGTAGGCAAGACGTCAATAAATAATGGGAACTGTAATTGATAATACGAGATTTTGTTTCAAAACCAAATTAACACTTACATTACTAGAAACTTATAAGAGCCTTCACTGATTTTTTATTTTCATATCTTACTATGCTTGACTTGGAGTTGGCTATTTTTTTCTCCTTCTAAACCCATAGAACATACGAATGTCAACTGTTTTATTTTTTAGCCTCAGAGTAATTTCTTATTCAGTCAGCTTCCTTGAATGGAATCTTCACTAACAAAGTTGGGTAAAGGAAACTGTAAGTTAGCTTAGGTTTAAAGGAATTACAGTTTACCTCTGCTGAAGAAATGAGTAGACACACCAACATTGGACAACACCTTACTTCCAAGCTTTGTGAAAATAAAACTCCCTCTTCTGCAAATGCAGAATACAGTCCAGTACTTTTTTTTTTAAAATTTTATTTATTATTTGACAGAGCAAGACACAACAAGATAGGTAACACAAGCAGGGGGAGTGGGAGAGGGAGAAGCAGGCTTCCTGCTGAGCAGAGAGCCCAATGTGAGGCTCGATCCCAAGACTCTAGGATCATGACTCGAGTGGAAGGCAGACACTTAAGGACTGAGCCACCCAGCCGCCTCAGTCCAGTACTCTTTAAAAAAGATACACTTTTAAGATTCCTAATTAACCTTCATGTCAATTGAAGGAATCAATGTGTTTGCTCTATAGCTTTAGAAGTAGGGATATCCTTAGATATAGCAGCAAGCAGTGCTAGCTTCTCCCCTACCTTTAGTCTTCATTATCCAACCATCTACTAACCATCTCCACTTGGATATCTATTACATCTCAATCTTAACATGTCCAAAATTACAGTTTCCCCTTGCTCCCAAAAGCCTGCTTTCCACAATCTGCACCATCTCAAAGATTGACAACTACATTCTTTTAATTGCTTAAGCTACAAAGTGACAGGTCATTCCTGGCTCTTCCGTTTCCCCCGTACCCCAGATCCAATATAGCAGCAAATCCTCTCAGCTCTACCTTCAACCTGTGTCCAGAATCTAATCACATCATCACCACCATGGTTACCACACTTGTTCATTCCCTAGACTACTAACTGATCTTGCTTTCGCTCTTGCCATCCTACAAGATTCTTCTACACATAGCAGCCAGAATTATTCTTTTAAAATGTAAATTATATAGATTTCTATGTCAAGGTTGAAACCACAGTCCTTACCATGGGCCTAAAAGGTATGAAATCTGGCCGCTCCTTTGACCTCTTCAGCAGAACTCTTTTGTTCATTCCACTCCAATCAAACCGGCTCTTCTGATTTTCCTCTAATATGCCAAATTTACCTCTACCTCAGAGCCTCTGTATAGGCTGTTCTGTTTACCTGGAATGTTCTTTCTCTAATATCCTCAGAGCTAGCTGCTGTATCTTCTTCAGGCTTCTGCTTAAATATTTCCATTTAGAAAATGCCTTTCCTGCATGGCACATCATTTTTAAAATTCACCTCATTCCCTTATTCACAGCTTTTTAACACCTTAGCCAGAATGACTATATATCTCAGTTTATCCAGGGTAGTCCTGGTTTCATCTGCATTGTCTTGACATAATTATAGATGATTATTCTCAAAGTGTTCTTATTTGATAAATTATGTGGTTGTATACCCTTACCATGTCTTATTTGTAGAGCTTTCATCATCACCTGATACCACTTCGATCTCTTCCCATTAGAATGTTGATAAGAGTTGACCGTTTTATTCTCTGCTATATCCCTAGCACTTAGAAGTGCCTAGAACACATACTCAAATATGTGATAAATGAATAAATGAACAAATGAATGAATGAGTTGGGGTCATTAACTACCTAATTATCTTAAGTGTTCTCCTAGGAAGTAGGGAGGAAAAGATAAATAAGACATGGCTCCTATTCAATGCATAAGCTCCACCTGAGAGATTCTGTTTGAGTGGTCTTGTGTAGGGACTAGAAATATTTATTTTTAAAGTGGCTCAAGTAATTTTCAGGTATAGGCCAACCTGAAAACCTATGGCTCAGGAGTTATCTGCATAGTGGAGAAGTCAAATGAAAGGCAGGCAGGCATCAAAACCATCCCTCTTCGGTGAATGGCAAGGGTAATCCAGCACCCAAATCACCATTTAAAGTTTAGACATCAACATGAAAACTTATACTATGTACATGATACTTCACAGTGTGGCTGGCCAGGAATACTGATGAGTTAAATTCCTAAATTCCATTTTTGTTACTGAGAAAAGTCTTGAGCATTGGCTTTGCAGAGCCTGAATGGCAAAAAGAGAAACTATTATGGGCTAGAATGTCTCATGATAATATAAATGAGGACAGGGAAGTTGCCCCATAGAGAACTGATTCTGGGACCTGATGAAACGAGCACTTGGACACAATTTATTTGCAAGGAACAGCTTTGGAACCAAACCAATTAGGGTACATACCCTAATTATATCCTCAAGATAAACTCACACCAGTATAAATGCTGTTAACTCAGATGAATCTCTGAACACAAATTTCATCATCTTTAATTAATTGGGAATTCACTTTTTCAAAAAGTAAATGGCTTTTCCCCCCTTATTAAATGTAGATATGGGGCGCCTGGGTGGCTCAGTGGGTTAAAGCCTCTGCCTTCGGCTCAGGTCATGGTCCCAGGGTCCTGGGATCAAGTCCTGCATCAGGCTTTCTGCTCAGCTGGGAGTCTGCTTCTCCCTCTCTCTCTGCCTGCCTCTTTGCCTTCTTGTGATCTCTGTCTGTCAAATAAATAAATAAATAAATCTTTAAAAATAAATGTAGATATACTCCAAGTAGAAACAACTGAGTTTCTTAACATGCTAAAGAATATAACTCTAGATACTTCAAGAAATCTGCTGCTGGTAATTCTCTCCTCTGACAATATGCAGTTAGGCTTAACTCCTCATTATATATTCTTAGCACTTTGCCTGTATACCTCTATTTAGCACTATCACCATAGTGTTTTTGTTTATTTTTCTATTTGGCCACACCCTGGAAGTCTCCTTCCCTCCCAGTCTCCCAGCCCATCTCAAGTGTTTTAAAAGACTATGAATTCACAGACACAGGAAAAAGTACTCAACATTACTCGGCATCAGGGGAATACAAATCAAAACCATAATGAAATACCACCTCACACCAGTCAGAAAGGATGAAATTAACCAGTCAGGAAACCACAGGTGTTGGCAAGGATGCAGAGAAAGGGGAACCCTCCTACAATGTTGGTGGGAATGCAAGCTGGTGCAACCACTCTGGAAAACAGCATGGAGGTTCCTCAAAAAGTGAAAATAGAGCTACCCTATGACCCAGCAATTGCACTACTGGGTATTTACCCTAAAGATACAAATGTAGTGATCCGAAGGGACACATGCACCCGAATGTTTATAGCAGCAATGTCCACAATTGCCAAACTATGGAAAGAGCCCAGATGTCTACCAACAGATGAATGGATAAAGAAGATATGGTTATATATATGTGTGTGTGTGTGTGTATATGTATACACACACACACACATACATACATACATACATACATACATACACACAATGGAATACTATGCAGCCATAAAAAACACGAAATCTTACCATTTGCAACAATGCAGATAGAACTAGAGGGTATTATGCTAAGTGAAATAAGTTAATCAGAGAAAGACAATTACTACATAATCTCTCTGATATGAGGAATTTGAGAGGCAAGGCGGGGGGGTTGTAAGGGGAAAGGAGGGAAAAATGAAACAAGATGGGACTGGGGAGGGAGACAAACTGTTAAGAGACTCTTAATCTCAGGAAACAAACTGAGAGTTGCTGGAGGAAGGGGATAGGGATAGAGTGGCTGGGTGATGGTCACTGGGGAGGGTATGTGCTATGGTGAGTGCTGTGAATTATGTAAGACTGATGATTCATAGACTTGTACCTCTGAAAAATTAATACATTATATGTTAATTTTTAAAAAAGACTGTGAACTCTTAAAGCTTACCTAGGGAATATCTTCAAAGTGAAGAATCCCTTGCTCTCCGAGATACAGATTCAGAAAGTCTAGGATGGGGCTGGAGAATCTGCAGCAGACTTTCACAGGCCATCTGGATGGTCAGTTCACAGACTCTACTATAAGAAACAGACAGAGAGTAGAAACTATCTTAGTCATCATTGCATAACTAGTACCCAGCACACATACACCCAATAAATGTATTCTAAATCAACTGAATGAATGATCCAGAAAACATCTGCGGACTTCTCTAAGGGAATATTTTGTATAGACCCAAACCAGTTAAATCAAACAGCACTTTGTGTGCTGTAGGAATTACTCAACAGGCCCAAAACTGAAGGGGGATTGAAGAGCATACTTGATTGTCATGCATCCTGTGACAGGAACAGTCCAGCAGATGATTAGGGAGTTGACAAATGCAAATCTTAGATTAACAGAATAGTTTCTGATCTGGCATAAACATTTTAGAACTTACGCTATTCATATTTCATCTATTTAATTTTCTGCTAGGCTGGATATCCTCATCATTCCCAGACAGAGGTACCTTACTGCTTCATCAGAGGTGGAGAAAGATGAGTTTCAAGAAAGAGGACATTACAAAGGAGAAATATTTTTAAAACCTGAAATTTGTCCTTAAAGTGAACATTCTATCGTTTTATGAAAATATGAATCTTAAGTGCATTTATCAAAGCATGTTCATGTCTGACTCTGAGTCAGCCTACCTCTGAACTTTGAATCAATTCACCTTTAATTTGTGCTGATTAAATTTCCTACCTTTAGTTGCTCTGACATATTCTCTAGCAGCATTTTCCAATCTTTTCCCATCAACATCATATTCAAAACCCACTTGAGGTAAATAAATTCCGGCCAAAATCTTTTCTTGCTCTAGTATCCTAAGAGTGCAGCACTACCTCCAAGGGACATAGGAAATCTTTCTTAGGTAAGTTCCAGGGGTTAACCCATTAATAAAAACATCAACACAAAATTTTCAATAATAGATCTTATGTTTAAAAACAGTAGTAATTCAGTTGCCTAGATAATAAGTTTGACTTTTCTTTCACTTTGAATATAATAGATACATGCACTTATGAACTTCCTTTGAGTCAAAGAATTAAGCTGTCTTTATATAAACGCAGTCAGAAAACAATATAGCCTGGACCTATCAGTCACAGAGAAAGAATTGCCAGTCTACCGTTTGTGCAGGTTAGCTGCATTCTCCATGTAATTTCACTATAGCATTGCTAAGAACTAAGGTCTCTGTTTTCAAATCTCAGGTCTTTCATTGTGCTGAGTCACATTAGTCACTGTTTCCTTCTTGATGTGGTAACCAGAAATGATTATTCTTTTACCAGAAGGATGTTGGGGAATTAACTATTACTAATAGTTGTGAAAATAGAAAACAACATATTGATACTTATACTTTATAGCATGTATTATGCTAATGAAAATGGGAAGTCTGGGGTCACTTGAAATTTCAAGGGAGTAGTTTTGGCTTTTATATGAAAAAATTGTTCATTGAAAGTACTCTACCAAACTGATCAGCCATGCCAAGGCAAATCCAGCAGGCAAGGAAAAGAAATTACTGATAAAAGGAATACATGGAAAGGAAATTAAAATATTTTAATGCTGTAAATATATTTAAAAAGAATTAAATGGCTTAGGGCCATATATAGAAAGTATACAACCTACATATGGCATTTATTTATTTACTTATTTATTCTTAGATTTTTTTTTTTTTATTTGACACAGAGAGATCACTAGTAGGCAGAGAGACTGGCAAAGAGAGAGAGGGGGAAGCAGGCTCCGTGCTGAGCAGAGAGCCCGATGCTGGGCTTGATCCCAGGACCCTGAGATCATGACCTGAGCTGAAGGCAGAGGCTTAACCCTCTGAGCCACCCAGGTGCCCCAACATTTATGTTGCCAGGTATAAGTTTGTGTCTTTTGTAGTTTTAAAGAGTATTCAGAGAGGAACCACTTATTCATGTACGTTTTCTTACAATATTTAATTCAGGAACTTGAATGTGATATATACTCTGAATAATTTTTTAAATTAATTAATTTATTTTTAAGATTTTATTTATTTCACAGAGAGAGACACAGCAAGAGAGAGAACATAATCATGGGGAGTGGGAGAGGCAGAAGCAAGCTTTCCGCTAAGCATGAAGCCCCCTGCAGTGTTCAATCCCAGGACTCTGGGATTATGACCTGAGCCAAAGGCAGATGCTTAAGGACTGAGCCACCCAGGAGCCCCTAAATTTTTTTTTTAAGTGAATTGACAAGTTCTATGACAAAGAACCAGTGAGGTAAAACGTCATAGTTACTTGGAATATTAGATGACTATTTGTTTAAAAGATTGTACTAACATGGAAAGCTGCTTTATAATATAGGGTTAAAAATATGAATATACAGTAATCTTATAACAATAAGGAAAAAAAACCCTTTGAATAAAATAAGACTAAACACAACTGTAGCAAAGTGTTAAAATGGGACTTTAGAAGGTTCAACTATGGGTATTTTTTTTCTGAGTAGTATATACTTGGCTTTGGGACTTTGACAGTTCTATAGGAGGACCTTCCAGGGGTCACATTTGAAGTGGACCTTGTAGAAAATACCTTCTCTGGAGTAGTAAAACTTTAACAGTCTGAGCAGCCTAGATCCAAGAGTCGTGAGTCCAGAAGGTGCATTTTTCTCTTTGGGCAATTGACATTCTGAAAGTCATAGTGGAAAAGCTGAGAACTAGCTAGAATTTTCAACTGCCTCAAGAGACATGCGTAGGGAATGGAAGGTGAGAAATTTGCGTTCAGGGCCTAAGGAAGAAAGACTTTAAACTGGAATTCCAAAGGGCTACACTCTGGAAGTAACTTTTAACTAGTAACTTTTAACTATTAATCCCTGGAATAAGGTGTCTACCCTTAATCCAAGTGACCCCCAACGAACCACACCTTCTCATATTTGTATTCATGGTTTCCTGTGGGTCCCTCCCATGTAGATGCTGAGCTTTGTCATGTGCCTTGTTCTGGTGACACACATTAACAAGCACAATGCAAGCAAAAGCTTGCATATTGAGGCTTGTCCTCTTGGACTGCTTCCTCTTGGAACCCTGAGATTATTATGCTGTGAGGAAGCCCAAATGAATCCTGAAGACAAGGCTTACAGAGAAAAACTAGGGAATCCAGCCAATAGCCAGAACAGAGGCCCAAGACATATGGCCCTAGCTGGGGCCATATATGGGGCCATATTAGTGTTTCACCCAATCTGGTTTAGAAGAGTTTAAGAAAGCTTGAAACCATTCTCTCTATTACTACTGCTGCTTAGCTACTATTTTTATAGGTTTTCATGTTTTGTAAGGTAATAGTTGGCTTTTTCAACCCAGAAACTCTCTGAATTATGGAATTCAGTCAGCTTAGATTTCAGGCCACCGGCAGAGAGCATCTCTTCGCAAGCTGTGTTCCCTTCTCCCTTTCTGCCAGCGGTTGGGGGATATAGCCATAATTAACTTTGAGCAAAAGTGTCTTTCTCCTCCGATATATAGCGATTATATGAATTTAACGTAGTGCCTCTACTTCCATCACTGAAATTCAATATAGGGAGGGCATTTTATAGTCCAGAAACTTTAGCAAAGACATTTATAGACCAAGACATTTTATAGTCCAGAAACTATAGCAAATTCACATGCGGTGTATATTTTAAACACGAATACATGGTGTTCTGCAAGTTCCATGAAAAGAGGCATGGCGTCCGAGTTGATCAGGGCTGTAGCCTAAACCTAGTTGCACGCCTGGCACGGAACAGACACTCGACAAACATTTGTTGAATGAATAAATTAGTCATTACGGTACTTAAGAGCTTTCCAGAACAGATTCGCGCTTCTACTGTCAAAGCCTCAAAGCCGAGTTTCCCTTCTGTTAGGCTACGTTCCCCCTGAAACAGGCGCGCTTGCGACCGCGGCGCACTGGCTGCCGCCTGGGGTGCGCGGTTGGGCCACCCGTCAGGCTTGGGGCGGGCGACCCCGTCTGGCCGCAGCGGCTGTAGCAGCCTCCGTCGGTCGGGGTGCCGCGGTGTCAAGGGCAGTAGGCGTTTTGTGAGGAGGCAAAAAAAGCCAACCGCACAGAAACGGCTCGTTCCGTCTCACATCCTCTCTCGGGTGCCTGGGTTTCCTCGGAACACAGTGACCCTCCGTGTGTCTGCGGGCAGGTAGAGCCTGCCCCACGCGGCGCACACTTCCCCTCCTCACAGCCCCGCTATCCCCAACGCACGCAGACCTGAACTCGCCGGTACCCAGCAGGCGCGCAGAAGGACACGCCCCCTCGCGGGAACACGCGGCCTTCGCACGCACACTTCGCGCGCCTCCCTGCAAGCGAGCGCGCACGCGCACGTTGGGCGGGCCTCCTGCGCGGCACCCACTGAGCGCCCGGCCCTCTCACCCCGCCCTCTTCCCCCGCTGCTCAGGCTCCGCCTCCGCGACGGGACAGCCGAGAGGAGGCGACCGGAAGCCACTTTAAAGCAGAGCTCCCGGTGACAGGCGAGCGAGCTGGTTCGGCAGTGCGGTCGCGGATTTCTGCACTCCCGGCGGCGGAATGGCCCGTGCGCTGCTCGTCGCGTCTCCGGCCTGCGACCCTTAGACGCCCAAGCCCGCTCTCCGCGCCAGTCCTCCCGCGCGGACGCTGCCAGCGAGCCGGCGGTGCGGCGGCGACTCGGCTCCTGCGGTCGCTTCTCTCAGGCTGCTTGATCAGGTGAAGGGCTCCGGGTGGGCTCTGAGGGGCGGACGAGAGACCCTAGCTGGGATGGCGGGCGCGGACGGTGGCGCCGGCCTCGCCGCCTCTCGGGGATCTAGGGTGTTTGATATTTAGACTCTGCGTTTTTTTTCTACCGAATTCATTCGGATCCAGTCAGTATCGGGATGGGATTGGCTTACACTTATTAATCACTTACGGCCTCGGGCAGGTGTATAAATCGGAGGGAGACGCTGAAGGATTTAGTCGCGGTCGCCGGCGTCTCCGGATTCCCACTTGGTCTGGGTGGGCGCGGGGGGCGCGTCTCTGCGGCCTCCCCCGCCGGGCAGACCCCGAGCGCACTGAGGCGGAGGAGCAGTTCGCAGATCGAGCGGCCGGGCACGGCAGCTGAGGGGAGCCTTCCGGCAGACCCGCGTTCCGGCTGCAGCCCAGAAGTTTGCAGGCTGTTTTCAGATCAACTTTGAAGGCGCAGAAGTGTTCGCCTGTTTCCTCGCCGCCACCCCGAGAGGCGCCGGCCGCGTTTCCCCTTGCACCTCTCGGCTCATTTCTGCGAGCCTCTGAGACTCGCAGGGCGATCCTCTCGGGAGGGTCGGTTGAGGAGGCGAGGAAGAAATTAACTGTGGAAGGCGTCGTGAGGGGCTTCTGGGATGGAGGGAAGCCTGGGCTGGGGCGGGGGGCGCTCGTTGGGGCCAGGCTGCAGCGATGGTTCGGGGGCGCCCTGGTGCCTGCCGAGGGGCATTGAGGGGGTGGGATGCTTCGGAACGCTGGGAATTGGCTGAACCGGGCGGCGCCTCAGCTGCGCTGCGCGGAGTTGACCCGGCCCGGTGGGCGGAGCTGCGAAAACCGCCGCGGCCGGCAGGAGGCGTCTCTCGGACCCGGGCTCGGCGTCCCGGCGTCGCGTCGCGGCTGGTCGACTAGGAGTCCTGAGTTTGCAGAGGGTGGTTTCCGCGCTCGGTGCCAGGGGCCGGGAGTCGCGGAGGACTGGGGACATCACGAGGCGAGGGGTGGAGCGGTAGGTCGCCTGCAGCGGGGGACCGGAGGAAGTGTCCTTCCAACCTTTTATTTTTCTGTTATGCAAACTAATTGAGGAACTAGGTTCTAGTGACTTCCCCACTCCAGCCACTCCTCAATTCTCTGCTTTCTTTCCGAGCCTGGCGGAGAGCAATAACAGGAAAAGTTACAGTGTATGTGTGTGTGTATACACCTCTGTAAATGAAATTGGTCCAGTGTCTCTTTACCTTGATTGGAGGTGATAGGAATGGCGGGGGGGGGGGGGGGGGGGGGGCGCGCGTGCGCGCATACACACTCGAGGGAAGACACAAGCCGGTTTAGTGTGGTGGAGAGGGAATACCACAATCTGTGCCAATTGTGCCTTGAGGCAAGAGCACCGAGTGATGAATAATAACGCCTGGCTTGGCTGCTTTCCAGTTGATTTATGTCTTATGTCAAGTCCCTCCTTGTGAAGCTTTCCCTAACAATGCCAGCTCACACTGAACTCTTTCTGCCTTTTTCTTTTGTACTCACCGTGTGCACTAACACCTGGCTATATACAGTTGAGCATTGAAGAATAGGGGTTTGAACTTTCTGGGGTCGCCTATATGTGGATTTTGTACAGTACTATAAACATGTTTTCTCTTTCCTGCAATATTCTCAATAACGTTTTCTTTTCTTTAGCTTACTTTGTTGTAAGAATACAGTATATAATACATATAACACAAAACATGTGTTAATCAACTGTTAATTCTGGTGGGCAGTAGGCTATTAGTAGTAGTTAAGTTTTTCGAGAGTCAAAAATTTACAAGCGGATTTTTCCAGGGGTGAGTTCCCTGAACCATCCCCACTCCGGCCTAGTTCAAGGGTTAGCTGTACTGTGTTTTTGTTTATTTCTGAGTTTGTTCATTATGAACATTCTATACATAGGTTCATGAATCTCTCCAATGAGATCTTTAATACTTGTTATTCTGGGTAGTCAGTTTTATCATTCTGTTGTTGACCTATAAAGGCTAACAGAACTAGTCATTTAACAGGTGCATTTTCTTCAGTGATTCAGTTAAAAAAAATATTACAGAGCACCCACTCTGTGCATTGTGCTAGGCATGATACTGATCACTTGGGAGGAGGATTTGATGAAGTCATGGGCCCTAACATCAGTGATCTCTTATTCTTTTAGTCAGTTGGCCAAGAGTGAAGATTAATTGCTCATCACCAGCTCTTCCATCTCGTACAATGCTTAGTAAATATTTTCAGAATTGGTTAATGAATGTTAGACTGTGGAGGAGACGCTGTCATTTTACAAAGTTTTCTTTGCTTTTTATTTTAAGTTTTAGTTTTCTGATTCTTTGAAGACAGCACATTTTTTGGTCTCAGTAGTTCATTAGGAAACATACACATTTGGTGTGTATATTATATTCTTGTATTATTTTTCTATAACATGCCTTCATTTGTTTTAACAGATAAAATCATATATGTAACTTTTCTGAAGACAAGGATAAGGAGGCCTTTTCTAAATTACAAAGTTGTGTTTTGGTTTCTAAGACAGCATATAGTGTTTGCTGCTAATGTAGCTTCTGTTGCTAAACAGGCAACTGGTATTCTTCCTCCAATAGTGGTAATGTTTTGGGGATTGTAAAAGTAGACCCTTAACATCCTCGGGGAATATATTGAAATTTAGAAACATTTCAACATGCTTCTGGCTTTCTCCTATATAACATTTCAGTTGAGAGCCCCTGTTTCTTGATTATATCCTCATGCTTTAAATTTACTCACTATTTAACTCTGAAGTTTATCCTTCATTTGGTGAATTTTTTTTTTTTTTAAACAAAGAAACAGGTTTTGTCACCTCGTGGGATCGGTGATAAAAAAAACAACTGTGAAGAGAACCACAAAGCAGAGATGTGGTTTCCCTGTTGTCATCTGTTAGCCACACTTATTTTTACCCCTCACCCCCCCACACACTCTAGACTTACAGTAAAAATTCATACCGCAGCAGAATTACCAATTGTGTATTGTCCACAAATAAATATCAAGAACCTGTTGGAAGGTTTACCTTTATCTGCTGTGGGCTTTTGAATAGCCTTGGCTTCTTTGGAGCCTTAATTTCTCAAAAAAATTTAAAATTAACTCATAAAGATGAAATATGGTATAAGACAAGTGACCTCATGGACTTAGTCACAGACTGAAACAAAACATTTTGATGAATGAATGGGAACCAGTTGTTGTCAGCTTGTAAATGATCATCTTCTTTCCTTTCCTGGTAGGATTTTTAGACTCTGAGGAACAATTGGAGCTAATCCACACCATGGAAATGGAAACCACTGAACCTGAGCCAGACTGTGTAGTGCAGCCTCCCTCTCCTCCTGATGATTTTTCATGCCAAATGAGACTGTCTGAGAAGATCACTCCATTGAAGACTTGTTTTAAGAAAAAGGAGCAAAAGAGATTGGGAACTGGAACCCTGAGGTCTTTGAGGCCTATTTTAAATACTTTGCTAGAATCTGGTTCACTTGATGGTGTTTTCAGATCTAGAAACCAGAGTGCAGATGAGAGCAGCTTACATGAACCTATCGTGAAAAAACCCCTGGAAATCAGTCCATCGTGTCCACCAGCAGAAAATAGTATGTCTGTTCTGATTCCTGATGGGACAAGTGTTGAGGGCCAAATACCAGAAGCCCATCCTTCCACTGATGCTCCGGAACAAGTGGTTCCAATCCAGGATCACAGCTTTCCACCTGAAACTCTTAGTGGGACGGTGGCAGATTCTACAGCAGGGCACTTCCAGACTGACCTTTTGCATTCAGTTTCAAGTGATGTTCCTGCTAGTCCTGACTGCATAGATAAAGTTATGGATTACATTCCAGGGGTTTTCCAAGACAACAGTTTTACAATCCAATACATTTTGGACACCAGTGATAAATTGAGTACTGAGCTCTTTCAGGACAAAAGTGAAGAGGCTTCCCTTGACCTGGTGTTTGAGCTGGTAAACCAGCTACAGTACCATACTCACCAGGAGAATGGAATTGAAATTTGCATGGACTTTTTGCAAGGCACTTGTATTTATGGCAGGGATTGTTTGAAGCACCACACGGTTTTGCCATATCATTGGCAGATCAAGAGGACAACTACTCAAAAGTGGCAGAGTGTATCCACTGATTCCCAGGAGCACTTGGAAAGATTTTACTGTAACCCAGAGAATGATAGAATGAGAATGAAGTATGGGTATGTATTTATAACTACTTTAAAGCTGTTAAATCCTATAGAGACAGTCAAGAGGCTAAATGCTTAGTAGGATGGTTTCTTTCAGTAGTAACCTGACAGGTTTTATTCTTTGGCTATATACTATCCTGATTTTTCATGCTGCTTGAATACAGACTTTTTACCTAACCAGAAAATGAAGGTTTTATGATTTGAACAATTCATATGTCACTCTGTGCAATATGTATGTGCCTGAGAAGTTGCATATACATTGAATGCTGTGAATCAGATACTGTTTTAATTGCACAAGAGAGTTTGCTTTTGAAAGAAAGTCTAAGGTTAATCTTAAAATAGCATAAATGATGAGTACCAAATTTATGTTTTAAATATTTGCATATTGAGTAGCTTCTGTTTTTAAAGGGAAATAGTACTGTTTGGAGATTATTATGGCCCTCTTTCCATTTTGAATGGTAGAGTTTTTCTGGGAACTTCTTTTCAAACTTCTGATCATGCCCAAACATGTTAAATTTCTTTTAGTTTCCTTAAGGCTTTTTACCATTAAGTTTATTATTCTGTTTATCTTACAGATAAATTTTTCTGCAATTCAGGCTGTTTTCTTAGACCTGAACAATGAGTTGAAGGGAAAATTTGTTATTAGATATGTTTATCATTTAAATAAACTTATCCTCAAGTTTTTGTATGCAAGGCATGTACATAAATAATCTACTTCTTTTAAGTGTGGATGCCCAAGCAGTAGTCACTTACAGGGAATTGAAATTTCCACATCTCAATTTGTATTTAATTGAACATAAAAATGAAGAGGAAAATGATAGTTGCCACTTGTGAAGTTGCTAGTGTAATAATGGCAGTATAGTAAGCATTAGTTTTTGTTTCTAGTTGTTTCCCCTGTAGTATAGGTGTTAAAATATGTGATATTAATGGCTATTTGTCTATGACCAAGAGAGAGGGTTAAAATTATATGACGGGAGAAGAATACATCTGTCCGTGCTACCTGACTTGGTAGACAATGAGGGCAACCTGACAACTTCACAGATGATGAATGGCCTAATGATGATGAATGGCTTGATGCAGTATGGGAAGGCATGACCCATAGGAAGGAAAAATATGCTGAGTTTCATAACCCACAAGTCCAAGAGAAACCCTTTTTTCCTCTTTTATTTATCTGTTTGAGAGAGCGAGCATGCGTATGGGTGTGGAGGGGGGTTGTGGGGGAAGAAAGGGAAAGAGTCTTAAGCAGACTCCATGCTGAGCAGGTGAGGTCTGGAACTCATGACCCCACGATCACAACCTGAGCCTAAACCAGAAGTAGAGAGCACTTAACCAACTGCGCCATCCAGATGCCCCCAAGAGAAACACTTTCTTCAGAGTCGTCTTTGTCATCATTCACAGATAACTTGAGTTACACTAACCCAAGTGTGTGGAGAGTCAGCAATCAAATGGTGTCAGTAAACCATTTCTAAGTTGTTTAATTTTGTTAGTCTTGATGTTAACCTGTGTTCAACATAGTGCTGGGCATTGTTGACATTGTAGAAACCAGCTTTTTGTTTTATTTTTTAAACTTGCTCCCTTTTAATATTAGGTAAGTGGTTTTCTCTTAACATTGCATTATTTCAGTTGTATCGTACACAGATCTGTGTGTCTCGTTAGCAACTTAATTATCATGAGACTAGAGCTTTGCACCTTGTGTTTCAAAAGGGATGCATGGAATAAGATAAGAGACAATGTAAGATCCAAGTTTAAGGCATTATTATATAGGAGCCATTGGGATAAAAGTAAGATAATATCAAGAATGTAGCTTAGGGGCGCCTGGGTGGCTCAGTGGGTTAAAGCCTCTGCCTTCAGCTCAGGTCATGATCCCGGGGCCCTGGGATCCAGCCCCAGAGCCCCACATCTGGCTCTCTGCTCAGCAGGGAGCCTGCCTTCCCCTCTCTCTCTCCGCCTGCCTCTCTGCCTACTTGTGATCTCTGTCTGTCAAATAAATAAATAAAATCTTTAAAAAAAAAAAAAAAGAATGTAGCTTAAATCATGGGTAGCTCAGTTGGTTAAGGATCCAACTCTTGGTTTCAGCTTAGGTCAAGCTCATGGTTGTGGGATGGAGCCCCTCATTGGGCTCTGTACTCAGTGTGGAATCCGCTTCAGAGTCTCTGTTCCTCCCCCTTCCCTCCCCCCCCCCCAGTAAGTAAGTAAATAAAGAAATGAATAAGTAAAATCTTATTTAAAAATGTAGCTTTCTAATCATTAATGTATTATTTTGATAATAATCAGGTAGTCAAGATTCCGTCTTGCTTGGATAGCAAAATTCTTACATCCTCTAATAAAGCTAAGTACTTTCAATTTTTTTTTTTTAAGCAAGCATTGGAAAAGAGAAAGATGTTTTCCATTTTATCTCAAAAATCTTTTAAATAAGGTATTGTCCAAAATCTGTGTTGCCCATGAGCTAGCAATTCTAATTGGTATGTCAGGGTAATTAATTTTATATATACTTTCAAAGCCACTGTAATCCTTCCATCTCCAGATTGCAAAACTGCAGAATGGTGGCCTCCCACTTCACTTTTATGAAGCAAATTTCCAGTCCGCTGAGTACATCAGCATCTTGGTACATAAAGTTACTTTCTGAATTGGTCTGGAAGAAACTAGCAGGATTATTGTCCAACATATTATGTTCTGTTGCCATGAGCAAGGCAAGACATATTTCGATCTCAAAAGAACTCTTAGGTCAGCAGCATATTGGGTATTTTATTCTTTGGTAAAATTAGTTGGCTAAAGAATTAGACCTAGATATAGGCCTATAAGTGTACATTGTTGGATCAGTAATAAAGTAGTTGGAGTGAGTGCTTGATTCCCAAATCTGTTTTAATGAAACTAACATTCATTTGACACTTCAGAGGAAAAGTATGAGTGAATTATTGTAATTACTAATGCTGCTGCTGCATTGTTAATGGTAGTGGTCCTGCTCTGATAAAAATAGCAAAAAGTATTAACAGTTAATTACTAGTAAAGTGAAGTTCTCATAGACAACAATAAGAAATACAAGATTGTAGATAGCTAAGTGTCAAAAATTAGGCTTTTGGGAAGTTGACCTGTGGTCATTGCAACCTGGTTTTCCTTGTATTCCAAAGCGATGTTGTGTTTCCTGGCAACAAGATGCAGATAACGGCATGTTGAGCCTTGCTGAGAGATTCACAAACAAGCTGGAGCAGCCCAGGTTCACATGGTTACCACATTATTTGGCTAAAGCTATTAATCTCTGTGGTCAGGCCTGTAAAGCTGGTCTATCTGTACTGATTGCACATAACCAGGAAGTGTGTGTTCAGCTGTGTATATGCCCAAGTCTGGCCCAGCAGTCTTTGGATTCAGAAATAATGAATGGCAATTGTTTATCCCATTTCTTTTCATCAGTTTATATGACTTGGAAAATCATTATATACCATACCCCTGTTACTTCATTGTGTGGAACTTGGGGAAAGTTCATAGTTCTGGGTCTCTAACAGAGACAGAAGTTCATAGTTTCAAACTGTACAGATAAAATCCTTTGTTTTGCAAATGTATTGGGTTTAACATCTAAATTAATCCAAATTAGATATGCAGTATTCATTTCACTGCCAAGAATGAAATTAGGAAGTTGAGCTACGTGAATTCACAGGTCTCTTCGAACTCTTTATTTAAGATCCCTGGGTACTAACATTTAAAAAAAAAAAAAAGACTTCAATAGTAAATGCTTATTTGGTTCGTTGTGATGAAATAATTTTAATTATTCTTTGCAGTTTTGTCTTTATCCCAAAGTATGATACAGTCCCACTGTCCTTTCTCACTCTGCCCTTATATATCTCCAGATGTTTATTGCTGACATCAGCTGGAAACTAGTTGTATGTAAGAACTCCCATATTCAGATGCCAAGGCTTCTTTTGCTCAGGGGATGGGCTTTGGAGAACTTCCAAATTCCAAATACACAGTTAAGAAAACAACATTGAATGTTGTGTTTTCGATTAAGAAAACATAGTCTCTGACAATTTAGGCACTCATCCTTGGTAGAAAATGATACTAAATGGCAGGACTAAGCAGTTTTGAAAGAGCTTTACTAACTGTATAGAATACTGTTGTGGATAATTGAAATTGTGAAGGATGTGCAAATTTCTCTCGAGCAACTGAGATCACCACCGGTTTTCATATTAC
This sequence comes from Meles meles, assembly GCF_922984935.1. NCBI lineage: Eukaryota > Metazoa > Chordata > Mammalia > Carnivora > Mustelidae > Meles > Meles meles. The sequence goes on along the minus strand of NC_060069.1, from coordinate 80,725,099 downwards.
ATTCATGTTAAAGTGTGCCAGAATACAGAACAGTCTTCTAGTTACTACCACCCATGAAGGAAAGGCACTCTGCAAACTTCATTTGTGGGTAATCTAGCAGGTGAAAATAAGTCCCAAGTTGAGTGATTATTTCTAATCCTGAATTCCTGAAAAGGGGGGAGGGTGAAGAAGAAAGTACAAATTAGACTCCATGGTTAATTTTTCTCGGAGGCCAGTGTTCTTTTTCTCCTCTTTAGGAATTAAAGCTTATCGATATGAGAGGGAGTTTTACTAGGTTATGGTTTAAGCCTAGAGTGGTGTTAACAGTCTTACTCTGGAGTTACTTTGATTGTTAATTGCTCTTAGAAGGTTGTTGATTTTTTTTTTTTTTTTATCTGTCCAAGGGACAATACCATTAGATGCCTTCACAGGAACTTAGTGAAAGAAGACAGGGAGAAGTGCTATTAGTGCTAATATAGAGCATATGCTGCTATTTTCTGTTTGACTTGCAGAGTGGATTATCTATAAAGTAGAGCAAGCTCCTGACTGAACTATACTGGAATAGTTAAATTAGCCAAGTTAGCGCTGGCCTGCACAGCTGTGATGATATAGGAACTAACTCATTATGTGTTATTGATAACACTGGAGAGAGGAGAACAGCTGAAACTTACTATGCCTTGTGACTTTTTGGTATTTCTTGAATATACACAGCTGGATGAGTTTGAATTTATTTTAAAAATTCCTGCCTAAGAGAAAGAGAGAGCTCCATAAGCAAGAACTGTGTTTGAAGTGACTTTCAAAATGTGTGCCTTCTGCTTTAGGATAAAGCAATCCAATGAATTATTTTTTGTACCTCTTTGTGCTCTATTTACATATGAAATAAAACTAATTGGCTTCTGTCTATACTAATCCAGCAAAGTTACTGGGTCTGTGTAGAGCTATCATGTATCATGGGGATCAATAGCAATCATCCATTTATTCCCTTTCTGGGTGTGATGTGTTTTTTTTTGTCGTTTTGTTTTTGTTTTTTGGTGGTTTTTTTTGGTCAATAAGCAGATTAGACTTTTTGAAGCAGCTGTCACCTGACTTTAGGTTGGGGTCAGTCTGTTCCTGAAGTATTTACTATAATGAAAATGAACCTTCAAAATGTCAAAGATGTATAACTTTTAAATCAAATAGTTGAAGGAAATAGCTTAAAGTTACCTGGCCATCCCTAAAAATAATTACATGATACAGTATGCATTTTCTTGAGTTGACTTTAGAGTTTTTATGTTTTATTATAAATGGGAAAAAATAAGTGTGCTCCATTCATGATTTAAGATTTCATTCTGTGCATATGGACATGCAAACACTACGATTTGATTAACTCTACTATGTTCCTATAAATCTGTTTCCTACTGTTACACTAGAATTTCTAGATTTTGGATTTGCATTCTACCATAAAGCAGGTAAATTTATAAATTCCACCTGTGTATCTCTGATCTTAGTTGGTGATCCTTAGTTTTATATTGGGCTTGGAGGCTCTTTCTAAAGGGTTAAACAGTACGTAGCTCATACAAACCTGGGATACTCAAGATATGCTACTAAAATCCAGCCATTTGAGATTATGACTGATTTCCTCTGACCTCTTTTATTTCTTATCCTCTGATTTGAGACCACCAGATTTTGCATCCTTTGTCTGATTGTAATAATTTTTATCACATAAGGACCTGAGGTCCTCTTAATGTAGATCAGTAACCTTTAATAATTACTAGTGTCTTGTTTGAGAGTTGCACTTTTCTTTTTGTGGCAGGAAAACTTAAGTATATCATTTTTGCAAAGGAAAAAACATTTTGAACTATAAGATGATTCTTGATTATTCTAGTGCAACTTTACAAGGCTGGTTCTGGGGGCACCTGGGTGGCTCAGTGGGTTAAGCCTCTGCCTTCAGCTCAGGTCATGATCCCAGGGTCCTGGGATTGAGCTCCGCATTGGGCTCTGCTCAACAGGGAGCCTACTTCCTCCCCCCTCTCTCTCTGCTTGCCTCTCTGCCTACTGTGATCTCTGTCTGTCAAATAAATAAATAAAATCTTTAAAAAAAAAAATAAGGCTGGTTCTGGTAATTAGATACTGATAAGTTTTACAACAAATTCCCTTCAAAAAGGCAGCAAATTCCCTTAATAAAAGCATAAAAGCACCAGTTTTAAAACTGGGAGTCTTAAACTGAAGTGAAGTGAATATGAGTGATTTTATCTCTTTCTGGAAGGTAACGGAGTGCAGAGGGTTTAGTTATGTTCTGTTTCATTCTGGGTTTGAAATTTTTGAGTAATAGCTTAAGGTCTTGGGTTGCAACCATACTTTGCAACACCATAACACAAACTATACAAAAGAATAAAATACTTCTGATGTTTACCATTTTTAGGAGCAAACAAATTATATTTTAGATATGAAGAACCTCTTTAATAAAATGTATTATTATATTTATAGGTTATTTATGATAGTGCTTTCTAGGGGCCAGGAATTATACTGCACAGACTTGTCTCTGTTTAAAATCCCTGTAAGTGTTAAACCTAATCCAGCCCAGTCCCTGACACATGAACTATAAGCCTTGGTAATTCCTTGTTAATGGGGGAATTTGAAATTGCAGTAAGTTCTGAAATACATTTTGAAATCTGGGGGAAAAAAAGATTTTGTGCGTAATAAATTCCATTTATTCAACTAGCTAGTTTATAAGGTTTATATTTGATTTGTGCAAAATTATAGTTGCAGTCTTATGCTAACTATAGCCACTTCTGTGATCAGTAACTTAAATTTTAGAAGTTGATGATATTAATGAACTTCTAATTGTGAAACTTAAACAATTTTCCTTGCTGACCTTACCTGTTACTGTTGCTAAGACAAGCATAGAAGGGAGTTAACTGTGTGAGTTGTGTGCTGTGTCCACACAACAAAATGTGTCTGTCTCCTTGATCTTTCTCTGCTACGTGCTGTATACTTTTAACACCCACTTGGCCAGTAAAGAACCTTTACATGGTCATCACAATGAAAGGGTATGCTCTTAGTGAGAATGCCAATGACTATTCCCTTTCACATTTTACAGAAACCAGTGATTTGCAAGTATGTGTGCCACAAAATGTGTCAGGAGTATATTAGAATCTCCTATGACTAAGTTTTTTGAGAAGGAGTTCAGGAAATTTATACTATTTATGCAAATGGATGTCCTTTATTTTGGCTCTGTTGCCTCTGAGCATAAGGAAGGATTTGTTAATTCTCTTTATGTGAAACATAGCACTTCTCATATGACTGGAAAATATGTTTAGGCCATATTTAGAGGAATTTCTCTTTGTTAACAATTTTTTTTTTCTTTGGGGGGTGCCTGGTGGCTCAATCGATTAAGTGTCTGCCTTCGACTCGGGTCATGATCTCAGGGGCCTGGCGTCAAGCCCAGCATCAGGCTCCCTGCTCAGTGGGGAGCTTGCTTCTCCCTCTCCCTCTGCTCTGCTGCTCCCCCTGCTTGTTCTCTCTCTCTCTCTCTCCCTCTCTCTCTGTCAAATAAATAAAATTAAAAAAATTTTTTTTGTCTTTTTGGACTGAGATTTTTTGAACTGTCCCTTCTCATTTAACATACAGTCATAGAGTGTGGGTGACCTTCTTTGCTTGAAATTTTTACCAGCACTGAAGAGTGGGGGTAGAATGGCAGGGATAGAGGCCCAAGGGTAAATTTGCTTGCAGTGTGTATGCTCTCAGGATCTTGCCTGCACCTTGTGATCTTCACAGCTCCTGCAGCTGATCAGGGCGTAGAGAGGGCAAATGGCACAAAATACTCTAAATAATTTCCTGCTGCGGTTGGTCTTTGGTTTCTGACTGCCACCTGGCTTTGCTCTTTCATTTCCAGGCATTGAGAGAATAAAAATAAGCACAGGAGAAATAGTAGATTTGCCTTCTGAGGTAATAAAAAGAAAGATATCCTTGAATGGGAGTAGAATTTATGAAACAGAAGGCACTTTGCTTGCTTACTTTCTGACATTTGATTGTCCAAATGCTGCCACACATCAGAAGCCTTGTATAAAGGATTCTACAATTGATTTGTTACCAAAAATTTAGGCTATCTTAACTATTGATAAAACTGAATCTGTCAGAGGAACAGATTGGCTTTGTAGATTCTTCTCCCCCAGAAAAAGTTACTGATTTAAAGCCCTATTGAAAGGTTTTGTGGTCACAGTTTATGAAATGTACACAAGAAAAAAGGTATCTCCTAATACGTTTTCTGTAGGAAGTCTTTCTTTTTTTTCTTTAAGAAATTTGCTTTAAACTCTCAGGAAGTGTTGAATTCTCTGTATGGTTAGTTTGCATATATTCAGCTCTCTAGTCTTGAGAGCTTCTTAGTCATCTCTGGGTTCTCATAATAAGCCATTGAAATGTATATTTTTAATTTGCTTGTTTATCAATTAGTTTATCTGTACTAAGTGGGGGAAAAGATAAGGCTAAGTTGAGAAAATTCTGAATAAAACCCTTTTTTAAAGAGTTTATAATTTTAAAAGTTGATCTATAAATTAATAGCCTGTATTTTTTCCTGGTGGTTATTAGAGGATTTATTTTATAATTATTTATAATTACAATTTCATTTACGTGTAAATGAGTTCTGAGTTATTTGAGGTTATTTGAAAGCAATTATTTGAAGTAATTTTAGCATTTACATACAATTGATTTTGTAATCAAGGAGAAAAATTGTATATTTTAGCCCTCTTCCAATGCTGTTAAATTCTATATTCACAAAATTGAATCAATCAGTATGGTGCCCTGAGTACATGGCAGTTTTTATTGGCTACTTTGAGGTAAGATAGAAACTTCACAGTTCTAAAAATACTGCACTTAACAAATGGGATAGTTACTCATCTTCATAAAAGGCAGTAACTGCATAATTTAAGGCAGTATAAGGTATGATACACATTTAAAAAAAATCTGTTGTGTGCTTTCTATCCCAGCTGTTCTTGTAGAAATTAAGTTTCAGTTCCTCTTCAGGCCATGGTTGAGAAGTATGTCTCACTTAAGTTACCTTCTAGGAGCCTCAGGACATGTGACTGAACTTGGCTAAAAGTTAAGGCTGTATGACATTTCTGATGTCTTCAGAGTGTAAAATTTAATCCCATGCCTCTGTAAATAGATAGCAGTGAGATTTTCTGATCTCATAGGTGTAATTTCTATTTATGAAAGATTTTTAGGCTTACCACATCTTACTAGAAAGTTCTTTTGTGTTCTTTCCTTTGATCTGGTAGTTTTGGAGTAAAAGCAAACAAAAAGCCCAACATAACAAAATTTAGCAGGTTCTTTTCCTCAAGTAGATATTATGATTTGCTTTTAGTGTTTGCATAGGGCAGAGGGGACTTCAGTGTATGGTATTTTTTAGGGTTTAGGAAGCGTGTACTCAAATGTGTCTTGGTACAAAGGTTTTTGAGAATAAACTATGTTATGTGTTTGTTTAGTTCTCCTCATGCTTTTGGAGAATATAGAATTACAAAAGCTTAAAAATGGTATTCTTTCATGTAGGGAATCTGCCTTCCTTTTGTCTCCTCTTATTTATCCTCTCATTTTTATTTCACAATGTTCATTTCTATAATGACTTTAAGACCACAGTTAGGGGGTGCCTTGGTGGCTCAGTGGGTTAAGCCTCTGCTTTCGGCTCAGGTCATGATCTCAGGGTCCTCAAGTCCCGCATTGGGCTCTCTGCTCAGCGGGGAGCCTGCTTCCCCCTCTCTCTCTGCCTGCTTCTCTGCCTAGTTGTGATATCTCTCTCTCTCTCTCTGTCAAATAAATAAATAAATAAAAATTTTTAAAAAGTAAGACCACAGTTAGATGTCTCACAATTTGTAAATTAGCCATGGTGTTTAACACACAACACAGATCAGTGTGATTCTAGACAGCATCCACTCACTAACTTGCTGCCTTCTCATCCACCTGTTTCCAAGATGTCTCAGGAGGCACCAAGGGAGTAGCATATGCAGTCAGAATTTCGTCTTAAAATGATCACCATTTTAAGAATTGATTCCGGGAAACTCATTGTATCTTAAAGTGAAGAATATTTTTGCCCGGGCACCTGGGTGGCTCAGTGGGTTAATAAAGCCTCTGCCTTCAGCTCAGGTCATGATCTCAGGGTCCTGGGATCGAGCCCCTCATCGCCCCTTTGTTCAGCAGGGAGCCTGCTTCCCCCTCTCTCTCTGCCTGCCTCTCTGCCTACTTGTGATCTCGCTTTCTGTCAAATAAATAAAATCTTTAAAAATAATATATATTTTTGTCTACCCAAAATTGTTTGATCTCTTTGGAACCATGAGCTAAATCCATGATCCAAGTTTGATGTTAATTGTTTTACAGAGTGAGTTAAGCCTCAGCAGTCCTGTCTTGATTTGGTCAGGGTCTCTTTAGAGGTGGACCGATTTAATTGTCAACATTTGATTCTTAGCCCACCCACAACTGCTGAGGGTCATATGTGTAATAATGGGCACTTCTAATTTTGATCTGTAGGGCATGTCTGTATTTATAGCTACTTCTGGATACAAAGAGGGAAAATCCAGTTGGTACTAAGACCCATGTCATAGTATAGAAGTTAAATATAGAATTTTAATCTCTGCTACGTATTGAAAGATGTTGCATATATAAGCATTTATAGAAAATTTTTTATTGCCCCAATAACTCTGCTATTTGAGTTAGTATTAGCAAAAATCTTAATAACAGAATGAATAACAGTTTACTATGCTTCTTTTTTTTTTTTTTTTTAAGATTTTATTTATTTATTTGACAGAGAGAGATCACAAGTAGGCAGAGAGGCAGGCAGAGAGAGAGGAGGAAGCAGGCTCCCTGCAGAGCAGAGAGCCCGATGCGGGGCTCGATCCCAGAACCCTGAGATCATGACCTGAGCCGAAGGCAGCGGCTTAATCCACTGAACCACCCAGGCGCCCCTACTATGCTTCTGAAGCATAAAGTTAGAATATGTAGTCCTCTGAAGTCAAATAACTACACTGCTCTCCCAAAACACATTGGTATTGTATATGTCATGGCTTTCTCATCACCTTGTAACATATTTGAAGGGATATATAAGCTGCTAGATATTCCAGCATTGCTTAATGAGTTCTGGAAACATCAAAGCCAGGTATTAAAAGCCAGCTATATTTTGTGTGCCTGTGAAATTTCTTTAGCAGCAGCAAACATGTCCCATCTGTCATGCCTGTCTCAAGTCCATAGCAGAAGAGCTTAAATACTCTATATATTTCATTTGATCTTTATCCTACTGTTGTTATGACCCTCAGTTTTGGGAGAAATTTTCACTCTACATCACAGAAATAAAATGAGAGGACCTATTAATTGTGTCTAGTTAGTTGGCTGATTAGGGCAGGTGTGAATTACTTTGAGATCACAGATTTATCCTTGTAGGAAAATAGTTAACTCTTAGAGGATGGAAGACAAATTTCTGAAATCTAGCTCCTCTGGTTAAAACTGCTCAGAGTAGGGTCAAAAATTTTAATTAACCATTGCTAAAGTCTGACTTCTGTATTTTAGTTGCATCATCTTCCCACTTAAACGTGTTCCACCTCCTACAATTCCTGTCTTCTATAATGGCACCTTACCTAGTCATCCAGATCAAAAACATGGGACACATCCTAGACTCTACATTCCCTTCAGCCTCACATGTAATCCTATCTTATGCAGTCAGATTTTGACTCTTTAATAACTTTCAGAGTCTCCCTGCTGTTGCCTCCTTAGTTCTCTATCATCATTTGTCTTATGTAGTACTAATAGTTACAGATGGCTAAGCCTAAGAATAATAAGTATTAATAATAATGAAAAACATGGCTAATATTTAGCAAGCAAGTGCCTGTCTCCACCCTTCCCTTCCTTTTCCCCACCTTGTGCTACCTAAGATAAACAAATCAGTCCTCCATACCATCACTGTTGGAGTAGCTCTTTAAAAGGCGAGTCTGAACTTTCTTGAAAACAGAACTTTCTTGAATTCAGCCCACAGAATCAAGTCCTGACCTCTTAACCCAGCATACAAAGCTTTTCATTATCTGGCCCCAGCCAGCGTATCCAGTCCAGTCTTATCTCTTATCATCCCCCTCACACACATAACACCCTGACCTCTCACATGAACTGTATGTACTGCCCACTCTTGGGTCTCTTGTGCCTTGTTTGGTTGGCTTCTGCACATGTCAGTCACTCTGCATGTGATGTCCTGCCTCCCATTGTCTGCTTGGTGGCCAGCCAGACTTGATTCTCATTTCATCTACTCTAGGATACCTCCCATGAATACCTTTCCTGACCCCATTTCCAGTAGAGGTAGGCCCTCTGCCTTTGAATTGTTCCCAGAGCACCTTTGTGCCATATTTCACACCATACTGCTGGGTTTGCTTGTGTGTCTCTCTCTCTCTCTCCTTACTGACTCTGGCCCATTTCATTTTATCCCCAGCACACAGTCCAGTGCTTAGTCACTGTGTCTACTTAAGATTTTTTTGTTTTTCACAAGATGGGATTGGGAAGGAGACAAACCATAAGTGACTCTTAATCTCACAAAACAAACTGAGGGTTGCTGGGGGGAGGGGGTTTGGGAGAGCGGGAGTGGGATTATGGACATTGGGGAGGGTTTGTGCTATGGTGAGTGCTGTGAAGTGTGTAAACCTGGCGATTCACAAACCTGTACCCCTGGGGATAAAAATACATTATATGTTTATAAAAAATAAGAAATAAATAAAAAATTTAAAAAAAGATTTTTTTGTTTTTCACATTTCTTTATTGGTTTCAAACAACTTATAAATACAGAAAAATTGTCTAAAATGGTTATATTCCTTATTGGGCTCCCAAATGCATAATCCCAAGAACTATTTATCTAACAAAGAGGTCATGTTCTAATTAATTTCTGTTTCATTAAACTTAAAAATAGTTTTGGGTTTTCATTATAGTTCTGTTTATTATTTACATCATGGTCCCGTTTACTTTCTTTTGTATTTGAAATGTACACAGAAGAAACGATGGTTGTGGGACATTCTTTCTGACTTAGGTAGGTGTAGGTGCTCCATGTGTAGATAATAAATAATTGAAAAATGTCTTACTTGGTATGTCAAGTTATTTGTTGAGTAGGGGGAGAATCATTGTTATAAAGCATCTAAATTATGAGAATGGGTGTTATTTTCAAAATTTAAATTAGTTTTGTATCTGGATATGTGTGGTGGGGTGTTTGTTGATGAAGCATATGGAAGCAGAATTGGTAATATTTCAGCAATTCTAGTTCATTCTTCCTTTTGTAGCAAAAATCATCAATCTGTTTGTAAGATTTTTTTCCTGATTTATCATAATAGGGTTATATCTTGGGGAAGTCAGTACTGATTAATTTAGCCACATGATATATTTAGTCAAATCTAAATCCTATATAGTGGCCATCCCTGGGTGGGGGATGTCTTTAGGCCATACAGAGTTCTCATCTACCAGGATTATTGCACCCTGCTTTACAGAGCCTCCCTCTACCTCCGAATCTCTAGCATTGTCTGTTCTACTCAGTCTTCACACATCCAGTGTTTACTGCTTCGACCCTTTATCACCTCAATACTCTAAATTCGTACTCTTAAATTTGAGGCTCTGAGACCCTGGGCTTACTTCCTCAGTTTATGACCTGACATCTTTCATGTTGCCTATTTTACCCTGGTTCACATTTCCTTATCTGCTTTGTACCCCTGTTTAATAGAGTTCCTTTTCCATCTATTTGCATTTCTCCTGTCCCTCGCTGTCCCTACCCTTCTTCAAGAAGCAAAATGCTTGAATTATTTTTTTCTTGTTCTTTTACACAACCCTGGTATTATTTTTATTTTCCTTCTTTACCGGTATTTTTTCTTATTCTTTAAACTATTCCTAAAATTCTTTCTCTTAGAGAAAGCTATGTTTGATTGATACTGTAAAGCTTCTTAACTTTTCCTGACCTTTATCCATTCCTAGACACCAGTAACCACCTCTTGTCCCATAATGCTGCATGCCAGCTCTTTATCCTCTCATTCCCAGGATGTACTTGCCACTGATGATTTTAGATAGGCAGATGTACGGACTCTGGTTTTATGTTTTGTTAGTTATTTCTCTCCTGAAGCCCCTGGAAGCCAGGAACTACATCTGTTTAATTCTTTGTGTATTGCCTAATACAGCCCACCATCACCATTACCACACATACATGACTCATAACTGCTTTCTCATAATAGGAGACAATGGTTTGATAAAGAAGAGTGGTGTATGTTGAACATTTGGCATCTGTATCGCATGCATTTTGTACTGATGCAGATGGAGGAGAAAAGAAATTCTTGGCTTTGGATTTTTTAAGCATTCCCTGTTTAAGGGAGAGCAGGTGGTAAAATTAATCTTATAAAAAGATAATTTAATGTTTTTCAAATTTGTTGTTTTGTCTCTGCAAAGTCTAGAAAAGCATATTGAAAATCAAATAGAGCTAAAACAGTACTTTGATACATCAATCCAAAGAACAGTTGATTGTAGTAAATTAGGATTTGTCATAGAAATTTCATAATACCCAATGGACTGAAATGCACAGAGGATGTGGCAAAAGCTGCAGTTTTAGATGTCTTTCTCATGCAAATCATTATCTATGAAGTCTTAATAATACAGGCTTAAACAGAAATTGCTAGAGTGGTGTCCAGAATAAAATCTGGTACTTTAACAACAAAAAGCATTGGCTGTTTATAATGCATATTAACATAATAACTGCTGTTCTACGAATTCCTTAAAGAAAATACTGAGGATTTAACTCATAATTGGGAACACTTACTGGAAAATGAACTTAAAGCAAGAAAATCTGTTTAGAACTGGAAATTATGTTAAGAGGGAGAAACAGGTTAATATCTCTTGGCTCAATATCAGATTCTCCTAAAATTAAGTGAAAAACATTTAAGCAACTTGATGTGATGTTTAGTTTAGGTATAGGAGTTCCCATTTTCAGCATTTGTTCTTCCTTTTTTTTTTTTTTTTAAAGATTTTATTTATTTATTTGACGGACAGAGATCACAAGTAGGCAGAGAGTCAGGCGGGGGCGGGGGGGGGGAGCAGGCTCCCCACTGAGCAGAAAGCCCGATGTGGGGCTTGATCCCAGGACCCTGGGATCATGACCTGAGCCGAAGTCAGAGGCCACTGAGCCACCCAGGTGCCCCTTGTTCTTCTTTTTTAAAGAATTTTCCAGAAACACTTTTTCCTTTTGAATTAAGTGCCCTTTTTTAACATGAATAATTTTAGGGGCGTCTGGGTGTCTCAGTGGGTTAAAGCCTCTGCCTTCGGCTCAGGTCATGATCCCAGAGTCCTGGGATCGAGCCCCACGTCGGGCTCTCTACTTAGCAGGGAGCCTGCTTCCTCCTCTCTCTACCTGCTTCTCTGCCTACTTGTGATCTCTGTCTGTCAAATAAATAAATAAAATCTTAAAAAAAAAACCATAAATAATTTTAAACCAAGAAGTGTCCAAATGTGACTTTAAACTACATTTTATTGTCTTATTTCCATTTCGCACTTACTTAAAAGTATATGGTACTTTTAAGATCATATCCTCCTTCCTTCCGTCCTTCCTTCCTTCCTGTCTGTCTGTACACCTAAGCAGGAAATTAGGGTTTGGGGAAGCTCCTTAGGAATTTTTAAAGGAACATACTGCGTTTATTAAGTTATCATGCTTCATTGGCACCATTAGTTGGATATATGACTTGAGGTGGTGGTGGTGTTTTTTTTTTTCCCAAATAGAATCTGTTTCAAAAATTATGAACATTAGGATAGAGGATGGTAGATTTTCTTTCCCTGACATTTGCCAGGGGTGTTTATTGAGAGATGTTAATAGGCATACATGGAAAAAAAGGAAGAGAGCATTGTGACAATTTTGGAAGGATACTTTATAGCCCTCATCATGGTACTTCAGTATTTACCTAGTATATTAAAGGGGCTGAGGAGTGACTGCAATAAGTAAATTGTTTAATTTTGTGTAACCAAGTTTTTTTCAAACATTTGACCACAGAATGCTTTTTACACAGAATACCTGTTAACAGTCCTTGAAACAAGTGTTCCTAGAGCAGAATTTGGAAAGTGTTGTACTAAACAACAAAACCCCTAGGTCAAAATTAATACCCTTTTCAAAATTCTAATTTACAACAAGGAAATAAGTTGAATATTGGGAATATTTGTTCCAACACCTGGATTTCACATGAACCAGTCATTGTGAGTGCCACTAGATCTGGAGTATCCTGTGTATTATAGACCTCCATTTAGAAATCTGTTGTGGATGGGCGCCTGCGTGGCTTAGTTGGCTAAGCATTTGTAGGTCATGATCTCAGGATCCTGGGAACAAGCCCACATCAGGCTTCCTACTGCAGGGAGCCTACTTCTCCTTCTCCCCTGCCCCTGCTCATGCTCTCTCTCACTATCCCTCTCAAATAAGTAAGTAAAATCTTTAAAAAAAAAAAACAAAAACAAAAACAAAACTCCATTATGGAAAGGGTAGAAAGATGAAAATGTGTCTGGAAACTTAGTCACTCTGCTGATACCTATGATGTTACTTTATGATGTATTTTATTTTTCATATGTTCTTAGGGATATTTTGAAAAATACACAAAAAGAACAGTACAATGAACATTTTTCCAGTTATTTTAAAATAATGGTTATTTCAAACACTAGATGAAGTTCCATTAAAAAGATTTTAAATGGACCGCCCATTATAATTCCTTAAATGATATTGATTCATATAATGGGATTTTCCCCCCAAAGTATTGAGATATTTATGAAGTGCTGATTCAGCAGCAGCAGACCAGATAACAAAATGACAAAAATATTCTCACAGCTAAACTTCATAATAATCCAAACTATCTTGCTCTTCATGTTTTGCCAACTTCTCCCCCTCCAATCCCTGGGACAAAAGATAGTATTGATATTGGGTAAAAAAGCAATACTGGTCTCATCTGGGCTTTGGTTTTTTTTTTTTTGTTGTTGTTTTGTTTTTCTTTTTTTCTCCTGTCTTTCATCAGGCAATATTGTGTATTCTCTATTGATAGGTAAACTGATACCTCTGGAAAAAAAGGCAAGCTTCAAAAGAAGTTTCTTTTGTTTCTCTGTCTGCTCTCTATGCCAGCTTCATCTTAAAACTGACTCCCTGAAACCAGGGAGGGTGGGATTATGTTGATTGGTTTAGGTCTGTGATACTGTGATACTGTGGGATAAGCATCAGTCAGTGGTACCATAACTCCATGGCCTGGAACCTTTGGTCTTGTTAAGAAAAGGCATGTAGGAGGGGGGCCTGGGTGGCTCACTGGGTCAAAGCCTCTGCCTTTGGCTCAGGTCATGATCCCAGGGTTCTGGGATCAAGCCCCACATCGGGCTCTCTGCTCAGCAGGGAGCCTGCTTCCCTTCTGCTCTGCCTGCCTCTCTGCCTACTTGTGATCTGTCTGCCAAATAAATAAATAAAATCTTTAAAAAAAAAAAAAAGGCATGTAGGAAATGGAGAAACAACCAGTAGTGTCCTTTTTACTCCAAATAAGTTTTGAAAATTCTACAGCATGCTATACTACATATTTTTAATGTCTGATAAGATGTTTAGATATTTCTGTTTTGCAAATGTATTAACAGTTCTTTTTGGGGGGGGTCTTTTTAGAGGACAAGAATTTTGGGCAGATTTGAATGCCATGAATGTGTATGAAACAACTGAATTTGACCAACTACGAAGGCTGTCCACACCACCCTCTAGCAATGTAAACTCTATTTACCACACAGTCTGGAAGTTCTTCTGTAGGGACCACTTTGGATGGAGAGAGTATCCTGAGGTATTTACAGGTTTCTTTTCCCCAAAAGTGCATTTAAATTTTTCTTGTCTTTCACTGTCCTTTCCTTCTAATCCTTTACAACATGACAAAACGGAACAACAAATATAAGAGCTTACTGATATAAAATGGAGTCTTGTTGACATAATTAAAATTATTCTCAATTTTTCTGAGGATGTATTTCTTTTCACTGATCTGGAATCCATAAATACCACTGTTATCAGAAAGGTAAAATTCTTTCCTCAGTATCATAATACTGTAGAGACCAAATATTTACATGGTAAGTACTCAGACTTAGTGCTCCTTTGGAATAATTTTAATGAGATGAGCACTAGTGTATTTCTAGCTGTTTCTGGCTCCTGGGCTCATGTTCATTGAATCATGTGTTACACTTAGCATTTCGGAAGTCTAATGGGAAACAAGCACTCTTAAGCCCCTGGAAAAAATACTTGAAAATGTTTATTGAGCTGTGTCAGGCAAATCAGTCATTTAAAATTGTGTCATAAGTGTACATGGATCATTAGTCTGATGGTAAGAATAGCTCCTAAATCAAATCACAGAGTAAGGTTTTAAAATGATGATGGGTTTACTTTGCCTCTTAATGAGAATTCGGAGTCAAATTTAAAAACAATGAAATGGACTTTAGAGATTAATTTCACATTCCAAAGATCTGACTTCTTTGATTTGATTAAATTCATTTCCAGCATTACGAAAAGGGATAACTGACTTCTTTACTCTTTGGTTTTCTTTTAAGGCAATAGCAAAAGAAAACTACCTAGTATAATATTAATTGGTTAATAGTACATAATGGAATTAAGATTTCTGAGACTCTTAAGTAATCACTCGTATCTGATACCTTCCAAGGAGAATAAGAGACTATTTAAAATGTATTCTCAGAATACATGTCCCTGTGTTTTTCCTCTGAAAGAGTTCTTGGATTTGGAACTTAACTAGTTTCTTTGAACTGTATACACTACTATCTTTAATCCTCTTCTGAAAATTCCCTTAAGAAACATAAACAAATTTCTAGGACATTGTTAAGGCCTCAAAATAGAACAGAGTTGTTCCCTGGGCCTCACATGTTTCATAATAGAAATCCATGCTCTTCTGAAGAAGGAGCATCTTTCTATTCTGTTTCTTTGCCCCCTCCCTCCTCCCCAAAAATCCTGTGTGTAAAGGGAATTAATTTGACTCTCTGCACTTTATTGAAGCTTTTCTGATGTTAGCATCAAGGTTAACTGTTTTTGCCTTTAGTTATAATAACATTTTTCATATTTCCTAGTGATTGTTTTTTCCTAACTTCTTTCTCCTTTACCTTCTATTTTCTACTCCAGTCTGTTATTCGATTGATTGAAGAAGCCAACTCTCGAGGTCTGAAAGAGGTCCGATTTATGATGTGGAACAACCACTACATTCTTCACAACTCATTCTTCAGGAGAGAAATAAAAAGGAGACCCCTCTTCCGCTCCTGTTTTACACTGCTTCCGTATTTACAGTAAGTGTCAGTGGAAAGCCTTATCTTTACTCTCATTTTATGTAAATAAACAACTGATGACAAAGAGTAAAAGATTTTAAATTAAGAGACTGACTTGGTTATTACTTCTGGAATGTGAAATTTTGAATTATTCTATGGGTTTAATTCTTCAAAGAGTAGAGTTCAGATAAGCTAAAAGAGTGATTATCCAGTTGATTTTTTTGAACTGAAAAGCAAAGAGAAGTAACATTTTTGTACAACAAAAAGTAATTATATCTGAGATAAGGCAGTTTGCATTTACTTCCTTTGTGAAAGATTGAGTTTCCTGATGATAACCATCCATGTAATAGGGCTGCTTCCCAGTACAGGTAAACTGCAAGGTCAAGCAGGGAGAGGTCTTCAAGGTGGCATTCTCCAGTTCTTCTTCCTTGAGTGAATTTTCATAGGAAAGATTCTTTTCAAAGAATTTGCATTCTCATTTTCGGTGTAAGGCCTACCTTCCTGTAGTACTCCCTGAAATTACCTGTCATACTTCTAGGTTGAAACTGAATTCAGCCTTCTGAATTGCAGGTGAGCTCTTCCATTTTCTCAAGTCCTCTTCCCCAACCCTAAATAACCCACCAGTACATCTCCATAGATGCCAAAAGGGTGGAGCCTGTTACCAATAGCATGGCCATCTTTGAAAATTAATAACTCTAGGGGCGCCTGGGTGGCTCAGTGGGTTAAGCCGCTGCCTTCGGCTCAGGTCATGATCTCGGGGTCCTGGGATCGAGTCCCGCATCGGGCTCTCTGCTCGGCAGTGAGCCTGCTTCCCTCCCTCTCTCTCTGCCTGCCTCTCTGTCTACTTGTGATCTCTCTCTGTCAAATAAATAAATAAATAATTAAAAAAAAAAAAAAGAAAATTAATAACTCTAGGGAAATATTTGTATACTCTCATCAGATATACCATGTTTGAGGCTGTTTTTAGAATAATGCTAGATTTACTTGGTTTTATGGACTGGGGAGGTCTAGAGTAATACTGGTTTTTCTCTTCTACTTATCTTAGAGATGCTGTTTTTATATTCTTACTAGTTTGTTTTCTTCAGTCTCAGACTGTGTTTTTCCCAGATCATTATGACAGAATTTTAATGATTCTAATTATGAGATTGCAGAGGGAACATTAAAAACAAAATACAAATGAATAAAAATCCCTGAAATGCTCAGTATCCAAAAGCAATTTTTAGTAAGGCAGGTTTAGAAATACATGCTGGCTTTGGGTAAATGTGTGCTTTCTTCCTAGTCCAAGTGTGAAAAATTTTACCTTGTAGGGTTTTTTTTTTTATTAGAAACTAATAAAAATGCCATTTCTGTGATTTCACTAGCACAGCTGGAGATAGTGTCAGCGTCCAGTAGTTAGGAACATATTGTCCTCCTAGTGAGATGGTAGAACTCATTAGTGAGACCAGCAGCTTGGCATGCTGAGCCAATCAAGCAAGATGTAGTTTCTGAGTGAGAGTAAGAATGCTCATTCGAGTGCTGCATTGATGGGGGAGTTTTACAGAATGGTGAACATTGATTTGTTTCAACCCTAAGACAAGTAATTATGGAATAATCCCTCCCCCTCTTTTAAAATTTAGGCTTATTTTGTAAAAGTACGAACTATGAAAATACTATAAGCAGTAGTAGAATTAATGCCACAAATTTGGCACCTTACTATTTGTAACATAGGCTTATAAGAGAACAAAGAAAGTCACTCTATTATTTCTTCCTTTTTCTTTCTAAAATCTCCTGTTCAGTCTTTTTGTCTAAAACAGTGATAATCAGGTATAAAGTAAGAGCTTAGCAAATCAAAGAGATTATGCAGACACTTCAATGAGAAAAGAGCAGAGAAGCAAGCAGCAAGTTCACCAGGGTGGAATGGGTAAATGCAGCCCTTCAGTTCCTATCTGGGCCCTGAGGCACTCAGACTGGCTTAGTGGGAAGAGAGTAGAGAGGGATTAGTTTCAAAAAGCAGGCTGCAAAACAGATTCCAGAGAGACTATGATTTTAATCTTAGCCAGGAAGAAAGTTTTGTTTTTAAATGTTAGTAAATGTAGAGGGTCAGATTAAAACGTAAGTGTCAAAAAAGGCTATAGTTACCAGGAAATAAGAGATGCGTAGGAATTGGGAATGCCAGAATAACGGAGGTGAGGAGAGGGGCTGGATGACTTAATCTATGAATTTCCTGCAAATTTGACTCCTCCTAAATGAGAGTTTCCCTGGTGAGAGTTTCCCTGGTGCTTTTAATTCCTTCCAGCTTCATTGAGCTATAACTCACCTACAACTCTGTCAGTTTAAGGTGTACCGCTAATGATTTGATGTACATATATATTGCAAAATGATTACCACAGTGGAGTTTAGTTAACATCTATCACTCACAGTTAACAAAGAAAGTATTATTTCCTTGTGCTTGCTGCTTTTTAATGAGGTTGATTTAAAAAAGAGCTTATTCTTTAATATTCTTAGAATATTTAAGCTGAGACTGCATAAGCAAACAAATCTCAAATTTAGAGGTTTAGGAGTTCATTTCAGCCGAAAGGACGTCTATCCTATGCAGTCACTCTGTGGTCATGGTAAAGTCTGATAGGGTTTGACTTCTCCCCAAAAAAAGAGAAAATGAATTAATTTTTACTTCGTCACTGAAAGTAGGTTAGGAAACATCTTCTGAAATGGCAAGGGGAGGGAAGGAGAGTGTAAAAGATGACCTTGAATTCTGAAAATCCATTCTTCAGAGGTCCTTGAGTGCAAGTTCCAGACCCTTCAATTTTGCCTCTTTGAAGAAGGCTGGTACAGCACTGTGAAGCACATGGTATGTCATTGGAATACCCATGAGCTAAACACAAACTCAGTAGCCTCAGAAAATAAACCCACATTTATAATTGTGCTTGGAATATGTATTTCTAATTCATGGCAAGTGTAGTGTAGAAGTTCATCAGACAGCTGTCTATATACATTTTAATGTTTTAGCCCAATTAGGATATTGGCTTATTAAAAGTAAGCATCTATAGATGGGAATGGATGATAATTATGAATATAAAATCTAATGTTTTAGGATGGATAGGATTTACTTATACAGGCTCATCTTCAAGTATCTATGAATCTTTTTTGGTCAGTGCCAGGATTTCAGTACGGCTGTGACAGCAGCCTAAAATCTGTTTTGGGTAAAGTGGTTGGGAGAGTTTTTACCTTCCTTCCCCAACTCAGAAAACTCTTTGGCAGACTCCTGAGGGACTTAGTAGGTTAAACCTGTGCCTTTGGCTCAGGTCATGATCTCAGGGTCCTGGGGTTGAGTCACACATCAGACTCCTTGCTCAGCAGGGAGCCTGCTTCTGCCTCTGCCTGCAACTCCCCCTGCTTGTGCAGTCTCTCTCTCTCTTTCTCACAAATAAATAAAATCTTTAAAAAGAGAGAGAGAGGGAGGGAGAAACCTCTTTTGGTAACTTCAATCCCTAATAATCCCTGGAAAATCTGGTAGGCTGGAACTTATTCTTTTTGCAGAGCAGGAATAGAAGGAACAGCTAAAAATAAGGAACTTATACTCTGTGTTTCCTGCCATTTCTCCAAAATAGTGATGGCTTTTGAAGGAGTTACCTTTCAGAATCTGATTGAAGCAGTGGGGCCTCTCTTCAGAAAAATGTGCCAGTGAATGAAGGCTCTGGAGGAGTCTGTCAGGGCTTTATGAAAACGCTTCAGAGAACAAGAACTATTATGCCTCTGCCAGGAAGGTTAGAGAAGCCAGTGCCCCCTTTAAATTGACCCCTGAACTGTATGGATTCTGTAAGTCCTGGTTCCTCTCAGAACTCCTGTCTCTGTCTCCCAAGGGATCTTGAGGCATGCTAAATCATAGGCACAACCACTTGAAGGGGGGCAGGTGTTAGAGAAGGCAGTTGTGCCTCTGTAGCTTTTTAGCTTCTTATCAAGCCATCTCTTAAAAGTCAAAAGACTGTGTGAGATGGAGGTGGTGGTAGTGGGAGTCAGGCAAACCTGCATTGCAGCCCTAATATACATCTATCACTCTCAAGCCTTGAGGGGAAAGTGTGTGTATGTATGAATTGTGAAGTATATAGCAGTGGAAAGAGTATGCATCTAGAAACTATGTAGATAGTCCTGGATTCAAATCCTGTCTCTGTTCTTTGCTACTATACTAGCAGTTTCTTTATTTGAAAAGTACAGATATCCAAGCCATCTTGCTGGGTTGTTAGGACAATAACTGATAATGTATGTAAAATGCCTGTCCATAGTATGTGCTTACTGTAAGGCAGCTGTGATTATGAGGAGGGTAATGGTAAGATATGCTCTTGCAGATGAGATGCACAGTCACTCACTGTTGTAACTTCTGTGTCACAAAGCTCTTCTGAAAATCTAGTTTAATCCATTTCGCAGACTTAATGCTTCCTTGTGACCGTCACTCTATGCTGAAGAGTGTTATGGTACTCTGGCCCTGAATCTGGGTCTCAGGGCCAGGAATTCCTCTCTCTGATCTTCCTTTGTGTTCTGTTTTGAAAATGGCCAAGAAATATAATTTAAATTTAAGCATTCAGCTGCTACTTAATAGAAAGTCCCCTTTCAAAGTGTAACAAAACTAAATGTAAAGGTTCAAGGATAGGGGCGCCTGGGTGGCTCAGTGGATTAAGCCGCTGCCTTCGGCTCAGGTCATGATCTCAGGGTTCTGGGATCGAGCCCCGCATGGGGCTCTCTGCTCCGCGGGGAGCCTGCTTCCTCCTCTCTCTCTGCCTGCCTCTCTGCCTATTTGTGATCTCTCTCTCTGTCAAATAAATAAATAAAATCTTTAAAAGAAAAAAAAAAGGTTCAAGGATATACATTCTGGTGTCTGAAGCTTAAAGTAATTAGCTTCATCTTAAGCACACCTAAGGCTATAAAATTTGGATACAATTGATGACTTTGTTGTTAACACATGACATTGAAAAAGGAAGCAAATGCCAAATGTCGGCTTTCAGTGCCTGCTCCAGTGATTTTTGTTTGTGTTATACAGAAAGTATAAGCTTTTTAATTTTTTTTTCAAAGATTTATTTTAGAGAGAAAGAGAGCCATGTGTGTGCATGCAGGGGTAGGGGGCAGAAAGCAGAGGGTGAAAATCATCAGGCAGACTCCCCCTGAGCATGGAGCCTCCATAACCCATAAGATCATGATGTGAGCCTAAACCAAGAGTTGGACACTTAACCACTTGAGCCACTCAGGCACCTCTAAGCTTTTTTATTTTTAATATTTCGTGTCATCTTCCTGTAAGCTCCCTCTTTCCTGCCTGCCTTTGTCTCCCCATCAGTCCACTCCCTGCCACCTATATAGCCTTTAGTAATGGTAAATTTTCTGCTTAGTACAGCAAAGTTTGAAGAATACATATAAATTATCACTGCTCTCTTAGAGTTTCTTTAACTGTATAGGCAAAAGAGGAGTCTACAGTTCAAAGTGAAGATATTTATAAATTGTCTCTTGCTTGCCTGCCTGCCTGTAGCAGTACATTCCAGAGTTTTCTCCACAAGGAGGAGGCCGGGAAGAAGCTAATAATAGGTTAACTGTGTATAGGCAATGTCACTTTGAGATTTTTTAAAAATACATAGCATTTTCTATATTGTTTTTTAAACAAGCACTTAAGCTATACAAATTACAATTTTAGATACTGCTTTAGAGCACTATAATGTGAGATGTACTTAAATGTTTCACATTGACATTTCTTCCTCTCCCTTCCAGGACACTTGGTGGTGTTCCCACACAGGCTCCTCCACCTCTTGAAGCAACTTCATCGTCACAGATCATCTGCCCTGATGGGGTCACCTCAGCAAACTTTTACCCTGAAACTTGGATTTATATGCATCCATCTCAGGACTTTATCCAAGTGCCTGTTTCTGTAGAGGACAAAAGCTATCGAATCATCTATAATCTTTTTCATAAGACTGTGCCTGAGTTTAAATATAGAATTTTGCAAATACTGAGAGTCCAAAACCAGTTTCTTTGGGAGAAATATAAAAGGTGAGTCAGCAGTATGAGAAATTTAAGAGTTTTTCTTAATGTACTAATGATAGATGCAGAACATAATAGTAAAGATTTTCACAAAATCTAATATGTTTGTATTTTTTCGTATATTAACTCACATACACTCTTCATAACAGACCATGTAAGTTCAGTAACTTGCCACAGGACCTACAGCTAGTAAGATATGTGCTGGAGTTTGAACTTTGGCAGTCTAGAACCAGAGGCTTTGCTCTTAATTACTTGACTCTGCTGCCTCTCAAATCAACAAAAAAGCAAATGTAGTACACAAAGAATGCATGCAGGTTTGAGTAATCTCAGAATTGAGAGACACTCAGGTTGGCGGAATTAGACAAAGAAGTTACCCTGAGAAAGTAAGGTTGTGAACTAGATTTGAAAAGGAAGAGAGAGCAAGTGAATAAGAGTTGGGGTGGTGGGAGGAAAGGGGCTCTTCTTGTCTGCAGTGGAAAAGATCAGTTTAAACTTTTAATATGATCTCTGATGGCATTTTGCCCTTGAAAGCTACTTTAACATTTCCTCTTATTGAAACCATAATGAGTTTATGACTACATCTTGCCTATTAAATTGATCTGTACCTTCCTTCTTCTGAATTCCCTGTCCACTCTTTTCATTAGGAAAAAGGAATATATGAACAGGAAAATGTTTGGCCGTGACAGGATAATCAATGAGAGACATTTATTTCATGGAACATCCCAGGATGTGGTAGATGGAATCTGCAAGCACAACTTTGACCCTCGAGTCTGTGGAAAGCATGCTACAATGTTTGGACAAGGCAGTTATTTTGCAAAGAAGGCAAGCTACTCTCATAACTTTTCTAAGAAGTCCTCCAAAGGAGTCCATTTCATGTTTCTGGCCAAAGTGCTAACTGGCAGATACACGATGGGCAGTCATGGCATGAGAAGGCCCCCTCCTGTCAATCCGGGCAGTGTTACCAGCGACCTGTATGACTCTTGTGTGGATAATTTCTTTGAGCCTCAGATTTTTGTCATTTTTAATGATGATCAGAGTTACCCTTATTTTGTTATCCAGTATGAAGAAGTCAGTAACACTGTTTCCATTTGAAGAATCTTGGTACTGCTAAATTATTTGATATGAACTCAATCCAGCATTTGTAGCAGGTTTTGGATGGGTGGGACAGAGTGAAGAACAGCATTGGACATTAATAGGGCACTTTTAAGACCCATTTTTTAAGTGCTAGAAAGTGAAAATTTTTTTAAAGAAAAACACGAGTTTTAAAACGACCACTTATTCTTTAATTACTTACTAATTGTTGTTAGTGTACTTAGTGTGGAAAAGACTACAGATTGCATACTCTTTTTATTCACACTTGTACATATAGGCAGCAATGGTATTAGAAGCATTTTTAAAAAGAAACTGAACAGCCTAACCAATTAAATGTGACTTAAGCCTGGTAGGAGTTTGGCCAAATGAAATGGAGGCTGTGAGCAAAGTGAGGATTCTGTTATTTATAATGTTAAAACGACTGGAGCTAATACTACCATACTTATTCCCTGTCCAAAGCATCACTTATGGTGTAGGATAAGTTCATGAAATTCTGGTGGGTGGAAAGAAATTTTTATTCCTATCAGCAGAACTGAAATATATCACCCAAGCAGAGAGCATTGGTGACTTTTAACTGTTCTGCAGAATTTGCCTGAGGATTCAGAGGAAGTAAAAAAGAAAAAAAAAAGGAACCATTTGAAAAATTTTTGTCGCCAGCAAGATTTTTCACTAACTGGTTATATGAAACATGATTCTTATGTTGTTAAAACTGCAGACTTAGAAAACTCAGCCTCTTCCATTATCATCTATCCCAATCTGAAGGAGTTGGGCAGCTAATTTGGTTAAAGTCAGTCTTGAGGATTAGTAGTATTACTTTTAGAGTTCCCAACGTAGGCCCCAACTGAAGGTTTTAGAGAAAGGAAGTACATCTATAATTGAATTGATAAGGCTTATTACCGTGCTTCGCACAAAGTAGACTCCCCAAAGTATTTGTTGGCTTGGAAATATTGTTAAAGCTGGTTATCCCACCCTTTGCCTGCTTTGCCAGATGCAGCTGGGTTCCCTGGCTGACTCTATTTTACACTACTTAATAGAAACACAAACTTGGAAATTGTGCCACTGGCCCAGCTGGAGCAGTGTTCGGTGTGTATGCTAATACCTCAGTTCAGAGAGGTAGCAGCTAGGTATACTTTGCCTTAAGCAAAGCCAATACCCAGATTTACAGAAGTGGAAGTGGTTGTTCACAAAAGAATTCACTGTGGAATTCTTTCAGATACCAAGCTCTCCTAGTATGTTTGTGGCTATTTCATTTACATAAAACTTTGCAGGAACTCCTGTGTTGTTTGAAGCAAGATATATCTATCCTGATGTCTCAGTGAATCAGTCTGTTTAAGCACTTATCAGGGCTTCCACACAATTATTTATTTTGCCCTAGTTGATCTCGTTGTTTGCTGCCATTGGCATGAAACAGCCAACTGTGGCTGTTACAGTTGTTCTTTCAGTCAATTATAACTTTGTAAACCAGTGATTCCCAATCTTTTTCAAGTTAAGACACCTTACCATTGCTTATTTGATTTTATGAAACTTGTTCCTTTTTTTCTCCTTAAAGGAAAATAAAGCTTTATGACATATTTATTTTTTTAATAAAACTAAGCAAAAATAAAAGTTCCGGTAATTCTTTAAAACTTTTGTTGTTTTGGTTCCATTTAAGTTAAGTGAATTCAGCACATAGTGGATGATCTGTCCGTAAATGCTTGATGACTGGTTGAGTGAATATGTGACTGAGTGACTGAACAGACCCAATCAGAGCCTGCTGCTTAAACTTTTGTGCTCCAGGAGTCAGCAGAAACTATATTAGGTAGCAGTCAAATGTAAGTTTCACGAGAGAAGACTGAATATTTTATTTTGCAGGTAAATATTTGAGGAAAAGGGACAAGTTGTCTTATCAGCAAACAGCTATAGTGAAAAATGAGCAGATTGTCCCCATCAACAGGTGCTGATGGAAATATGCAAAGGAATTCTAGAGATCTTGTCAGCACTCGAGCACCTTAGCTTTCAGCCAACTTAAAGTGATCTGATTTGTAAATGTGAGCATCTCTGACAGTACTTTCCCTCCAGTGTAATAATTTTAAAATTCCTGTATAGTATTGTATATTGTTTTAACTAAGCAAGAGCTGTGGAGTCAGTCTAAATTTTGTAATGGTTCCATGGCTTTAAAAACATACTGAAAAGCATTCAGTAAATCTTTCTCCCTAGTGACATAATTATAATTTACACCATTTCAGAAAGCTGGAGCTTAATTCTTTTAAACTATGGTTAAGATGCTAGGGAGAGGCTGCAAACTCCTTGAGATAGGCCATTATCATACAGTCCTGTAGACAGGAAGCCTTTTTTTTAATACATGCAGAGTTTATAAATATTGGATCCTTTATAAATTCTAAAACCCAACTCTGTGCTTTTTGGAAACAAACCTGTTTATTTTGGTAAATGATTATTTAGATATTGAAGAGAATCATGAGGGCCTGAAATACTGTTCTTTAAAGAAGAATTTTTATTATACTAGGTCTGAAAATGACTGAAAAAGAATGTGTTCAACACCCAAACAGTGCTATACAGTCAATTTAAATCAGAGGGGTTTTTCTTTCTTCATTTAAGGAAGGTAAGATGACTACAAAATGTTCCTGGTTTTTCTTACTTGGGATCAAATCATCAAAATGTATTTAGAAAATCTGTATGATACTTCTAAAATCAAATCCATATTGTTTATGTTGTTGCTGTTGTGTGTGTGTGTTTAAATAACTTAAGCTCTTCAATTATACTATAATTTTGGAAAAATCACCTTTTATATGGTTAGTTTTCTCATATTTGAAACAAGGTTTTTTGTTTAATGGAGGTTTTTTTTTTTTTGAGAGACTACAAATAAGAGTAATCCAACTTTGAGATCCTATAATGCAAAAATGTTTTGTAAAATCCTGTACGAACTGATAGTGTTTTCATCTACAAATTAAAAGCCAGATACAGGTGTGCCTGAATGGCTTAGTCAGTTAAGCACCTGCCTTTGGCTCAGTCGCCATCCCAGGGTTCCTGGGACTGTTCCCTGCTTTAGGCTCCTTGCTCAGGTTGGGGAGTCTGCTTTCCCTCTACCCCTCCCCACTCCTATCCTCACTTGTGCTTTCTCAAATAAAATCTTTTTTTTTTTTATAAGATTTTATTTATTTGACAGAAAGAAAGCCAGAGAGGGAACACAAGCAGGGGAAGTGGGAGAGGGGAGAAGCAGACTCCCCACTGAGCATGGAGCCCAAAGTGGGACTCCATGTGGGGCTGGATCCCAGGATTTTGGGATCATAACTTGAGCCAAAGGCAGATGCTTAACTAAGCCACACAGGTGTATTTTCTTTAGATATCTTTTCTTTAGAGAAGAGAATGTTGGGTTTTAAAATCTGACATACCCAGTTTATTGATTTAGGAACTTACACTTACTGCAGGCAAGTTAAAGAAATGAAATAGTACTTTATACCTTTTGCTAACTTTTCTCATAAGCTATCATGATAGAAAAATTTCCAATTGAAAGTTTTCATCAGCATTATTAGTTGGTCTTATTTGATATGTTGTTGTTTAATTCAGTGTATCTTCTGGGAGCCTGTCAGATGGAGCTCTTTTAAAGCTTCAGTCTCAGGTGAATGGAAGTGTTTGTGTGTTAGAAGTGTTCCATGGACACTTTGCTAAATTTTCCAAGCTAGAGCAGAAGTGTCCAACCACTCTAAGAATATCGGAATTCCATGAACTTAATGTCCGTTAAACACCTAATGATTAATAAAAGGAAAAATGATCAAAAGTTTCTATGAATTCAGTGGTCTTTTAATGAAAATTTGTGTTAACTTATTCCAGCCATATCTGCATTTGATATGTAGGTTAGACTTAGTCTAACGACAACATTCGGTGCTTCAAATGGATTAATGGGCTACTTATAATAACTCCCATATGCCGCTAGAGCTTATAGCCAACAGGCTGGAAGCTACTGGGCTAAACTATTTCTATATTTAAGTTTTATAACTATATATCTCCTTAATTGTATCCGATCTTTAAAAAGCCTTAATCAAATCAGACCACTGAGGGGCTCAAACTAGTGTTCAAGAGCCTCTAATCCTTCTAATACCTAACAAGTTTTAGGTGCCGAATTATCATTTGGCAGGCCTTCTGTTTAGGTGCATCAGCTGCGCTCCTTTGGTGTTTCACAGTACAGTGAGGACTGCATGTAATATATGTGAGTGGCAAACACACCCTAAACAGCTGCTTTTCAGCTCCATGATAACAAGGGACTCTTCAATGCTCATCAGTTTATAAATCAGTTTTGAGCATCAGTGATGGGTTTGGGGCATTAACCCACACTTTTCTGATGAAGGCCCTACTTGAAGGTCTGTATTTCTTAGTACCTTCGTCGAGAAAAAGTCTTAATTCCTAAGCTGTGTGTAATGAAATGTCCCACTTAGGAGAAGCAGCCGTAAATCTAATTAGCACTGGTCTCAAGGTTCTAAGCTAAATGAAACCAGTAACTACAGCTTTAGTTCCAACCACTCATAAATGTGACTTTTTTTGTTTTTTTAAGATTTTATTTGTTTGAGAGAGAGCACAGGCAGGGAGAGTGGCAGGCAGAGGAAGAGGGAGAAGTAGCTCCTGGCTGAGCAGGGAGCACCATGCAGGGCTTGATCCCAGGACCCTGGGATCGTGACCTGAGCTGAAGGCAGAGGCTTAACTGAGCCACCCAGGTGCCCCAATGTGGCTTATTTCTAAATGCAAGTTTCTACCCACATGACTTAAATTTTTCTAAAAATACGAGTTCGTAGTCTTACTTTTGTAGTTAACTTTGTAGACATACACAAGTCAGTGCTAGACAGGAGTGGGAATGCAGATTTTGTGAATCATGGTTACTCAATTTAGTGATGACTTGCTGTCATTTATCAGAAAGCAATGACTTAGAAGCCCAAGAAAGTTACACAATCTTAGTGTGTGGCTTGTGGGCTAATTGAGATTAAAAAAATGTAAAGCAGTTGGCCCAGTGCCTAGCTCATGGTATACAATAAAATTTTGCCAGTGGTAGTAGTACAGTAGGCCAAGTAATAGCCCCCTAGGAACCTGTGACTGTGTTGCATTGTATAGCAGAAGAGGCTTTGCTGTTGTGATCCAATTAAGGATTTTGAGATGGGGAGATTCTCTTAGGGAGCCCAATATAATCACAAGGGTTCTTATAAGAGGGAAGCAGAAGATGAGAGATGGGGAGATGCTATGCTGCTCCTTTTGAAGATGAAGAATGAGACCATAAGCCAAGAAATGCCGGCAATTTCTACAAGCCAGAAAAGCTAAGGAAACTGTCTTCCTGGGAGCTCCCAGAAGTACTGCCGCTCTGCTGACATCTTGATTTTAGGACTTCTAACCACCAGAACTGTAAGATAATAAATTTGTTTTAAGCCACCAATTTGTGGCATTTTGTAATAACAGTAAGAAGGAAATACAAGTAGTAAATACAATAGAAATCTTAAAGAATTATCAAGAACCTCATAAATTAGAAAAGAGCACTACAAATAAGAAAAATTCCCATGCTTGTTGGAAATTTTAAAAGGTTGTGTGAAATTCCAAGGGAGTAAACCACCAGTGACTTTCTGAGAGCTAAAGACAAACCTCACTTAAAATAAGGCTTCTTCTAAAGAGGTATTTACTGAATAAAGATAAGCACTATAGTGAATCAGATAGCCCAGTCATCTCGAAAGGGAGAACGCAAACTGCTTTAAAGAATTGGTGAAAAGAGGGAGGGATGGCAAGTTTTAGTACCAAGATTTTCTAAGAATGGGTTTTACAAATTCAAGCCCCCTTTGAATGGTCTTTTGTTCATATAGGAAAGAGTGCACAGTTATATTTAGAAAACATTTGTTGACTAGCTTCTAGAACTCTGGGAATTTCTCCTTGAAAGGACACTGTGCTCCATGATCTAGAGTGGCTTCCTTCATCTTAGTGGGGTACAGGGTTTTTGTTGTTGATGTTTTTTTTTCCCCACCTCTTTTTGTTAAGAAATATCAGAAACTCTTGTCTTTGTAAAGATTCGTTGAAGTCTCAAATCTTTTTAAGAATAACTCCACTCCTAAGTGTCTTATTTTCCTTTATTCAGGAACTTCTTATCAAAAGGCTGCATTGAGATTTTCTTTAAAGGAGGGGACATCTGCTTAGTCAGCTTTGCTTTGCTTTTCTCTGTTGTATGTTCTTCCAAAGAGTCTTGTGGAGAAGGTCAGGTTAATCAGATTGTTTGGTAAAAATGCATAAGGGTGTCTTAAATCATAATGAATATAATGAATTCTTTATCATAACAAATCCAGAACAGGTTATTTCAACACTGCTTAATTCAAAAGTACAACATTTCCAAGGGTTCTGTGTAATTCCTTGGTTCCTCCCCTCATTGTTACATGTTACTACATCTCATTTGCAACATCCAGAAGTAGGAAAGGATGAGCTTCATCTAGTGTCCTTTTTTTTTTTTTTTTAATTTCAAAAGTTGGAAAAACCTTACAAAAGCAGCCCAGTGTTTTGCCATGTTTGTATTATTGTTCTGGGTTGTATCATGTTGTCCATCCCTAAACCAGTCCTGGCAAGGAAGACAGAATCACTGTGAATGATTTGGACTAATCAACATTCACACCATAGGGCAAGTGAGTGATCCATTAAGCAAGGTGTCACCTGTATCTGAACAAGATTGGGATTTTATTAGGAAGAAGGAAGGTAGTTGTTGGGGAGAAAAACCAATTATCTCTCACACATACTGTTTTTCAAGGTTAAGTTGAGGGATTGCATTAAAGGGCACTCTTCAGGAGTGTTTTCCAATTTATTTCACAAAAACCTTAGGTATCCATTTCCTTGAAGACCAAATGTTATGGAAGGAAAACCATTGTTTCAGAAAGCCTCTAAGCTGAGTTAAAGCTGGATTTACCCACTCTCTGGCCTTTGAAACTTCCGGATACTAAATGGAGCTATTTTTAGTGTGAAACTTTGTCTTTCCTAATGGACTGACATTAAGAAGGCCTGTGCAGCATGAGGGGCAGGAACAAAAACCATTAGGTTACTTAGGTTGGAATCCTAACATCATTATCTCCATGTGGGGTAACTTGGGCAGGTTAGCATCTCTAAGATTCCATTTCCTTATAATAAATAATGGCATGGCCTATATAAAGATTAAAGGAGAGTTCGTGTAGTACAGATAGCACGGTATGCTGACTTCTTTTTACTTGAGTCCAAGGACTCAAATGAGGCCAAATTGAAGATCTATATTTGGGAGTAGGGATAAACCCCTGCAAAGTTAAAGCATACATTTTCTTTGGTTTTAGACTCATAAACTCCTAGTTCCTAGTAAAAAAAAAGTATTTTAATATATACTTTATTTGACATATATATAATCAATATAAAAATTATTAGTGAGGGGCAGCCTGGGTGGCTCAGTGGGTTAAAGCCTCTGCCTTCGGCTCGCGTCATGATCCCAGGATCCTGGGATCAAGTCCCCGCATGGGGCTCTCTGCTCAGCAGGGAGCCTGCTTTCCCCTCTCTGCCTGCCTCTCTGCCTACTTGTGATCTCTGTCTGTCAAATAAATAAATAAAATCTTAAAAAAAAATTAGTGAGATAATTTATATTTCTTTAAACTAGTCTTCAAAATCTGATGTATATTTTATTTCCTTTTTTTTTTATGTGTGGCCTGTCTTTTTCCCAAGATTATCTCACAGTATTCTCTTAATTTTCTTTCTTTCTCTTTTTTTTTTTTATAAATAAACTCTACTTCTAATGTGGGGCTTGAACTACAACCCTGAGATCAACAGTCATATGCTATATTGACAGGCAGCCAGGCACCTGCCCCTCTCTCTTAATTTTCTGAATTCTGTACATTTTATTTATTTATTTATTTATAATTTAAATTCAGTTAATTAACATGTAATGTATTATTTGTTTCAGAGGTACAGGTCTGTGATTCATCAGTCTTATATAATACCCAGTGCTCATTACAACCCTAGTAAAATTTTTTAAAAGTCTAAACTACAAAAATAAAATACAGGTAAGCAGAATATAATGAAAGCAATAAATCAACTGCCCACCTTATCCCTCAGCATCAAAGCCAATCCCCTAGCTTTAATGGAACTGCTATGAAAGTCTGGGGTCCTCAGAATTTGGAGGGGAAGTGGGGATTGGCAAGGGGCAGCATCAGAAAGGGGAGTCATCCTTCAGTTTTGCTGGGATCTCACAGGCTTGAGCTTGTGATGGATGTTGAGATAAGCCTACTCAGATGAGAAATTTTTTTTTTTTTTAAGATTTTATTTATTTATTTGACAGATAGAGATCACAAGTAGGGAGAGAGGCAGGCAGGCAGAGAGAGAGAGAGGAGGAAGCAGGCTCCCTGCCAAGCAGAGAGCCCGATGCGGGGCTTGATCCCAGGACCCCGGGATCATGACCTGAGCGAAAGGCAGAGGCTTTAACCCACTGAGCCACCCAGGCGCCCTCAGATGAGAAATTTAAACCATTATGAGCAAGCACACTAAACTAGCTTTCCCCATTAAGGCAGACAAACATCTGATGGCATTTAGGCACTACCAGGCTATAATCTGACTAAAACCCAGAAAGCCCAATTCTGGGTATGCCCAGTTCTGCCTTGGATCAGTCACTTTACTTTCATGCAATATCTTTGAGGAGGTATTTGTCCAAAGGAAGCAAAGCAAATAAACTCTTATTAGTTGGGGTCTTGGCTCTAATCTCTAATAATGTAAACTAGACTGAAGGTTGGAAGGTCTATTATCAGTTAGAACTAAATGCTCTCAGATCCAGCAGGCTGTGTAGGAGCCATGCCTCAACTCTTCCCTACTTCTGATGCCCTACCTGGTGTATCAGGCTTTACTTCTATGACTCAAAGAAAGGCCAGTTCAACTCACTTTCCTTCCAGCTCCTGGACAAGAAACTTACTCATTATTTAAAGCAAAGGTTGATGAACTTTTTGTATAAAGAGGCTGACAGTAAATATTATAGACTTGGTGGGTCATACAAAATCTCATAGCTACACGACTCAGCCGCTATAGCACAAAAGCAGCCGTAGACTCTGTGTAAGTGAATGGCGTGGCTCTTCCAGGAGGACCTTCCTTCTGGTCTGCTGCCACCTATGCTACATACCATTTTCATTCAATCTAAATAAATGAACCAAAGTTAGCCAGGTACTGTATCAAATATTTGTTTCTAGCTCCTACTATAATTGTGCTCCTAATTACAGGGAAGTCTCATTATTACTTCCTAAAATCTGATTTCTCTCCCTGTCCTTTATGAGGCCATATTCAACTCAAAAAGAAAACTGAAAGCCTTTAAGAAGGCTATGCCTTTGTGCTGATATTATTTGTGAAGGCATGCTGTGATGCTTCTATTTTCTCTGAGGGCAGTGGTGGATCCTGACTGAGGCCGTTATGAAACGGTTCCACCATTGCACCGATAAACCCACCAGTTGAAAGGCAGTCTTCTCCTTTCTGTTCTGGTTTAACAGAAGCCTCCCATTCAGAGGGCAAAGTAGACAAGGGACTAACTGGCTCCAAGACTAGCAGATAGTCTCTTACTGGAATGCCAAGTGGTGGAAAACTTCTCTGACTTTGGAGTTTTCTGCCATAGGATGACCAAGGGCATAAAGAAGCCCCTCAAGGCAAGAGGGTCACTTATAATTTCTACCCCTCTTTTTCAGGTTAGTGTTGTCAGGATTGTGGTAGCCCCACCCCCACCCCAGGGAAATAGAGAATGGAGTTTTTCTGGAGACACAGGGAAACAATAGGATGGAAAGAGTAGAAACAATATTACCAAACTGCAACCGTATGTTTGACAAGACTCAGGATCAGCCCCAAGTCTGAAGAGGCCAATGTCAGAGCCTGCGGTTGGGCTGTATGGAAGCTAGGGCTCAGGGCTGGGACGTGAGTTTTGTTCTATCCTTCCCAGAAATGGGGGAAAGGGGATATTTGATAAGCAAAAAAAAAGTGGGAAGAGACAGCTGGCAGACATGTCTATAGGCTTTCCAAAAAAATGGAACTCTAGAAAGATGTGGCAACTTTTCACAGAATTACCATAGGGCCTCAGGAAAGCCAATAAGGAGATAGTGATGGCTACAGTGGTGGTGATCACGATCACTGGGGTGATGATGATGGTCCTTCATGTTGATGGTGACTGTGATGCTGGGCATGGTAGCAATGGCGATACAGTGGTGATGCGGAAGGAACATGGTGAGGGTGTTGGTAGTAATAGTGATGGTGATGTTCATGGTCAAGGTGGCCATGTAGATCATGATGGAGGAGGTGGTGATGATAGTATTTTTGCTGTTTGTGCTGGTGCTGGTGGAAAGGAAAGAAATCAAGACCTCTAGGACCTGAGCTGAAAAGAAAGTGGGGGTAATACATTTTTATTGCCCAACTCCACTATAAAAATTCCTAGAAGGGAAGTACACAAATTTTGACCTTGATCCCTGCCTCAGATAAATGGAGTCTGGAAAGACTTTTATCTAAAGTCTGATAATTGGAGTTAGGAAAGAAAAGCAACAAACTCATGCAAAAGATAGAGACCTGAGGTGAATGGGTTTTTATTTCAATGGGCTTCTTAATTTTGAAAATGAAGTGGGTTTCTTTATTTTCTTTTCTATTTTTTTTTTTTTTTAATCCACCTCAGTGTTGATGGAAGACATCAGGGCTGTCTTACTGTACGACTCCAGGGAGTATCCACTCATCAGTGTGACCGGTACTCCTAGAGGACTTCAATGCCCAGAGGGCAGCCTTAAGGCCTGGGCCTAAGAGCCTGAGGAACTGGGGCTGGACCCTGTTGGAAGTGCTAAGAAGGCAGAAAGTTCTCAAAAAGAAAAAAAAATAGGGCCAGCAATAAAGAGATAGGTCAGATCTAAGGCTGGACAGAACCAGTAAGACATTCCCAGAAATGGGCAGCAGTCCATGAACTTAGGAAGGGCATAGTGTGATACCTGCATTTTTGAGTTGTTTCCTATTCTGAACTCTCTTAACCTTGTGTTCTCCACAAGTTTTAAGTAAAGTCTTACAACAGCCTTGGGTCTTAAAGACCGCTCAAAGAAGTTGCTCTTAAAGTCATGTAAAGGAGAAACAGGACAGAAACCTCCAGGTGATAGACAACCAAGCCAGGAGAGAGACATCGGGCAACCACTACCGGTTGTCACCACCAAAAAAATGTAAGGTCCCTCTTTAGAAATCCAGGGGAATATACTGACCTTCTCATAAATAAGTGAGGTGGGAGGAGCGGAGTTATTTTGTTGGGCTATTAAAGAAGGCTGAAGAACTTGCAGATATTAAGTTCAGTAATATTTACTCATGTTTATTGAATACTCACTGATAACTACTGAACATTTACTATATGTTAGACTCTACATTTAAGTGCCTGATGGGCCTTATCTCAATTTACAGTTGAGAAAATAAAGCCCATAACAAAAAATTATTTTGATCAAGAGAATGTAGACAGCGAGCGGCAGAGCCCTATTTAAATCTGTCTGGTAAATTCCAAATTTACAGTCAAGATCAGTCGTCTCCAAATTTTTTTTTTTAAGATTTTATTTATTTATTTGACAGACAGAGATCACAAGTAGGCAGGGAGGAAGGCAGAGAGAGAGGAGGAAGCAGGTTCTCTGCAGAGCAGAGAGCCCGATGCGGGGCTCGATCCCAGGACTCTGGGATCATGACCTGAGCCGAAGGCAGAGGCTTTAACCCACTGAGCCTCCCAGGCGCCCCAGTCTCCAAATTTTTTAATGATACATTCCAGTCATTAAAAACTTGGAGGGGATACCCTAGTGTATGTTTATTTATTTATTCATAAATTACATGTATCTCCTTTTCTGCTAATAAACTATATATATTACAAGAAAGACATGAAAATAGAAATAAAACAAGAAAAAGGTGACATAAATAATATAAAACAAAAGATAAAAAACTTTACAAGAAATGTAATGTTTTTATATTTATTAAATGTACACAAATGTTTTTGCTTTCACTAAAAAATTACTAATAATAATAGTTGAAAAAAGTGTATCACAAAGGTACTTATAGCCAATAGAAGTCCATAATGACTGTACTTCAGCTAGTAAATATTCCTATTCCCAGATGTCAATTAGTTACTCTTGCAAACTAATATAAAAATACCACATTTTTATATATATTGCATATATTATACACACTGTATTTTTATATCTTGACCATACAACTTCAAATTCCATTGAAACTTTCATTTAGATGGTGTTTAAACAAGAAAATTCTACTTCTAAGTGTTTCGGAGAATGCATAGGCGAATATTTTTATGTGATATTTACATTTTCTTAAAGAAGAATGGATATAAAATGGAAACACATCAAAATATTCTCTTCCAAAATGCTCTTTCACAGGTTTCTTGTGAAATGCGTATTTCTCTCTCCTTGAAAAGTGGAAGTTTCGCTTGAAAATACAGTTGAAATATGTGGAGGTTTTTGGTGTGTGTGTGTGTGTGTGTGCGTGTGTGTTTTCCAAAATATCTTCTAGGTCACTAGAATCAACTACTTGTCATCAAAAAACAAGGTCAGCAACTTTGAAACATTTGAGTTTTGTAAAATAAAAATGTATAACTGATCTTTAATTTCACCTTTCTTTGAAGAACTTTGTCATGAGGTAACCAGTGACTCTAGGTGCGATATAAAGATTTTTATGACCACAACCCATCTTACAAATTTTAACAAAAACCAAACTATTTGGGACAAGTTTTGGCAAATATTTTCTGTAAAGGGCTTGTTTGCAAATATTTTGGGTTTTTCAGGCCATGCGGTCTTTGTTGCAACTCTTCAACTCTGCCCTTGTCTGAAAGCAACCATAGACAATATGTAAACCAATGAGTGTGACTGTATAAATAACACTTTATTTACAAAAAGAGGCATCAGACTGGATTTGACTGTGGCCATAGTTTGCCAACCCTTGACTTAGGATGTTATCATCTTCAAACCCACTCAACCAAGCACAGATAATCCGTGATGTGTTGCAATACTCTGAAAGGGAAAAGAAGGCAGATGCCTCCCTCTACTCAGGAAACCCCTTACTCTTTCCCAAGGGTACCAAGCCTACTGCATGTGACAGGTGCCCGTCTAATGGATAGGTCTCTTAGGGTGCCAGTGTCAGAAAACTGAAAAGTTGGAGACTCTTAAGATTTTTCTTTAAAATTCTTTAGATAAAATGGATACAAACGGTTATTTCAATATCTTTGTCCTTCATCTCAACTGATCTTTGTTTTTACCTCACTTTGGAGATGACTTCAAGCTTCTGCACATCCATCCACAAAAGTAGGTCATTGGGATAAGAATGGGAGGTGAAATGAATGACAGGGGTGTGTGGGATCTTTACTGTCTCTAACACTAGGCCTTTTTCAGATGGGGGAGGCACCCATGTAATGGCATGGTTGCCTTCAAGGATGAAGGTCTAGAAGTACAGAGATGAAATAAGGGAAGAAGAAACAGAACAGGGCCTCTGGCCTTTGGAAAGACTTCCTAATGGCCATCCAGACCAAGTCTGTCATGCCTTTACCACACTACGTTATTATTAGTTATTTAAAGGTAGACTAAGCTGTGAGCACTTTGAGTGTATCTTTGTATCTTCAGTACCCTTTTTAGAAACCAGGTGTTGTGAACACCCAATAAGAACGTCCAGTGAGTGAGTGAATGCGGATGTGCAGAAGAAAAGCCACAAGATTCTGGGTCCTGTTCTTAAGGCATAAGATTAAGATTAGCTAAGACAGACACATAAACATATAAGGCAGGATGTGTCTCCAAAGTGTCACTGGGCATCGCAGCCCCATCCCAAGTGAGAGAAGGAGGAAATCACTGTAACTCAGCAGAATGGGACATTTCCCCATCACCAGAAGACAGGTTACATGAAGATATGTAAGGTGAGGCACCAGGTTTTTATTTTATTTTATTTTATTTTCGACAGGGAGGGAGAACATGAATGGAGGAGAGGGGCAGAGAGAGGAAGAACAAGAAGCAGATTTTCTGCTGAGCAGGGAGACCTATGTGGGGCTCAAACCCAGGACCCTGGGATCATGACCTGACCTGAAGGCAGCCGTTCAACGGTCTGAGCCCTGAGGCACCAGGTTTTTAAATTGTCTTTTCACAGATAGCCAGAATAGCAATAATTTTGTTTGTTGTTCAACACAGACAGCAGGACTGGGAAATTTTGGTAAAATACAATCTACCTAATGCCAAATTATGTGGTTTGTTTAGACCTACTAAACTGGAACATGTCAAATGCCTTCACCTTTGGTGCCACGTGAATGTTACCTGCAACGATGAGGTGCAGAATCCCAAACCACATCAAGACATCAGTCAGCATGGCTTCCCCTGAAGACAAAGATTAATCTTATCTTCTGTATGTCATATATGTGAGCTGCTGTCAGTTTCTGACCAAAGTGTTATTAAATCTGGACATTATTTGTCAATGAAGATTACCTTTGGTCATGTTAAGCTTGGCGGGCCCTTATATAGGTCTGCTGGCTTGCTCGCTCTCTCTCTCGCTCTCTTTTCTTCTTCCTCTCCCTCTCTCAGCTCAGCTTTCTGAAATTTTCTGCTGAATCAACATATTCACTTCTCTTTGGGGCAGGGAATTAGACCACACAGTTGGAAAGAGAGTGAATAGAGGTGTGAGCAGAATGTGTAAGTAGAAAATTACTTTTTAAATGGCAAAGGTCTCTGCTCAGAGAAAGAAAACATAAATTTGAGCCCCAGCTTTCTGGAGAGTTTTATCCAAGTTACTTAAGGCCTCAGTTTCCTCATCTGTAAGTGAGTGACTTGGATCTCTACTGCCCCTTCCAACTCTATGATTCTATGACAGATTAACAAATAATAAATCTATAGCTTCAATCATTCGTACTAAGACCTTGACCTTAGAGACATATGTATGTTTCATGAGGAAAGTCATCTGATTCCAAGCAGAGTGACTCCATAGAAGGATCTCACAAATGGAAGGTGGAAAATCCACATTGAAATCCAAGATTATTCCCACGTGTGACTCTGATCTCCAAAATATATTTGCTGCCTATAATAGAGGAGCCCCTCCCTGAGACAGAGCCACTTTCAGTCTTCATTCTGGAGTCCTGTCTGAATCATTCTCTCTCTTCCTCTCTGTCCATCTCCATTTGCCAGGGCCCACACCACAACTCTTTCCCTCCCTCCCCCAAGAACACCAGAGAAAGCGTGTCCTCAAGAGCCACAAAAGCCTTCCCTGAAACCTGATCCTGAGGGCGGGGGACCCTGATCCTTGGTTAGGCAGCCCTCTGCAGTGACCCAGTTTTTAATAACTTCCTCCCCAGTGATCAGGTTCTGCGCACAGATAGCAGGGCTGCGGGGGGAGGGGCCAGCTGCAATATTGACTCTGGCTTTCTCTCCTGGGGCTCCTGCTGCCATCAAGACCAATGGCCTGCGAGCCAGTGTTCGGAAACACCTTTCATCTGCAGCCGGCTTCACAGAGGGGAAGGCTCTGCCAAGATCTGGTGACAGTCACTGCTTGAGTGGAGCTTTCAAAGCTGCTGTCCACGTGTTGATGGTGAGCTGTTTCTGTCCTGTTTGCACCTCCCTGGTCAGGTTGTGCTCTCTGACTCAGCTTCACATGCAACTGTTCTCTGGGGTGTTACCAGGGCTTTTTCTAATGAGCCATTTCTCCTCTCTGTAGCCCCACCGAGACTCAAACCACAGGCCACTCTATCAAGTCCCGGGCCCTGCCCCTGCCTGAGTTCTCACATCCACCTTGTAGCTGATGGAAATTTTGCCTACGAGCTAGTTAGCTCCTCGTGATTCGACTAGCTACATATTTAATGCATTTTTAAAATAGATACTGAATGTCATTTCCATGGCTATTTCAGATTATTGATAGCACGTTTTCTTTTAAATAAAACTTTTATATGTATAAGTGATTTATTTAACATGGGGCAGCTTTTATTCCCAGGAGAGTAGAGGTTCTAAGTCTTATTTGCTGTTCTTCCCTGGCACAGCATTGTAGGAAACCGCAGAAACTGTGCTTGGAATACAGACATCTGAAAAACATTTGATTTTCATCATATTTCTTAAAATTTTACTAGTAACTGAAGACTCTTATCAGTCCATAATCATAAATGGACCAGAACATGAAATAGCTGTGAGAGCTAAGAAAAACATTCTAGTTGGAACAAGTTCATTCTTAGAAAACAACGTCTGTTCTAACTTGGAGGAAAATTAAAATATCGTATAGACACTGGGAAGTATTTTTAAAGACAAATTGTATTTTTTTCGGTTCTCTCTCTGAACACAAGTCAGGTCAGTTGTTCAGATATTTGAATGGACTCGAAATGAGTGCACAGTCTTCCCAA
The DNA here is from genome assembly GCF_922984935.1 of Meles meles. Lineage (NCBI taxonomy): Eukaryota > Metazoa > Chordata > Mammalia > Carnivora > Mustelidae > Meles > Meles meles. The sequence goes on along the minus strand of NC_060069.1, from coordinate 80,686,410 downwards.
AAGGATGTTTGTCGCAAAAGAAAATGCCTTTTCTGAAACATTTCCTACACTCACTCTCCCAGAGCCCCAACCAAGCCCAAGCTGGGAAGTGTCCTAACGCTGAGCCCACCAGCAAGTTGACAACACAACTGACTTTAGGAGCTTTGGCACTTTGGACATTTAAAATTCATTCTGGCTAGAACTGTGATGTAGAAGGACACATGGAAAGAATTTTGTGTGAATATTATGTACTTGCTTATACTGTGAAGCTTTGATGGTCAAAACATGGTTATTAACTAGTTAAGCCACGCGGTACATAAAAAATGCAAATGTCACAAAAGAATATAGAGTCTCCCTGATTCTCCTCTAATCCCGGCTAAGGCAAAAACTGCTATCAATTTCTTGTATCCCTCTCCAAAGATAATATGTATGTGTGTATAGACATTTTAAAAGGTGGTAGTATATTGAACACGCAGTTTGTGCGCCTTGCTTTTCTTCACTTAGTTTGTCTAGGAGCTCAACCTCATTCTTTTTAATGACTGCAAAACATTCTTTGCTATGGATGTTCTAGAATTTGCTGATGAACTTTTGGGTTGTTTGCAGTCTTTTACGACTACAAGCTGTGCTGTGGTGAATAATATCCTTACACACACACACACACATGTGTATTTATACATAAGTGCCATTATTCCTATAGACAAAAGTCCTAGAAGTGGGGTTGTTGGGCCAAAGGACAGCGCATTTTAAACTTTGGTAGATACTGTAATGTTGACCCCTTCAGACACAACCAATTTACCATCATTCCCTGTATATCTCCTCACACTCAAAACCCAAAAAGTATGAGAGGACAATGCTTTCCTGATCACTCTCTGCTCTATTTGAGTATTTGTCTTCATGGCATTGCTTTAAAAATAGAGACGTATAGGGGTGCCTGGGTGGCTTAGTCGGTTGGGCATCTGGTTCTTGATTCCAGCTCAGGTCATGATCTTGGGGTTGTGGGATTGAGCCCTGCATTGGGCAACTGGCTCGGTGGGGAGTCTGCTTGAGATTCTCTCCCTCTGCTCTCCTCTCCTGCTTGCACACGAGCATACGTGTGTGTGCTCTTTCTCAAATAAATAAATAAAATCTTAAAAAAATAGAGAAGTAGATCAAACATGACACGATTAACATAAAATATTATCATTCAGGTCTCAACTAAACTGCTGTTCCCTAAGCAAACCTTCCCCGACCAACCAGCACACACATCCCCAGTCACTCTCCAGTGTCCTTTGTGTTGTCTTCCTACCACTTGTCACTATCAGAAATGACTTCTTTGTTTGTTTACTTTTCCCCTACTCTTCCACCCTCCACTAGAAGATGAACCTCAGGAGAGCAGGGAACATGACCAACTATGTTGTTTACCCAGGACTTTGAACAGTACTGGCATGGAATCAGCACCCCATACATGTGTGTTGACAGAAACGCTGGGTCCAAAGGTACCCATGGATGTGAGTTTGCTCTGGAGTAACTTTCCAGAGCCCTCCAAGAAATGTGGGGGTTGGGGGTGGTGGTAAGCATGGCTCAGATGAGTTTCTAACCCATTCTGAAAATGGTACAGGCTTTGGAGAAAAAAAACAAGGCTCACACCATTCAGGGAAAACAAATGGGGCTGGTGGGAAATAACTCGTCCTTTGACATGGGACTGAAGAAAATTGATCGCATTGTTCTTGGTTCTGGGCAAAATATGAGTCAAAGTGGAATACAGATTAATATTTGTAAAGTATTTGAAGACTATCGAGCACCATTGCTATGAGTTTTAGAAAAACATAACATAAAGATATTCCTTAATGAAAAAGAAAGCAGAGGTCTTTGACTTTTGGTTTATAAAGCACTGTTTTCAGGAAGTTCTGGAAGGTGGTATCTACTGTGGAGGTGATTCACTGAATACAGGTAGTAATAAATGAGTGTTTGCTAAAGGGGTGTTTCAGAATCCTCTAAGGTTCTTTGGCTGGGTCCTGGGTGTGGCTGGCAGGTTTGGCTGAGCTTAATTAATTAGATTCAGCCGTGAGGAAAACTTTGGTAATGACTCTTGGTACAAACATTTCTCGCCGCCCATTTACTGGCATGGCACCAGGAAGACATGAAAATGTCACTGGAGCTTTCTAGATGTTATATATTCTGGGAGATACAGGGGATGCATGTGACTTCTCCCACTGGAAAATCTTTCTCAGTCTTGATTAATTATATACATTAAGTAGGTTCGTGTTCATTGCCAAAGAAAGAGTGGGCATTTCTCAGAATTCTTAGAGAAGTCTGCCACTCGGTTTCTCATATACAATTGCATCTAGTGTTTTGCACATCAGTGCCATGCCAGGCAGGTGGATTTGGGGGTTGAGACCCCCCACATACTCCATTACAGTCACTTCTCCAATGCCTTTAACGAACAATTAATGTTTTCTCAAGCTGAAAGTGCCGTTTCAAAGACAAGTCTTCTAGCTGGTCCCCACTCCCGGGGGGATGGCTGTGTATGAGCACCCCCATAGAGCAGTTTCCCAGTCACCCCAGGCAGGCATGGGCCTTCAGATCTGCAGACACCCAAGGAAGCAGCCATTGGAGAGCGGTCTGTCCCAGTGAAGGCAGCCTCTGGTGGCCGCTCTCCACTTCTTCCTCTGCAGACTCACCACCTCCAGGGAACTCATTCTTGGTCGCCTTTCATAGCATTCCCTCCTCTGATCTCAACAAGCCCAGGGACCTAGTGAACTTCTGACTCTGTGGAAGAATGTGGCAGGACGTGGTCATCCCGTGTGAGACAGAACCAGCAGCAGCAGGTTCAGGAGTATTTTCCTGAGTCTGCCAAGTGGTTTCTTTTCAGGCCCAGGTTCTATGGGTGCCTATTTCCAAAGATTGTAACACCTAGCAAAATGGCCTGCTAGTCACACAGGAGCCTCTGAGGGCTAGCAGAGCCCCTGCTAGCCTGAGCATTTGAACCGGTGCCCTCTCCAAAGTTGGAAGAAAGGATGATGCCACATTGGGCATGACTTGAGATAATCAGAGTTTCTTTGATGCTTAGGATTTCCAAGGTGTAAGGACCAAAATTGTTCTGAAGAGCTGAAGATGTGCCTCCTTTTCACAGTATGTATTTTCCAGACTGTCTGTGAAATAGCCTTCGAAGAAAAATGAACCACATGTATGTGTATAAAAAAATGTACAAGGTTTTTTAAAAAGGTAATTTAAGATTCTCCACCGTGTTTCTTTACAGGTCATCACTCATCCATCTGCCTACTTTAGATTTTCCACCCAGGAAATAAGGGTTTTCCCACAAATAACTTCGGTTGCCTTGGGGAAAGGTAGAGAGAAACACATGCTTTCTAGCAGGTGGAATGGGGAGGAATGTGATGATTCCAATTCATAGGACCCACTGAGATTGTTTGTGAAACAAAATGCCTCTAATTAGGAGAGCTGCCCCACACAAAGGCTCGATTTGCCAGGCCTGGCTTAGTGTTTTAACAGTGTCTTCCCTTAAAATGCATACCTAATAAGAACCTGTGTATCAGCTCAGTTTTCCAGAGCTGAGGTCACAATCGTGAGGACTTGGTCTTCTCTGTAAACCCTCTACATCACTGTTCTGTCCAGGAGCTCTGCCCAGGACGACCAGAATGCCCAGGACTGACACAAAGCTATAGTAGGAAAGCCAGTTTGGGATTTTGTCTTAGTCAGCTTGGACTGTTGTAACAAAATGCCACAGATCAGGTGGCTCAAATAACAGACATATATTTTCTCACTGTTCTGGAGGCTGGAAGTCTGAGATCGGGGTGCCAAAATGGCCAGATTCTGGGGAGGACCGTCTCTCTGGTTTGAAGATGGCCGCGTTGTCACTGTATCAGGGAGAAAAATTGAGAGAGGGGAGAGAGAACACAGGGCCCCACTCCAGATACTCTCCTACTGGGGGTAAGGGACTTCAGTGTATGAATTTGGGTGGGACATAATTCAGTTTATAGCAGGCATTAAAGCAGAGGGAGCTTAAACAAACCATTCTACTCCTAATACTTGTATAGGCTAAGATAATCTGTAGCATAGAGGCCATTCTAGATGGGGTCTTCTGTGATTTCTTCAGGGAAGCTCAACGAAAAGCCCCCTTAAATGGCCTTTATCACTGAGATGGGTAAGGAGTACAGGCCTCACAAGGGCGCACCAGGCAGGCAGGTCCCAACTGTTAGCATGGAAGGCTAGCAGAACGCGTTTGAAATTCAGTCACCATTTAGTTCGGATTTATTGAGCCCCTGCTATGAGCCAGGCATAGGTCTAGGCACCGGGGATACCATAGCCAAGAAAACATCAACATTCCCTGCCCTCAGGAAGCTTCCACTTACATATTACACCAAAGGGCTGGCCCTCAATAATTCAGATACAGGTTTTAGAAAGCTAAGGGGTGAGCAGTCAAAGAGTGCAGCATTTGCAAATGTACGTCCTTCAATGTTGTTTGCCTTCATCAAGCTTTGAGATACACCAAGAGCATAAGCTGCTCAGAGGAGCTGGAGCTGCCCAGGTGGGAGCAGAGGAACACGTGCCTATCCACCCCCCTCCAACCCTGTCCTCTTTGGCTCTGTGGCTGACATGCTTGCCGTGCGGCCTTGGACCAGAAGCTTCTACCTTGTGCCCATTTCTTCACTGACAGAGAGGACATCACGCTATTTGCCTGTAGGCTGGGCACGTGTGTGCATCACCCACCAGCTGGTGTTTGGGAAGACTACTTTCAGATGTTAAGGGCACGTAAATGAAGTCAGTGAGCTTTGCAACTCACCCCTGCACGGCGAACTTGCTCCCTGCCTTTCTGGAGATCCGTGTGTAAACACAGGACTGTGTAATTAACCTGATGTCAACACCAGCTGTACAAAGGCACCAGAGGGGGACCAGGTGGCCCAGGAGAGAGATCTCCGTGTAGACCTTGGGAGAGAAGGAGCACTTTCCTCTGGCTTCTCATTGCAGTTCCTTCAAGGGAGGAATATCCTACCAAAAGTGGGCAGGCGGCTTCCAGGACCCGGTGAGTTTCATTTACAGGGAAGAGAACAAAAGGTGGCCCCTGTGGGAGCCTTTATTTTCCAAGAAGCCTTGGCCAGCCAGTGGCTGCGGGCACTTGTCCAGATACTTCAGGTGCAAGATGCCATTGCCTGAATTACCACCACAGAATTCTTTGATATGGTGATGACCACTGTGCTGAGTGGGCCTGGAAGATGCCGTAGGTTTGGTCCAATGGCTGCTGACAGAGTTGGGGAAGGGGTGGAAGTGAATTAAGTGAATGGTTAAATTTGTATCCCCCATTTTGTCTGGAGTTTTTCTTCGCTTGGGGTAAGAATATTATGATAAGATGATTTATAATGAGGAAAGCAACGTTAAAAGGGAAGGCATGAGAGAAAGTCATGTTGTCATTACAGTAACAAAAAAACGCAAAGGTGAACTCAGTATGAAGTTAAGACAGCTTCAAAGACTGTCAGAACAAGCTTTGGCTTTGCTAAGAGATCCTCTGAGACTTTTCCACAATTTAAAGGAAAACTTTTTTTAGCCGACTTGTTATTCCTCCTCACCTCAGACTGAATGAAAAGCTTATCCCAAGGAAGTAAACAGTCCTAGCAAATAAGGAAATGATTTTGGTTTAAACTAATATAAAATAGGAGCTGGACTTCTTGATAATTTGTAACTTGTGGCCCACTGCCCACCCTTCCTTCCTTCCCTCCTCCTTTCCTTTCTTTTTTCTTCCTTTCCCCCCCTCCCTGCTCTTAGCCATGATTAACAGTTTTGAGTCCTTTAAGTAAACCATGACACCTTTCTGACCTTTCTGTCCTCTGAGGTGTTCCAAGTGCGTCACATGCCCAGTGTGACTGAAAAGTAACAAGACAGAGTTCCAGATCTGGCTCTGGAGATAAGTCTCATCACTTTGTAGTCACAGGGCATTGTTGGGGGGTGGGGAGAGGTTATCAACCTTCAGGGAGGGAGCTGGGCGGGCAGGCAAGTGACCTGGCAGGAATGCGAGTATGTGAGTATGTGACAGGCAGTGCTCTGGGTTAAGTTCGAAATAAGCCACACTCCCACTGTGGAAAAGCCATCCTTCTAGAATGTTAGGGAGGCGTGGGTGATGAGCCGTGGGATCAGGAGATTTGCAGCCTTCTTCAGATGTCTGACTGCATGTGTGAAATTTCCTTGAGGTTTCCTGGAGAATTCCTGAGGTGAACAGTGTCAGAACAAGAGAACCAAACATGGCTTCCATACTTTTGATGTGGTTTGAAAAGGTGGGGCCAAGAAAAAATTCTTGAGACATCTTTGGTGGAAAAAGGTGCTATTATTAAACCACAGGGACAAGACCTATGGGCAGAAAGAGCTGCAATGGGCTCGTGAGGAGTAACTGGGTTACATCCCCATAGAGGGGAAGATGATGTTAGGGCTCCAGGAAATTAGTCTCTAGGTTTCTGGAGATTGCTTTTTTTTTTTTGTAAATCATTAAGACAGTTGCAAACTGATGGAGACTCCTGTCCTACAAGACTGTGATCTCTATCAGTTAACCATTTGTTTTTCCCTTTCCTTTGTTCTTGGGCAGCTAGGAGTGCCTGAGAAATGTCACACAGATCCCACAATGTTGGGGAGGGTGGGGGGTGGGGAGGAGGTTGCTGAATGTCAGCTTGTGCTTTGCCCTCAGCTGGCCTTCTGCTCCCTCACCGCTTTGAGTGTCTGTGTCTTCTTTTCATGGGCCCCGGAGTTACCGCGACCTCAGTGGGGCCTCAGGGCTCTGGCAACCCCCTTCCCTGCGGCCCAAGCCCCAGGGAACCATCTTCAGCCCTGGATTCATAGAAGCGCTGGATGGTGCTGAATTCTGATTTCTACCCTGAAGTAAGCAGAGCTGAGTTCTGAGCTCCGCTGCTGGTTTGTTTCTTCCTTCCTATTCATATTTTGTTTGGGCTTGGAGTCTGGTTTATTCTGCTGATCTGCTTCCCATTCAATGATTAACTTATGAATAAAGAAACATTAGGAGCCGCGAGTTCTCACTGGGGGCGTCAGTACGTCACACTGAGGACTCAAGAATGATGAGCCTTAGAAACCAACGACAAGGACCACATGTCCCCTGGCAGATGTGAGGACTGCCACAGGTTGTTGGGAAGAGGAAGTTCCGAATGTCCTTCATACTCTCTAATAGCAGATGTTTCACCAGCACACCAGGCCCAGGACTCCAGCCTCCTCGGTGTTTTTGTTCTTGAAGAATGGCTCTGACACAGTTTTCTGCATAAAACATACAGTCTGGCTGGAGGGATGGGCTGGACCTGAAGCCACTCTATGGGTTTCACAGTTTAGAAAAGCATTTGTCTTAGTCGGAGTTAACTCTACAATGCCACTGCCAGCGTTCAGTGTGGTCCAGGACGCAGGCCTCTCTGTGGACATGCCTGTGGGCCTAGGGGCCTGAGTTGTGGTGATGAATTTTGTATGGTCAGAATTTTGTATGGTCAGAACTATTATGGGTTTTTCTGGTGTCTGTTATCTAGCATATGTTTTCTAGCCTATGTTAACATACATTATCCCCCTTCTCCCATTCATTCTGAGAGCACTGGCTCTCAGAAGGTTTAAAATACCAAGCACAGGTTACCTTGGGAATCATTACATTTCTTACCGCTTAAAAAACAGAACAGAATTACAAGAAGGCAGGTCAACATGCTGATCCTTGTAAAGGCAAGGTAATAGGTACAAGAAGAGTTATTATTTATGTACTTAAAAAAAGATTTTATGTATTTATTTGTCAAGGAGATAGAGAAAGAAAGAGAACAAGCACACAAAGGGAGAGTGGCAGGCAGAAGGAGAAGCAGGATCCCTGCTGAGCAGGGAGCCCAGTGAAGGACTTGATCCCAGGACCCTGGACCATGACCTGAGCCGAAGGCAGACGCTTAACCAACTGAGCCACCCAGGCATCCCTATTTTATGCACTTTTATATATTCTTGAAAGCATTTCTTTCTTTCTTCCTTTCTTCTTAAAGATTTTTAATTATTTTTTTAAAGTAATCGCTACATCCAATATGGGGCTCGAACCCATAACCCTGAGGTCAAGAGTTGCATGTTCTACAGACTGAGCCAACCAGGTGCTCCTGTGTGAAAGCATTTAAGTAAATTTTTTCAAAAGGATTCTGAACACCCAATCGAAATGATACAAAGATGTTTGACATGTGCAAATTCTTACTCAACACTCATGAGAACTACCATTAACTGAGCATGTAGCCTTGTATCAGAGAATCGTATGCCAGGCCTCTATGTTCATGATTTCCACGTGCATAACAACCCAGCAAAAGCCGGACAATTAATCCGATTTACAGGTTCGACTCAAGGAGGCTCAAGCCACTTGTCGAGTAACAGAACCAAAAAAATCAAACACAGATAGATCTCCTTCCCTAAGAAGCACAATTTCTACAATTCCACGGGACCTTCAACTCTGTGTGGGTGTAGAGCGCAGTGATCCCCAAGCTCAGCTAGTCACAAAAATGACCCAGAACACCGACTTTTAGATTCTTCCCCCAGGTCAGGAATAAGGCTGGGGAAGGTCATGTTTTATGCACACGCCCCTACCCCAGCGATTCTCATGAGGAGAAGAATTTAGGACATTCTACCCTGCCCCTAAAAGGAAACTGGTTCCTACAAAGTGGCCCCCTCCTTAGAGGTTATCTTTTAAAATGTATGGTTTCATTGGGAGATGGAGAGGAGAAGGAAGTTGGGGGAAATTGGAAGGAGAGGCGAACCATGAGAGACTATGGACTCTGAGAAACAACCTGAGGGTTTTGAAGGGGCAGGGGTGGGAGGTTGGGGGAACCAGGTGGTGGGTAATAGGGAGGGCACGTGTTGTATGGAGCACTGGGTGTTGTGCAAAAACAATGAATACTGTTACGCTGAAAAAATAAATAAATAAAATGTATGGTTTCATATCAGTATAAAGCATTGCAACACATTCCTAATTCTTTCCCTTTGAATTCATTTCTTACCTAGCCTTGTTTGTTCCCTGTTAGGAGAGAATGTCCTTAGAGCAGGGACATCTGGGGCAGGGGAGTCACTGAGAGGTGGTGAAAGGTTGCAAACTAGGAGGGTGGGGAAATTCAGTGTTCTTTCCTTCACAATTCCATCGAGCACCAGCCAACACCACACCCCTATGGGTGTCTGTTTGCTCTTCATGCACTGTAAAACCTAAGCATAAAAAGAAATATCTTTGAAAGAGAATATTGTGCCCAGTTACAGCAGAGTGTTTGAATCCAGTAACCAGTTGTATTTTTCAAAGGACAATTTTGATATTTGGATTCTTCCTTGATGTCTTCCTTGTCTTGTGCACGAAGTGTTTCTAAATGGATGCAAGGGTCCGTTCCAGTCTGGGAAGAACAATGGGCATATTAGAATTGCCAAGGGTCAGAAACTGAAGCATTTCACATCATAGGTCTGCGTTGCAGGAAACTGAAATTCCTGAGCTCTTTGGAGATACTGGCATTCAAAGAGGCACGATGATTCCAGCTTCATTTCAGGCCTCGGGGGATTGCATTGGGTCGTGAAAATCTGCAAGATGGAACACACACACATACCCTATCTGTGAAAACCACATAATCTCAGTGACTCCGGCGGTCTTGAAAAACATTTATCCTTCCCAATACCACATCCACCCCCACTAAGAAGGATCCAGAAGGGCCTCTTAATTCACCCTGTGAGAGAAGAAAACACACAGTGGATTTTTCTCCCCCGCTTGTTTGCTTGTCAAGGTTAAGGAAACATTGAAGCCAATGGCTTCTTCTCTCAACCGGCTAAACCAAGGGCAGGGGACCAAATGAGAGCGGGAGCCTCAGTAATTCCTGCATCTGACCTCAAGTCCAGAGCTGATGACCTTCTTCAAAGGAAGAATGCTTTGAATGTGTCCTGTGTAATCTCGAGGCAGGGGATGAGGGCAGCTGAGGTCTGTGGGCACCAGAGTGGGAGTGGATCCTGTGTCCTTCCAGCCAGGATGCCAGGTGGGCCAGAGAAATGTAGCTGTAGGAACGAGACCCACCATGGAGTTGCCGGGGCCATTATTAGCGATCACCCTGGAAAGAGCCTGCACTGTCCAGCACTGTCCCAGACTTCATCGTTCTGAGCCCTGACAGGGAACTCTGAAGACAGTTCCAACAGACAACCCTCTCAGAACCATTTCTAAAGTTACAGAATCTCAGACCCAGAAGGCACCCCAGAGCCATCTTATTGCGCTTGGCCATGGGATAAGACAGACCTGGATAGTTGCACTGCCAGTTACCTTCTATGCCCTAAGAAGTCTCTGGTAGGCTGTTTTTGAGAGAGGCATCTATAAATGATGCTCCCTACTAACCTGTTTTATTTAATACGTGTCACCAAGCATATGACCTTTTCTTAATACGTGGCCATCACCCCAAATCTGTGAAATGGGCCAAACAATAGCCCCGAACTTATGGAACCGCATGTTCATATGCTCTGTTAAAATCAAGACACCTTCATATGAGCGGTTAAGTGTGCAGCTGTGTGAGTGCCTGGTCTGATCCGCAGAAACCTTCCCCCATCCAGGAACACAGTCTGTATTTTGAAGTGTTGAATACATCATAAATCAGCCATCCAGGGTCTAGATGAGCAGGCTGTTACTGTATTTATTACACCGCACTTATACATATTTCTCTTTAATAAAGCAATTTTAATCACGCATCTGTAAGGTCTTGCTGGGTGGCTACTCTCTTCCCACCTGCTGGCAGAGAGACACAATAGAGGACACCGCAAGTTAGGTACTGGGATCGGTGTTGACCAAAGCCGTGGCTCCTGGAAGCCCCGTCCAGATTTAGAGATATCAGAGGTTTACCCAACCGGGAGAAATCTCTAACCTTGTCTGTGTGAAATAAATCTCCCGGAGGAATGTCTACATCTGGTTCTATAAGAAGGGTGATGGAAAACAACGACATGTTTCTGGATTGGAAGTTTGGCCTCGTCAGTCTTCAGAAGGGGGTGAGCGTACTGTGATATAATTTTCTGTTTATGGAAGCAGACAGACAGGGATGTGTTTTATACTGAACCATGGTTGACTTTGCCAGCCCAACACCGTTCCCCCTCTTTTGTTGTTGTTGTTATGGCCACCTAGTCTAGGGATAACACACAACTTAAGCCTGGCCAATCAGTACCATATTCGAACGAGATCAGTGACTGGTTGAGAAATAAAAATTCTAGGCAAAGGAAGCCCCCTGGGATTTTTGTTGGTTCTGATAGGAAAGAGGCAGTCTCTTTCTCTTTTTAAACTGGAAATACAAGCCTGGAGCTACTGGTGGCCATCTCGCCACCACAGGAGAAAGGCTGATCTGAGAATGAGACCAAACCCCGGGGACGCCCCTGAAGAGCCTCCATCCAACAACATCAAGACTTCGGTTATCCGTGCTAGTAGACAAATTCTCTTTGATTTGCTTTTTCTTGAGACAATTTAAAGTAGGTTTTGGTCACTTGCCACTGACAGATTTCCAGTCACGCATTCTGATAATATGTAGGCCGTGGTTCTGTGTGACCATGTGGTGGCCAGCCTCCATGATGGCCCCAATAAACTTCGCCTCCTAGTATTCCTGGTATTCACCGAGTAGAACTCCCTCCCACACCAAATTAGGGCTGGTCTGTGTGACTACAGAATACGGCAGAAGTACAAGTCTGTGTGACTTCAAAGCTTTGAATCTCTCATTCGGGGGCGAGCCAGCCACCATGTTGTGAGAACACTCAGGAAGCCCGTGTGAAGTCCACGTTGAGAGCACTCAGACCTCCCACGAATAGCTGACCCCAATAAGCCAGGTGTGTGAGTGAACTACCTTGGAAGTGGGCCCCAGTTCCAGATACGCCTTTGAATGATCACCCTCATCCCCCAGGCCCTCACTGGTATCTGGACCGCAACCCCATGAGACACCCTATCAATTTGGCCCCAAATTCCTGACCCACTGTGAGAAACTGTAAGGGATAATAAATAGCTATTGTTGTCTTAAGCCAGTAAGTTTTGGAGGAATTAGTCACACAGCATCAGGTAAGTTCCAGGCCTCACGCTACTTCTCCTCTCCCAGTGATGAAAACAAAATTACAACGCATACGTTCCATGCTCTTGTCCCTCAAATCTCACACCATTTTTGAGAGCTCCCAGAAGGGAAGTAATTGGCACAGTGGAACTCCTGCCGCCAGGCGCTCTCACTGCCCCTGAGTACCGCCATCACCTCCCTGGGGACCAGTGTCTATGCCAAGCTGTGCCTGGGAACAAAGGTCTCCCTCAAATTCCTAACGCAGAACTCAGGCATCAGGGGCATGTATGAGCTCAGGGCTCACCACGTCCTCTAGGACTGCTTCCTGTCCTCTCTCTGTGATGTCACTTCAACATTTAATGTGCCCATGAAGTTTGGAATTTGTCATTTTGACCATACCAGGTGATACTTGGAAGTCTAGCTTGGCCATTTTCTCTGTCATCATTGGAACAAACAGCTTTTTCTCTGAAGCACAGCAGCCTAATAGAATTTTCTGTTACAAGGCCATATCTTCACTTCAACACAGAAGCCACAGAAGCCTGGGATTACTTAGCACTTGAAATGTGACTCGTGTGATATAAGAACTGAAGTTTTAATTATATTTAAAGCATCACAGATGACTAGTGACTTTCTGTATTGGACAGCACAGCTTTGGAAGCAATGGTTGCCAAGCAAAACTTTTCATCTTGAGCCCAGAGGTTGCCCTGAGATAAAGGCGACCGTGGAGCAAGGCTTTAGCTCCAGTTTCTTACCCAATTTATTTATTTATTTTATTTATTTTTTTTTTTCTTACCCAATTTAAACGGAAGTTCAATTTGAATGGAAGTTTGACTTTCAGCACCTCCTCCCACCCTCCCCTCAGGACTCAGACAGGAGCCCAGGATTGACTAATCCCACCATCTTCCTTCCAGACGTGCCCACCCTCAACTGAATACTGGCGGCGGGCGTGGTTCTCTTTCCGACCGATACTCTGCGACAAGGAAATCTGGCATCTCAGGGTGGGAAAGGATCTGGAAGCTTTTCTAGTCCAAGCTTCCATAGGCCTCTCACTGCTTATGATTCCATAGTCGTTCACTGAACAGTCTCAACTCAGCAGGGTCAAACATGAAATGGTTTTCATTTTTCTAATCACTACCTGCAAATCTGATTTGTTCTAGCCAAACAAAACAAACCAGCAAATGAAAAATGAAAAGCTTCTCCCTTAGCACATCTCGGGCAGATTCCATTACTCTCTTGTCACTTGCAGTCCAGTTAAAAACCTCGTTCTCGCAATGGATTCAGAATTCTCTATCAGGCTCCTTCTCTTGCTGAGTTTTAAGACCCTCCAGGCTGCTGGGGTACGAAGGGACAGGGAAGAAGGGATACACTGTTCCCTGATGTGGGCGAGCTAGCTTGGTGGGACCTCTTCTGCTCCCTCCCAGTTCTTGCTGTTGGTTTCCTTTGCCAGGGGGCAGCCCTCCGGGAGAATCCTGGCAAGACAGCTCAAGACCAGCTATCTTTCCGGGGACAGCCCCCCAGCCCTGCCACCATCTCCCGCTCAGGTAGGCGAGGGGGCGATCTGCAAGTCCACAGCCTAAGCAGACGTCTACCTGGCGCCTGAGATGCCGCCCTCCCGGCCCCTCCCCCCCTTCTTTGCCTTGGGGCAGGAATGGACGTGGAGCACAGGGAGAGATCCACTTCTTCCTGTGACCCCGCCGGAGGTGGCTGACCTAGATAACTTCTTCTGCTTCCTCTCTGCCCCCCATAAAAGAAGCAGCGATGGTGATGGTGGTGGCTGTCGGTGATTGTGGACCTAAGATGTGGCCTCGTAGAAAGCCCAGGGAAGTGCGGGGCCCTAGGGCAGGAAGCAGATCTGGCTTTTGGTTTCTAATAACTCTCTTGAATGTGCGGCATTTAGCACCTCTTCTTTTCAGCTGGGACTCTAAATGCCAGTTCCAGGGTAACAGGAAAACTCTTATTCCACCGTCCCCTTCCCGGGTTTTGTCTGCTTTAGGTTGTCTGGAGCGGGAAGCGTGGAGCTGCGCCGGCCTGCTCCGGGTCCGCGGAAGGACTGTGGACAGTGCTGGCCCCAGTGGGTCCGGGCTGACGCTCAGAAGCTGGACAGAGAGCCCAGCACTGTGGGCAGTAGCTCCCTGGCTTTTCAGTCAATGTCCCCCCCCCCCCCCCCCCCGTTCCGGTGTCCTCGTGCTGAGCAGCGGCTGCTGTGCCCCCGCAAGGCCAGGCATAGGGCTCCCAGCACACTGGCCCCGGCCGGAGCGCTACGCTCTTTGCTAGCTTCTGTGGACTCCCAGGTGGGCAGTGGGGGACGTTCCAGCCTTGAGTAATCCTTCGGGATCGGAATGCCACTTCTGGACACAGGGTGGGCTGAGGAACGGGGGGAGGGGGGGGCGGTTGAATTTCCCTGGCGAAACAAACCCTAAAGGGCGGCGGGTAGGGGCGGGGCTGGGATCACGCCGGGATCTTGGCCATGGACACAGGGGAGCTGGTGAGTTCACAGGCGTTTGTGGATGCGGGTGATCGTCGGTCTCACACTCAGTCTGCCAGGGACCCGCACACGGTATCCAGCCGAACACTAAGCCCTGGATGTTCTTCCCGACCTGTTTGCTCAGGTCTTGTGCTCAGATCCCCGCAAAGGCCCCGGACTGATGGTTGAGGACTTGGGCCAACCTCATCCTGCCTCCCTTTGACCTGAACCACCATCCGGTCCCAGATTAGGGAAGCCTGTCCCCACCCTGTCCAGGAGGAAACAACTCCTCTTCCGGTTTTTCCATCTCTTTCCCTCTCCATTCTCGCTTTCCTTTTTAAAGCCCCAATAGTAGGAACAACTCACTCCATACCTACCATTCTCAGGGAGGCTCACTGCATTGATTCCAAGGTGGTTTTCTGAGCCAGCCTATATTTTGAAGCATCTGGCACAGGTCTCTTAGAGAACAGAAAAGGAAAAAACAAAATACAAATTAAATCTCCAGGACACGGCTCTGACAGAGACCCTGCTCGCTATGCACACATGAGTAAGAGAAAGGAAAAAACACCACTGTTCTTAAAGCATCACCCTCAAGCTGACTGTTGGCAGTCTTTTTGCAGCCTGAATATGTCCCTGTTCTCAATACCATCTGTTCTCACACACCTGCGACCTTTAAATAGGCCAAGCGTTCCTGAGGCAATAGGTAACAGGAACGTTTTCTATAAGCAACAGATCCCATCAGGGAAACTGGTTTCTTTGACTCCCTGGATTCTGGAACTTATTTATAATGTAAACGGAAAGCATTCCAAATGAATTCTTAGTAAAAGATATAAAACATGGCTGCCTTGTGTCTTTACTAGAAAGAGGATATAGAGCTGAAAGCTGGGTCAGCCATTTTTTTTCCCCCTCAACTGATTTTTTTTTTTCCTTGTTGTCTGGCTAACTTCAGGAAGACTTTCTTTTTTCCTAAAAAAATATTCGCTGGGTTCTTAAAGATGAGACAGTTTCACTCACTGCCCTCAAGGTTACATTTGAGTTAGAATTCTGGTGGCATTGTAGATGGTTCATTTTCTCACAACAGAGCCGTGAAACAGTAATGTCCCATTTTATGTATGAGCACACTGAGGCATGGGAATTTCAGAAAATTTCTCCAAGGTTAAATAGTCATCGAGTACCCTAAGATTTTCGGTCATCATGCTCCCTCAAATATTTAAGCAGTTATCCCACTGTTGATTTTCCGACTAGTTGAGATGTTTTTCTTTGGTTCTTGATGCCAACTTTTTGATCAATGTTATCATTTTAGGTTCTCTTGGAAAGGCTTAGATTAATAAGTACATTAACTGGAAGTATCTTAATTTTTTTTATGGTGACTTAAGGAAATATTGAAGTAAAATGTGGTCAGAATTTTGTCTTGACTTTTTATGTTTTGTTTCAGCATTTATCCTGCTGGCAAATCATATTTCTAAATGCTTCTGTTTTCAATGGGAGACCTTAGTAGCCTGCTGGAGTAAACATTTTAAGTTACTTACCACACAGAATCCCCTTCTCAATGTTTATCTTCCATATGAATGGATTTTCTTTTATGTGGCGTTTTCACGTGTCTGATTAACCCTTTGTGTGTTCTTGAATTCTTTTCCTGTTTGGTTGTCTTTGTTTTCCATAAAGCCACCCAGATTTTCCCTCTTGTCTAAGAGGTGCATAGTGCACTGGCTCTCTCCCTGTTTATTTTCCGTACTTCTTTTCTTTTTCTTTAATCTGGGGTGTGTGCCCTGCAAAAGGAACAGGGGATTTAGGAAACTGCATTTTTGGCCTTGGTCACAGCAGCACCAAACAACACCTCCAGAGATTAAATGTTTGTGCTCCCAACTGCTCCAAGTTCTCAAACATTCGGTCCAGCAGTGTGGGTGGGGGCTTTGTCATGCTTCCTACAGGAGTAGGAAGCTAAGTGGGTCCTGGTGCCTGTGTGTGGGGCAGCCCTGGGCAGCCTTGGAGGTCATCTGCTCCCTCAGAAACTGGTAAGAATCTTTTCTTTCCAGAAGCTTCTTTGTGTGGCTACTGGGACATGGCACCTGAGGAATGTGGGTGCCTTGTTTACCTGCTGTCCTTTGACCAAAGCTGGGAGTGCTCGCCACCACCTGACTTCTCAGAGTCCACATTTCACTCTTTTAAATAAATGAGATACCTTAAAAATCACGAAACTGCCCTTCTCTTTTAGGCTGTGGAAGGTCCAGACTCCAGCCTGGAGCGATAGGGGGTGGTCTAAAACCATGTGGACCACCTGGAAGGCACAGAGGCTTTGACAAGGTAAATGCAAGCTAGCAGCACCGTCCCCTTGCATCTGTAGAGACAGAGAGAAGACACATTTCAGGACTGAGAAGAATCTAGAACCCGTCAAGACCAGCGGTCCACAAAGCTGGTCTCTGCACAGGGAAACGAGGCTGTTGTCAAAGGACCATAGAAGGAAGTGCTGGAAGTAGGGGAGAGGACCTGCAGAAAAATTTATTTCTGGTCTCCAGGTTTATGAACCACTGCGAGGGTAACCCTCTCCCAATCCCCTATCAGGGGAGCCCGGAACAGGTGTGTGACTTTTCCCACATCGATGACTATTTAGTGACAGAACTAGAATATACATTCCCCCAAATTATTACTCCATTATTCCTCCTAATACAGCACAGAAATAATGTACCACAACTGTGCTTGGGGAGGGGGGAGGGAAAGCATTCTGCCACCATAATAATAAGAGCTAAAGTACCAAGCAAAAGCTCAAGGTAAAAAGGAAAGGGACAGTGGGGGATGGGGAGGTCCAAGGCAGGTCACAGGAAGCACTAGTTCGTGTGCAAACCTGAAAGCATATAGAGGCCACGAGTGGCACATAGATCAGACTAATCCGATCCAGATCTGGGAACTTAGTGCCCTGAACATGTAGGCTTATAGCTCCTGCTTCCTCCTCCCTCCCTTGCAAGGCTTGGGCTAGTCCTGGAGTGTGAGGTTAGAGAAATTCAATGGAAGGTTTAGAGACCCAGAGCCAAGGAGATCACTATAACTCTTGTGCTCCCAGCACAGAAGTGAGGGGAGGAATGTACGATGCAGTTGTGTTTTGTGTTTAGGAAAGAAAAAAAAAAAAAAAAAAGCCTGTGTGGTCCTGAAGGAAAGAACATCTTAGGTCACATATTAGGAAAAACTTGCTAACACTCAGAGCCATTCCTCTGAGGATCTGGGAGCTTCCTTCCCTGCCATGTTCTGATCATGACTTTTTCTTTTTTTTTTTCCCACAGCAGTGCAGCAACAAGGCAGAAACTACCATTCGCGGGACAAATTCAGGTCAGTCTTTCGGGAGGTCTTGCTTCTGTGCTTTTAGAAATGTGTTCAGCCACTACAGCAGGCCAGCAGCATGACTGGCCTTTTCCCCAGTTTTTAGTTAGCCCCAGCATCATGGCTAATCAGGAGCAGGATCCTTTTTTAACCCTTCAGATGTGCCAGGGAGAATTCCTCTGTGTATTCATGACTGGAGGAACAGCATCTCTGACATGGAGAGGTCTGGCAGGCTGGAATTTCTGGATGGTTTTTCCCACTGTAGGGATTCAAGCAACCCATTGTCATTCTTCCGTCTCTAGCGGGAGAAAGAAAAAACCCCAGCCCTTAGAGATTTTGTTCTGGCTCAAGGACATGGGTTTTCTTTCCTGGAAACAGGGTGCTTCGTGTTGCCAACACGCCTGTTCTGGCAAGCTACAGAGGAAGGAGGCTGCTGGAGAGAAGGGTCTCCATGCCTCCCCAGAAGGACACAAAACCTTTGTTATTTAATAGTTCTTCAGCATCTGAGAAATTTTATCCCAGGGAAAAGGCTTTGATAACTTCATGCAGAGTATTTTAAAAATTATAAGTAGAAATCAGATCACATTAAATAGTGCATGTCTAAGCCAAGTACAAGTTAAATTGCCTAACGGGCTGCATAGGGCAACAGGATAGTTGTGGATCTGCACTGTGTGTGTCTGTAACTGGCAGCATGTGGACCGGGGGAGCCAATTTCCTGTGTCCCCTGGCCCCAGGCTTCACAAGCACCCCAGCTCCAGGACACTCCGAAGGCTCCTCTGTAAAGCCCTGCCTGTGACAGCAGTGCCTGAGGCAAAAGTCACCTTGACTCAGAGGAGAGACCAGACCATGGTGTGACACAGAACTCTGTCTCTTCCAGGGCCTGGCAACAATCATTTTGTCTCCGTGGTTTCTCCTAGGAGGCCTCATTGGTCACCAGACTACCTAGAGTAGCAGTTCTCCGAGGGTGGGCTGCAGAGCCTTGGGAAGCCCAGCCCTATTGCAGGTGGCCCAGGAGTCAAAGCCATTTTCATGATAATATTAAGATGTTCTTTTCCTCTTTTCACCTTACTGGCATTTGCATTGATGACCTAGAAGTGATGGTGGAGGACGGGGAGGGAGCACGAGTGTCTTAGTGCAAATCAAGCCGATGGCACCGAACCATCCCAGTAGGCACTGCATTCTTCACTGCCTCATCCCTGCAGTCCAACCACACCCCTGCTCCTTTCCTTTAAGAATGTCCTTGAGGGACCATAGAAAATACTCATTTTATTAAGTCTCGACCTCTAGGTACCGGTCTTTTTAACCGTCTATGTCCTGAAATGGGAAAGACACATTGAAAAAATCTGCTGTATTCCAAAGTACCATGTTTGTCCCGAGAGAAAGCACTCGTGACATTGTTTGAGTTACCAACTAAACTGGCCACTTTTGTGGAGCACTGCTTCTACCTGAAAGAATGGTCGAGAGACACATGACCGTTATTTTGGCTTGGATATTTGGCAGCCATTTTCTCAAAAGTTGGCAAGTGAGTCCACCCTTCAAAGAAAATAACTGACAGTATTTGTTGCCAGTGGTAGAAATGAAGACTTTAAATAAAAATTAAGACTTTGGAAAATTTGTATCAACTATCCTGAGCTTCACAGCTTTGCCAGTAAAGACTTTACTGATGATACCGATGGTGATATTGACAAATGCAATTTGTGATACTGTATGAGTAATACCTCAGCTTTGGGAAGGTTTGCATAAGTCAGTGAATCAACATTTTCTAAATGACCAATGCCTGATGTGACTAAATTATGCATGGGTAAAGGTCACTTCAAAGTATAGGCAGACCCATGAATTCTAATGCAACCGAGATGAAAATTTTATTCATTTGGGTTCAGGGTCCACACTGCAACTAACTTTTAAGAAACTACCACTTGTGCAGTTTTGGTATAGTGTCAAAGAATATGCACAATTTTCCAAAAAGGCTCATAAGATAGCCCCCTCTTTTCCAATGATATATCTGTCTGAAGTCAGATTTTCTTTGTATACTTCAACCAAAACAACACATCACAACAGATTGAATGCAGAAGCAGAGAGAATCCAGCTGTCTTCTATTAAGCCAGATGTTAAAGAGATTTGCAAAAATGTAAAGCAATGTCATTCTTCTCACTACTTTGTTTTGTTTGGGAAAATATAGTTATTTTTCATGAAAGTATATTATGTTAGCATGAAATGGGCTAATCAATGTTATTTTTAAATTAAACACCTTAAATTTTTCAGTTTTAATTTTTACTGTGTTAAATAGCAATAGATATCACCTAAATACATAAGAACACTTTATGATCCTCTATCATTTTTAAGAACGTAAAGGTGTCCTGAGTCTAAAAAGTTGAGAAATGCTGATATACTGAAAGTTCATGTAATAAAGCCATTCAAACTAGAAAGCATGATAGAGTGGATAGAACATTTGCTTTCGAGTCAAACCCAGGTCAAATTCTGACTTTAACACTTACTAGATATTTGACTGAACCGGGCATTGGGTTGCTTCAAGTTTCCATTTCCTCATCTGTAAAATGGGAATATCGATACTTGACTTTCAGATTGCTTGAGGGTTAGGATAGTACTTGTAATGTACTTAGCACAGTACCTCACAGTAGGCACTCAAATATTGGTTGACTGAATATAGTAAAATGTTCAGTATATCGATGACAACTTTCGGTTGCAAAGAACAGAAATCTCTTAAACAGTAATAAACTAACAAAGAAACAAACAAACAAAAGTCCAGAGACAGAAGAGCTCAACGATGTCCTAAGACCCAGGTCCTTCCCATTTCCGCTCTGATCCCTCAGTGTTGGCTTTCTTCATCGGTCAGGTAGCAGATGGCAGCTGTAGTTCCAAGGCACAACATCGAGGCAGAACAACATCTCGAAAAGGAGAGATTTGTTTCTCTCCCCTGTGGCTTTCTCTTTGGAAAGAGAAAACTTTTCCTAGACTGCCCCCCAACATACTTACGCTCCTATTTGATTAACCTGAATTTGGCCACATGTCCATTCCTGAACGAATCCCTGCTGGGGGCGGGGCGGAATGCGATGTCCCTTTGACCAATCAGGCCTAGATCTCGGGCTGGAGGTGGGGTCAAGCTTCCTCGAGGGACAGGCTTGGTGGGTGAAGTGCTGATCCTGAGCAAAATCAAGGCCTTGTTGTGTAGGGAGAAGGGATAACAGAAGGAGCCATTAGGCAATCACACAAGGTCTACGAGACACAGTAAATGAAAGTCTAGAGCAGTGGGTCTCCGTTGCGGCTCAGCACTGGTTACATGGGAATCAGCCCGGAGCTTGTTTAAAATTACAGTTCAGACTGTACTATGCATATGAAGTACCCTGGGATCTTATTAAAATGCAAATTCTGCCTTTGGAACAAGTTCTCAGATAATATAGTCGCTACTGGTGGCTACTGGTCGCGGAAGCCCACTTTGATAAACACAGATGTAGATCGGCCACCCCACATTGCTGACTCCGTCTCCCAGGTGACCCTGGTTTGAGCACTGGGCTCTATGTGATAGGATATCAACTATGTGCAAGACCAGCACGCATGCTTCCACTCATCCATTAACTTACTCGTTCAGTGAGCACTCGCAGAAACCTATGCCCTGCTGAGCCCTGTGCTGATTGCTGAAACCTCGGGCCATGTTTTGTTGGCGAGGGAGAGCAGGTGGGCCTATAAGCCGATGTCTTTAACGTAATGTGAGAAATGCTCTAAGAAAGCGAGGCACAAAGTGTCCTGTGACTGAAGGGAAAGGTGGTGAAGTGGGGGGAAGATTAGGGACAGTTGCACAGAGGAGGACATTTGAGCTGGGCTTTTTTTGGTGCCCAAAGTGAGACAATATGTGTGCCTGAAAGTATGGAAATACGCGCGAGCCAAGTACATTCAGGGCACAACGAAAAGGTCTCTGCCTCACGTACAGGCTGAGCTGGGGGTGAAGGAAGAAAAAGGTCAAAAGGTTTGGCGGGGACTCCATTATGAGAGGCCTTGAATGCCGCACCAAATCCCTAGGCAGCTGTTCTCAAGTTTGCACATTAGAATCACCTGGAGAGTGGGCGCCTGGGTGGCTCAGTGGGTTAAGCCTCTGCCTTCAGCTCAGGTCATGATCCCAGAATCCTAGGATCGAGCCCTGCATCGTTCTCTGCTCAGCAGAGAGCCTCTTGCACACCACCCCCTACCTCCACCTCTCTGCTCACTTGTGATCTCTCTCTCCCTGTGAAATAAATAAAATCTTAAAAAAAAAAAAAAAAAGAATCACCTGGAGAGCTGGAAAAAGTCCAGATGCCCAGGCCACGCACTAGGTCCATTAATCATACTCTCTTGAGGGGGGAGGGGTGTGGAGCCAGGCATCAGTACATTTGAGAGCAGTGACGCAACGGGCAGTCAAGTTGAGAACCATAGGCAGGCAAGAGCCCAGCGCCTGCCCAACCTGTTTGCATAGAACACGTTTTTTCAGTGTGGACGGAGCCTCTCCTTCCTAAGTGCACTTTTCATTTCAATTTGATATTCAAAATCAGAATTATTAAAAGGCCTTTATGCCACAGAGGCCATGTGACGGGCATTGGAATGGAGCCCCCCTCCTTGGCCAGGGGCCTGTAGGGTGCATGCAGATGAAGCCTGCCCTTTGTTCTCCTGCCTACATCTATGAAAGCCGATCCCTGAGACGCTGCGGCCCCCTGCAGCCGAGGGCACCCCTTCCATCCACAGCCTGGACCACAGGGATCTTTGACCAGATAAGTCTGCAGAGTGTGGTCCCAATGAGAAGGCGCCCCCCCAACCACCCCACCCCCCCGTTTTACTAACTGAATACCTATTCGGGAATTTGAGCATATTTTTCCTTGATAAGATGAAAAGATGAAGCCTCCACATTTCAAAGCTGACAGAAGAATGTTTTTGTAGGCGCTTCCCAATATGAATGTGGAGTGCCTGCTCTTGGTTTTGATCTCCGGATTCGGCTGCTAAAATGTTATAGTTAATAAAAGTTGTCCCTTCTTCCATTTATCACCCTTAAAGTCCCTGAAATAAAGTCTTTCAAGTGTCCAAATGTTGCTATGAAACTTTTGTAGTTGTTCCCTCAAATTGCAGAATTTCGGGAGTGTTTTGAATTAAAAAATATTTAAAACTATTCCATGTATAAAACATAAACACAGCAAGAAAAAAAATAGCACTCCAAACTTGTTTACCAACCAGCTCAATCCCCCAGTTTGTAGTCAATAAAACATTGGGCCATCTTCAGCGGAATGGAACGAGCCTTCCTGGGGGAGACTGCAGCGGGGCCACTGATGCCTGCCCCCCCCCACCCAGGCAGCCTCCTGGGGGCACCTGCCTAGCTTGGGGCTGACTTCAGTTTGGCGGTCACGACTGTTTTGACTGTGTCCTGTTTTACAATTCCCCACCCAGCACACAGGAAGTGAAGTGCTGCTTTATTTTCAGAATTAAACTGCCTTCTAGGAAGCCTGGGGTCCCATTGGGTTCTTCTCAGACAGATCCTCAGATTGGCGGGGAGGGAGCCACGGCTTCTCCCCAGTGACTCACAGGCCTGCCCTGCAGAGTTTTCCAATATTTCACCCAGCCTCTTCCTTTCCTGATAGCCGTGGCTTTCCCCACGACCAAATGATGTGTAATCACCTTGAAAAGAAATAGAAAACAAACAGTTATCTGCGGCTCCGACTCCAAGAACCGGCTTCTGTGGGAATTACAGGCTTTCATTCCGGCCCTGCAGATGTGACTCGGAATCCCGGCCGTAGCTAATGTAGAAAGGGAGCTGGCCTCCTTGCGCGCAGCCCGTGCCAGTGTGTGGGTGGCCCAGGGTAAAGCCAGTCCCTCCTGGGTAGGCCTTGCCTGGGGTCTGCGTCCCTGAGCAGGAGGCCTCGCTGATGCCTGACCACTTAAGCCCAGAATATGTAATTAGTAAACAAAACCTCAACAGCCCCCCACGCCTAGCCTGCATTCCCATTGCCCCAGTTGTGCAGCGAGCGGCCCCAGCCGCTTCCCCCCAGAGTGCCCGGCTCTCCCAAGGCCCTACCCAGAGACAAACAAGCTGGCCTTTGATGACAGGAAGGGAGTGGAGTTTTAATCTTGGTTCTGGGGGACGTTCCCTCCCTCTTTGTGGATCAGCAGTTGCTTTCAAAATACTAGGAATTTTTTTTCTTTCTCGCTTTCTTTTTTTTTTAAACCTTACAGGGTTATTGTGTGCCATAATTAATTTAGCCAAGGCTCTTAGAAAGCAGTAAATGCTGAGTGGCCTTATTAGTCCTCATTTTAAAAAGCACTTTAACATCCCCGGGCAGCAGGTCTGATGAGAAGTGCTACTTATCCTGAGGCTCCTGGCCCTTCCTTCTTCTTAACTGATTCTCACAGGGCTTTTTTGTTCCCCTGATGAATATGCACGGGGTCCAAATGAATCATAGAAAAATTCGGCAGCGAGCTGAATTTTATCTTCAAAGGAGATTCCTTCCAGCTTCTAATGAAGGATAAAGAAGACATAATTTCCTGGGAACCAGGAGAGAGACACATAGCCTGCATTTTGGGGGGGACAGGACAAGGGTTTGGGTTTAAAGTTTAATTAGAAAATGTCTGCCTTAAAGGAAAGCCCATTTTGAAGCTTGCTTACAGCCTGGGGGATCGCCTCTCTCTGCTTCCCTTTCCCCTTCCTCATCTCCTCCCCACCTGCCCCGCCCCACCACAGAGCCCAGCACCCCCCACCGCGCCACACTCCACCAGCGTGGAAGGCAGCCCAGGCCAAGGGATGAGTCTTTACAAGACACACTGGCACATCCTGGGTGGTGCAGAAAGGCAGGGATTACAAAGACGGGATGGGTTGGCAGTACAAGGAGCCTCGCCCCAGCCCAGTGGATTCCACATTCTTCCCCCAGGCGAGCACCCCCAGTTGCCGCAAGGCCCTAGGCCAGCGGCTCCAGGGCTCAGCAAGTGCCTTGGGAGCCCCAGGGTTTCTGGAAGCCCTTCCAGCCGTCCAAGCTGTGGCTCTGTCGCTGAGCCTGTAGCAGCCTGTGCCAAACTCGTACTCTGGTTGACAGTTTTAAAATCACTCTTTACATGTGCTTTTAATTTTTATTTAACAAAGGAATACATACTTTATAATTAAAGGCCAGTTGGTGCTTAGTTTTATTGATCGCCGGCAAACACAGGGAAGAGCTGATAGAAATCTTTATGAGCTTCACGAGGCCCAGCTGCTCGCCAGCCATCCCTCCTCTCCCGAGCCTGTTTTCTCTGGGGCAGCCTGTCTCTCACTTTCCCCCAACTTTGTTTGGGTCTAGTAATTCTACCCTGTTTACACAATTGCTCATCCTTTATCCTCCTGTTTTTGATTTCCAACTGGTGTTTATTTTAAATGTAGTTACTGGCCAATTAAATAGAAATTAACTACGTTTAGAGACAGGGCTCCCGATGATTGGATTAGTGGTTCTTCCTCCTTTGGCGAATAGCCACTCTCCTTCAGGCCCTTCGGAGAGAACAGAAATCCCAAAGGCAGAGTCCAGCACCCTTTCTTTGCCAAGAGTCCTTGGGTCAGCTACCTGCGAGACCCAGAGCTGCAGGAAGTAGGGATGGGGTGCCCCGGTTGCCCGTTAGGACCTGGAGCAAGCTGGGCGCAGGAACCAGAGCTGTTTCCTGTTGTGATTTGGTTAAACCATTTCCGATGCAAGACAGACTCTCCTACCAGAAGGTCAGGTTTACTTCAATGAAGAAAAGGAAAACGACCCCATCTTCTGCTTGTCTTTGTTGTTTAGGACAGCTGGAACGCATCTTCCTTCCCACCCAAACACTGAACACTCCTGGGTTGGGTGAAGGCAGGTTGGCTGGGTTCCTGGGCTGGGCGGAGCCCGTGGGCTAAATCAGGGCGCTTCAGGCAGGAGCGGAGCCCAGGCTTCCTACTTTCAAATCAGACACATTGTGCTAATCACCTAGATAATCTGCTATGGGTATCCTTTATTCTAAAATGAGAAAGAGAAGCACATCTGTGACAGAAGTCATTAGTCCAAGCCTTTTTCAGTGTCACCATGTGCGTCTGTGGGTTGCACAGACATACATACACTCTATATGGGTGTCTCAAGAGATGTGCTACCTCCCCAGAAAACATCTTCTGTCTTTGCCTGACATCAGGCGATCCATCCTTCAAGGTTCAGTTCAGGCCCACCTTCTCCTTTATGAAGACTTGCCCTTAGAGTCAAGTCCTAGTTCCCTCACGTAACAGCCGTGTGGCTCTGGGTTAATGGGTGCAAGTCCTCCAGTTCTCGTTTTCCTAATATGGAGAATGGGGAATTATTGTTAAGACCCAAAGTTTTACTAGGGGCGGAGGTATTGCTATTCTACACACGGACGTGAGGTACCATTATTATTCTGTTATGACTCGTCCTTGTGATTGCACCTGAGAATGCCATTCGGGACATTCATTATATCCTACCTGTGCTCTTTCTTAACTGACCCTGGTAAGCCTGCCTGTTCTCTTTAATGAGGTTGTAAACTGAGAAAGGAAATAATCAAAGATAGATTTACCTATAAGAATCATGCAACCTTGTTTGTAACAGAAAAAATGGAAAATTGCCTAACAGTAAAATAATATGGGATTGAAATTGGTTAAATAAGATACATCACACATTCATTTAACATAATACAGTTTAACCATTAAAATGAAAGGGAAGGGTTTTGCTTTGTGATGTAGAGGGCTAGAAGGAACGTCCCTCTCATCCTTACAAGGAAAGTACCTGGATTAACGTCAAATTTTGTACAGACTAACAGAGAGCTGAGGTCACAGAGCAAGCAACAGGTCCCAAACCTAAGAAGAGATGATGTCTGCAGAGAGAAAGAGAACGCGAAGTACTCACCAGGTGTGGATACCACTGAACACCAATAAGAAGAGTTGAACTAAAATAGCTGTTAAGTTGTTGAAGACTAAATATGGGATGACAGGCAAGTATGAAATCCCTAGAGACCACAGGGTTTGGGGAGTCTGCGCTTCATTCAAGCTCTTTCCACAATCCCAACAAGTTTTCACGGAAAAGACTGGAAAGATGGCCTTAGGCGGCCCATCATGTTGCAGACCTAGGCGAGGGGTAGAGCAGTTTTGTAGGAGCAGGAAACTCCAGTTGAATCTATTTCTCCTATCTCCAGTAGAGGGGGAAAAGCCCTTTTCCCCTTTTTTTAAAAAAAGCTTTTATTTACTGGGTGCCTGGGTGGCTCAGTGGGTTAAGACTCTGTCTTCAGCTCAGGTCATGATCTCAGGGTCCTGGGATCGAGACCAGCTTTGGGCTCTTTGCTCAGCAGGGGGCCTGCTTCCTCGTCTCTCTCTGACTGCCTCTCTGCCTACTTGTGATCTCTCTCGCTGTCAAATGAATAAATAAAATCTTAAAAAAAATTTTCTTATTTACTTATTTGACAGAGAGATACAGAAAGCTCACAAGCAGACAGAGCAGCAAGCAGAGGGAAAGGGAGATACAGGCTCTCCGCAGAGTTGGGAGCCCAATGCGGGGCTCAATCCCAGGATCCTGGGATCATGATCCGAGCTGAAGGCAGAGGCTTAACCCACTGAGCCACCCAGGCACCCCTCGGGGGTGGGAAAGCCTTATTCTGTAGAGGGAAGGCATAGCAAGCATGACTGCCCTAGGGCACAGGTGAAAACTCACTGCACCAGGGTGAAAGCAACCAAAGGGGAAAAAAATCCGGGAGGGACAGAATTATTATATACTGGGTCCACAATATAGTGGGGGTAGGGACAAGAGAACTGAGAGACCTAACCCTTCCCTAATCCAGAGATACAGTATGGGCCTAAGACAGGCTTATTCAAAACATGGAGAATAAACTCCCACACTACCTCTCTCCCACTGCCAAGCCAACACGATTTGAATAACAACAGAATACTACTGAGAGAGGGAGGGGAGAGAAACAAGAGAACATCAAGAGACTCTCTTAGGTACAATTCAAGAAGGCCTAAAATTCAGAATCAAACAGCTAGTGCTCTGGTAAATTCGCTTCCATCCACTCAAAACACTAGGTATCCCTGTAAGAATTTCAGGCCTTGAGGATAAACATAGTAACCCAAACCTAGATTAATTTATGCCACTACATTAAAGGCCTAGCAGAAGGATAGGTATGTCTGTATTAAGGCCAAAAACTATTTACTCCAGTCTCTATTAGCCTATATAAGATGGCTGGCTTTCAACAGAAGATTACACGGCATATAAAAAGACAGAAAAAATAGATTCCAAAGAGAGAATCATCATCAGAACCAGATATAGATATGATACAGATGTTGGAAATGACAGGAAATTCTAAGTACATATGATTAATATGTTAATGGCCCTAATATAAAAGGTGGACAATATGTAAAATCAGATGGTTAATATCAATGGAGAGACAATAGCTTCAAAAAAAAAAGAATTAAATCAAAATTCTGGAAATGAAAGCCACGAGAATAAAGAATGCCTTGGAGAGTTTCATCAATAGACTCAGACAAATGAGGCAGAAACAGTGAACTTAAAGGTAGGTCATTATATATGACCAAAATGGAAACACAATGGAAAAAAGAGTGAGGGGGAAAAACAGAATATAACAGCCAAGAATCTCAGGACATTCTGAAACATTCTAATGTATGCATAATTAAAATCTTAGAAGTAGAGGACAAAGACAGGGACACAAATAGTGGAAGAAATAATGACCAAGACTTATCTAAATTTAATGTTAGACCCGAGAAGCTCAGAGAACACAAAGTAGGGATGATCTCACACACACCACACTCCTAAGAACATCATCATATTCCAAACTAGCTGCAAACCAATGACAAAGAGGAAACAGGAGGGCAGCCAGAGAAAAAAGAAATTGCATACTATGGAACAAAGAGAAGAGTTGCAACAGTCTTCTCAGAAATAATGTAAGCCAGAAGACATGAAGTAACATCTTTAAAGTGCTGAAAGAAAAACAAACAAAAACCTGCCAACCCAGAATCCTACACACAGCAAAAATCTCTTTCAAAAGGAAAAAGAAGTAAAAGACTGGTTCAGACTAACAAAAACTGAGGGAATTTCTTACCAGATGTTAAAAGAGGGGAGTGTGGGTGGGGCAGTCATTAAGTGTCTACCTTTGGCTCAGGTCATGATCCCAGGGTCCTGGGATTGAACCCTGAGCCCCAGGCCCCACATTGGGCTCCCTGCTTGTCGGGAAGCCCGTTTCTCCCTCTCCCACACCCCCTGCTCGTGTTCCCTCTCTCACTGTATCTTTCTGTCAAATAAATAAAATCTTAAAAGAAAAAAGAAATGTTAAAAGAAGTTCTTCATGCAGAAAGAATATATCGGACTGAAACTTGGATCAACATAGAGGAATGAGGACCTTGTAAGTAAATAAAGGAAAAATAAAATTCATTTCTTTTCTTATTTATGATGTTTCTAAAGGATAACTCTTCACTGTGGAAAACAATGATAGTGCCACGTATTCTGTATTTATAGCACATGTAAAAGTGAAAAATATGAAAACAATAGCACAAAGATGGAAGGGAGGAATTGGGAATACACTGTTGCTAGGTCCTCATAAAACATAGGAAGAAGTATAATATTTGAAGGCAGACTCCGATTAATTAAAGATGTGTATTGTAAACCCTAGAGAAGCTACTGAGAATATTTTTAAAAGAGGAATGAATAATAAGTCAATAGGAAATATAAAATAAAATAATAAAGAAATTCTCAATGAGCACAAGAAATCACAGGAAAAAAGGAAAAAAGGAAGCAAAGGACAGATGGAACAACTGAACTCACCTTAATTATAGAGACAGATTGGTTAGAAGTAAAAGGATAAAGAATAATATGCCATGCAAATACTAATTAAAAAAAATCTGGAGTACCTACGCTATCAAAGTGAACTTCAAAACAAGAGATATTATTTTAGGGATAAAGAGGTATAATACATAATGATAAAGGGTTTAGTTTTCTAAGAAAATATAACCAACCAAATTATGAATGCAACTAACAGGAGAGCTTCAACAGACATGAGGCAGAAGATACACAACTAAAAGGAGGAATATACAATCATCTCTCAGTAATTAATAGAAGAAGCAGACATAATTATTATGGAAATAGAAGCCCTGAATGATGCTATCAACAACTAGACCAAATTGATGTAAGTAAAACATTCCACCCAAGAGTAGTGGGACATACTTTTTTTTCAAGTGCCCATGGGACGTTCACCAATATGTACTATATTCTGTGAAATAAAACAAAAGACTACATAGCATTCAAAGTATGTTCTCAGGCCACAGTGTAATTAAACTAGAAATCAATAACAGAAAGATATTTGGAAAATCCCCATATATCAGAAATTAAGCACCCCCCCAATAATCTATGGACCAAAGAGAAAGTCTCAGAGGAATTAAAAAATTTTTTGAGTGAAGAAATTAAAAATACAACATGTCAAAATGTGTGCTGTTCACTGAAAGGAGTGCTTAGAGAGAAATTTAGGCATTAAATGCTTAGAAGAGAAAAAAGGTTCCAAATCAATTATCTAAGCTTTTGCCTTTAGAAACTAGAAAAAGAAGAGCGAAGTATGCTTAAGTTACGCATAAGCTAAGGAAAGAAAATAACAGTTAAAGCAGAAATCAATGAAATTAAAACAGAAAACAATAGAGAAATATTAATAAAACCAAAAGCTGCTTCTTTGACAAGACTGATAAAATTGATAAGCCTCTGGCCAGACTTACCAAGACCAAAAAGAGAAAAGACAGACATTACCAGTGTTAGGGACAAAAGAAGGGGGGGGCGCCTGGGTGGCTCAGTGGGTTAAGCCGCTGCCTTCGGCTCAGGTCATGATCTCGGGGTCCTGGGATCGAGTCCCGCATCGGGCTCACTGCTCAGCAGCGAGCCTGCTTCCCTCTCTCTCTCTCTGCCTGCCTCTCTGTCTGCTTGTGATCTCTCTCTGTCAAGTAAATAAATAAAAAAAAAAAAAAAAAAGAAGGGATATCATTACAGACCCCACAAATACTAACAAGATTAGAAGGGTATATTATTAACAACTTTGTGCCCAGAAATATGACTGCTGAAAAGGATTCCTTGAAAGAAACAAATTACTAAAGCTTACTCAAGAAGAAGTAAACTGATAGTCCTATACCTATTAAAGAAATTTAATTTGTATTTTAAAAACTTGTCATAAAGAAGTCTCTAGGTCCCAAAAGTTTTTACCATTGAATTCCACCAAACTTTTAAGAAAGAAATAATATGAATTCAGCACAACTTTCTTCAGGAAATAGAAAAAGAGGAAACCTTCCCAACTCATTTTATGATACTGGTGTTCCCTA
Source organism: Meles meles (assembly GCF_922984935.1). Classification (NCBI taxonomy): domain Eukaryota; kingdom Metazoa; phylum Chordata; class Mammalia; order Carnivora; family Mustelidae; genus Meles; species Meles meles. Next base: position 80,655,320 of record NC_060069.1, on the reverse strand, counting down.
ATACCAAAGCCAGACATGGTCATCATGAAAGAAGAAAACTATAGAACAATATCCCTCATTAACATAGATGAAAATCTCCTTAAACTCCTTACCAAAATACTAGCAAATTTAATGCAGCATATGAAAAAGACAATCATCTTCAAGTGGCATTGGTCTCGGGAGTGTAAGACTGGTTCAACGTCTGAAAATCAATCCAGGTAAGTCACTAGATTAACAGACTAAAGAAGAAAGTAGATGCAGAATAAGCATTTAACAAAATTCTACCCTCATTCATGATTAAAACTCTCACTCAGTAAGCTAGTAACAAAAACTTCCTTAATCTAACAAAAGAAATCTATGAGAAACCTATAGCTAACATCATACTTAACAGGAAAAGACTGAATGCTTTCCCCTTAAGATGGGGGAGAAAGCAAAAATATCTATCCTCTTTCACTGTTCTTATTTAACATAATACTGTAAATCCTAGCCTTTATAATAAGACAAGACTTGGAAATAACAGGCAGGTCATCTCTCTTCACAGATGACAAAATTGTCCATGTAGACATTCCTAAAGAAATCTAGACAGAAGCTCCTAGTACTAATAAGTCTAATAAAGTCTCAGGATACAAAGTCAGTGCATACAAATCAATGATATTTCTATATACCAGCATGGAACAATTGAAATGCAAAGTTAAAATAACAATTCTACTTACAATAGCACCAAAAAACACCTGACTTAGATATTATTCTAAAAAAAAACTTTAAAAAGAAAGAAACGATAAAGATTTGAGAAACTGCAAAGAACAAAACACTAAAGGAAAAAAAAAAAACCAAGAATACCCAAAATAAATGAAGAAATAGACTATGTTAATGGATTAGAAGATTCAGTATTATTACAACGTGAAGTCTCCCCAGTTTATTTTATAGATTGAATGATTTATTTTATAGATTTAAAATTTCAGCAGGCTTATCTATAGATATTGAACCTCAGGCTGCATTTCACATCTCATACGAAAATTAACTCAAAATGGATCATAGACCTAAAATGTTAAACACAAAATCATAAAACTTCTCAGAGAAAACATAGAAGAAAATGACATGCGTGACCTTGGGTTAGGCCAGGGATTCAGAACAAAGTTATCTTGATACCCCAGGGAACATCTGGGAATATCTGGAACATTTTGGTTGTCATGAATAGGGGTAGAGGTAGGGGAGGGGGAGTAAATAGGCATTTAGTGGGTAGAGACCAGGGGTGCTACTAAACGTCCTACAATGCATAGGACAGCCCTCATCCCCAACAAAGAATTTTCCAGTCCAAAATGTCAATAGTGTCACCACTGAGAAAACCTTGAGTTAGCTAGAGCTTTTAGATATGACAACAAAATCACAATCCATGAAAGAAAAAAAGTGATAAATTGGACTGTATTAAAATAAAAAATTTGGGGGGCCCCCGGTTGGCTCAGTCAGTAGAGCATGAGACTCTTGATCTCAGGGTTGTAAGTTCAAGCCCCACAGTGGGCAAAGAGCTTACTTAAAAAAAATTTTTTTTTTTTGCTCTGTAAATCTTGTTATTTTTAATTATAAGAATGAAAAGACAAGCCACAAATGGGGAGAAAATATTTTTAAATCACAACTGACAAAGGATTTGTATCCCAAATACACAAAGAACTCCTAAAACTCAACACTCAGAAAACAACCCAATTTTTAAAAGCAGGTGGAAGATCTGAACAGATATTTACCAGAAAACATTTCAGACGCAAAAGAGGCATAAGAAAAAATGCTCAGCATCATTCACCATTAGAGAAATATAAACTAAAACCACAGTAAGAGACCACCTATGCCGATTTGAATACTGAAAATGACAAAACCTGGCAACGCCAGGTGCCTGTAAGTCTGTGAACTAACCGGAACTTTCACACATGCTGGTGCAGACGCAAAATGGTGAAACATGCAAAATGGTACAGCTACTTTGGGCAACAGTTTGTCCAGTTTGTATAAAGTTAAATGCGTACCTACCATAGGATCCAGGAATCCCGCTCTGAGATATGGGGCAGGGGGGGAGTAAGCATGTTCACCCAGAAACCTAGAAGTAAGTTCACAGCCACTGTAAACACTGGAAACAACCTAGATGTACCAGAAACTGTGGCACAACCATATAATCGATGGCGACCAGGAGTAAAAGAGAACGGATGACTGACTCACAAAACACCACACATGAGTCTTAGTTTTGCAAAGTGAAAGAAGCCTGACCCAGAATTGTTTGCTTCTATTCACATGACACCGTGAAAAAGGCAAAATCATGAAGAGACAAGCAGAAGAGCAGCTGACAGGTCAGGAGCTGGGGGCCGGGTGGTCCCTAAAGGAGTAGCAGGGGAAATTTGGGGTGAGGCAATTGTTGGGTACAGGACTGTGGCTCCCCATACTGCTCTATGCATTTTTCAAAATTGATAGAACTGTACACCACAAAAAGTGAATTTTTTCACTATGTGTGAAAAAAAAAAAAAAGAGAGAAAAACCCTACCAGGATGTGGGAGAAAAGATGGAATGCAGATTGTGACAGATACATTGAACTTACTACAAATTAATACATAAGCACACCGAAGGGATGAGGAAGAAAGGAGCTGACCTAAGTAACTTGGGAAAACATCGTTTTGATTTGATACAAAGCTTAAGCGGCAAATACGAACACTGCACTTCAGCTGTTTCTCGCAGGGGGATGGGGTTTTCTGACACTACTTATTTTGTATACATGGATTAAACCAGAAACTAAATCCATTGTAGATGGTGACAGCCGGGTTTGTCACTGTTGTTGGAAGAAATGACACCCAGGAAGACAGAGAAGCCTAGAATGGGTCCCATAATGCTCAGTTAGCCTCAGGGATACCCATACCGACACATGTTTTAAAGGTTAAATTAAAAAAAATTAAGTATATACAGATAATGGTACAGAAGTATAGATAAGTGTGTATGTATGAGTTAGTTATCTACACACACAGACACACATGGACACACGTCCTAGCTCTATCCGCTGAAGGGATTAGAGACAGTGACAAGGGGAATGCCTAACTCCCAATGCTATGGGTTTCTAAATACATCCTCCAAATAAACAGAATCACAGATCCTTGCAGAACTGTTTTATTCCAGGGACGGAACAGTGGAAATAAACATAAGCCTAAATGTAAACGTTTTACACGATGTTTGAATGTAAGGAAATGCTTTAAAAAAAAAAAAAGGAATATAAAAAATGCACGAGAATCTGAAGGCACGGCTGATAATCAAAGCTGCAAAAATTTGAGAGACAAAATAAAAAGCAATAGTACAATATTAATATTAGGTTATAACAAAAAGGACAAAATAAATGTCCATGAGTCCACATGGATAAAAATAAATGATTGAGTAAATAAATGGCAGAGAGAGGACAGCTTTTCCTTTGAGAAGAATACTAATTAATAAATGTAGAGGGCATGAAAATCCCCAATACAACATGACAGTAATAATTGTAGGCATGATCCACCAATGTATGCTAAAAAGAGAAGGCAAATGTTTAAGTAGAAACTCAATATTTGCATCCTATCCAAGTATCTCTGTACTCGTTTTTGCAACTCTTCTTTAAGGCCAAAATTATTTCAGAATAAAAATTTGAAAAAGGGGGGCGCCTGGTGGCTCAGTGGGTTAGAGCCTCTGCCTTCAGCTCAGGTCATGATCTCAGGGTCCTGGGATCCAGCCCTGCAGCTGGCTCTCTGCTCAGCAGGGAGCCTGCTTCCTCCTTCTCTCTCTGCCTGCCTCTCTGCCTACTTGTGATCTCTGTCTATCAAATAAAGAAATAAAATCTTTTTTTAAAAAAAATGAGAAAAATATTTGTTAATGTGGAAAGATGTTTATGATGCATTAAATTTTAAAAAGCAGTATAATTCCATTGTAGTGTGCCCCAACACACACACACACACATACACACACACACACACCAAAATTTGAGACACAGCTATCTCTTGGTGGTGGCAATATAGGTAAGTAATTTCAATTTTATGTTGTTATTGCTGTTATTAATATCATTGTTAAAATTTATCAATTTTTTAAAAATTTTCTACAATGATCATGGATTAACATTAGAATAAAAGATATTTAAAACACTTTTTGAGGGATGTATTACATAACTTCTGCATTTTGTCCAAGTGAATTCTTGAATTGAAGCACTGTCTTGCTATTCCTTTTTGCAAAATAGCTTATCATTCCCTTCGTTTATATTTATATACAGCACTTCAGTGCTTTGACAAAATACTCAGTAATAGTTGAATTTTAAACATGGGTTCTGGGGTATTTAAATTAGTATAAAATGGAGAGCACCTGAAAAATAAATAAAGTATATATACCATCTGATGTATAGAAATAACAGAAAACATTTAGAGCTAAGTATATAGTAGCATACTGTATGCTAAGTGCTATTCTAAGCATTTATATGTATTATTAACTTATGTAATCCTTACTGTAGCCCAAAGGTGGAGGGAGTAGTACTACCATCCCCATTTTATAGATAAAGAAACTGAGGTATAGAGCTTAAGTGATTTGCATAAAATCATGCAGCTGGTAAGTAGTAGGCAGCCATATAAGGTACTTCCGTATTCATTATCATTTTACTTCTTATAGTAACTCACTGGGCCAGGTATCTTTACCCCCATTATCAGATACAGAACCTGAAGTTAGAGAAAGAAGTGATTAGCCTAGCTAAAAGTGACAGAACGAGGACCCTTGATCTCAAAACTCAGGCCTTTTCAGCAATTGCATGCTGCTTCAAGCATTAACATAAAGTGGGCAAACCAAACAGGAAATTACTAGAGAACTGTCAAAACAAATCTCCAGTGGAGAATTCCAAATGTGGATTAGTTCTTTCTCAAGTCTGCTTAAATTCCACACCATCCACCTGCACGGTGTTTTCTTCCCTCCCAGCTGAGAATGGTGACATTTCTTGTTCTCTGGTTCAAATCAGACAAGTCTGAAGCACTATAATCCCCAATGAAGCTACATATTCATTTACAGAGATTTTTTTTCTCTTTTAAATTAAAAAGGCAGCGAATGGTACAATCTTGCCTGGCTTCCTAGGACTCTGAGAAAGTCACTGTGGGCATTCTCAGGCGAAAAGAAAGTAACTTCATTTTTAGAAAGTAGTGCCCTGTTGACAAGTCGGCAGGACTGCCTTGTTTGGAAAAGAATGTGCAGAAAACCTGAAAGATAATTAGTATGTGGTAACCAAACAGCACGCAGCACTGCTGTAGCGTGCCTGACAGAAGCAGATGCGCCACACAGTTCATTAACGCTGGAAAATTTGCTTCATTCCAGATGAGGCAATTAGAGAAGGTTCTAGAACCTGGATGGAACTCGTAAAAGCCTCTGGGCTCAGCAGCAGTGGGGTGCATCTAAGCTACCACCTTGGGCTCTGGTAGATTAGACTAGAATTCCTCATAAACCGATTTGCTTTCTTTGACAATCATCTCTATATTGCCCATTGTGTTGGAGGAGAGTAGGTGATGGCGTAGAGGGTCAAAATAAAGGAGGATTTATTTTTAAAGTAATAATGTCTACACCCAACATGGAGCTCGAACTCACGACTCCGAGATCAAGAGTTGCATGCTCCACCAACTGAGCCAGCCAGAGGCTCCGAGAAGAGTAAACTAGCTTTACAATGCACTATGGAACGATTCTATCATCAAACTTATCTTTTAACTTATATTTGGCTTAAGCATCAATTAAAATCACAAGTGTTTCCAGTTTTACAGAGCGAATAAATTTTAGTTAGATTGTTTATCAAGTGTTATTTATTAAGGTAATTCTGTTCTGCTGGCAGTTTCTTTTAATAAAATTTAAGTTATGTTTCACTGGAGGGAAACAGTAGCTCAGTAGGACTGATATTTTTGTATTTTGACATGCTTTATAGCACTGGAAAACTGTTCCTTACTCTCCCGATCTGAAATTTCTCCCGTCCTTACTTTCTTTGTTCTCTCTTCCCTTTCTTGGACCTTGAAATCCTTTGGTAGATCTCTTTCTGCCTATTTGTAGCATCTAACAGAGCTGGGGGTGCTATCACACAGAGCCAACTGCTCTAAAATATGAGGGGCCCCAACTTCTGATCCCCATTTATTAATTCTCTCGTGCAAACAGGTGCTACGCTCCATAACTTCGTTGACCTTGAAAATCAGACAGCTTTGTTTATAATGCTATACTTACAGTGCACATCCTCTGAGTCTAGCAACGGACGGTGAGGGAAGAAAATGGGCATTAGGCTGAGCAAAGAGGGAAAGCTGAGCTGTTGCTAAATATTTTCCCAAAGTCTTTCTTTATGGCTGACAGATAAGTAAGTGACTTTGTCTTAAAAAAAAAAAAATTAAAATAAGTACAGAATTTTTTCTAGGTCCCGTGTGTAGCCCATTAGGGCGACACAGAATGACTGTCTTTAGCAGAAGAGAGCATAGGAAGATTTTCGTTTATGGCTATGGGTCAGTGTGGGGTGTCACCGATCTGATCAAGGCTACCACTGCCTTGGGCAGAACTCCAGCTTTCCAGCAAAGGGTTGCTGTATCTTGCCAGGGTTTTGTATTGAGCCATTATGTACAGTTTCTTTCTACCTGCCTTTTCCGGACCATCAAGATGCAGTAAACTGGCTTCAACAATTCCTTTAAACTCCTAAATCTATTTATTTTTAATGAAACAAGGCAAAACGAAAACAAAAACAAAAACAAAAACCCAAACATTCTCTCCTACCCTTCCAGAGAAGAAGGGACCCAAATCCAACATCAGGCTTATTGCTGGTTCCCTGCCCAGCATGGCTTCTTATCCCTAGTGAACTTGAGTAGCACGGGGAGAATGAGACATTACCCAAAGCCAACTCCATTCAGCAAATGGCGTAGGCTTCCTGGCTTCATTTCCTCCACTCTGGAGCTCATCATGCCATAAACCACAGGGACTTTGTAGGCATGTTATTGTATTAGCACCATATGGAGAATACTCATGGAACTCACATGCAGAACGTGTGATGTCAGACCAGTTTACATGAGTCCAAATTCTGTGCAGCTGTTAGACTCAGATGTTTCATTTCATTTTTTATGTCAGCATCATCCCCATAAACCCACTGATCCTGAGACTGAAAAATAAGGAGAGTTCTGTGTGCTCCCATGTGTTTTGGAGCTGCGGAGCTCCGCGCCACATCTGTGTGGACCTGCTCTCGCTACCAGAGGTCACATCAGAGCCTCAGCTCCTGTTCTCCTCGTGGAAGGGCAAGCACGGCTGTGGAAATTGGTGAAAATGCAAATATAAGAGGACAGCAGCCTTCACAGAAATGAGAACCCATTACCTAGGATCAGATGTGTTCTTGGAAATAGCTTCTTGCAAAGGAAAATTTCAGGAAAGATACTGCAATTTCTTTAGAAGGCACTTGATAGAAACCATGCACCAAACCTAAACAGCTTCTGACAAGGAAAAGTGTTTGCTAACAAGTGTCCCTGACTCTACCTCTCGGAGAATCAGCAAGCCTGCTTTGGGTTTGCCTTAGTCAGAGCAAGATGAGTCACTGTCTTTCACCAGGAAAGGAAAACCTTCAAAGGTTGCCACCCAAATAATGCTGATCTTCAAAAATAAATAGTTCTCAACGTTTCCTTGGAATTAAGCAGAGAAGACTACACGTATTTTTTTTTAAATGCCTGGATTTTTAGATTTATATATGCGATTTATGACTCCTCCTAATATGACTACATGGGTTATTTAAAAATAAATGTTGAGGACTGTATTTCCTATGATTCATTTTGGATAAGTTATGGCTCTTCCTGGTTTGGTGAAAAAAAGAGAACTTTGGAGATTTAAAAAAAAGGAGAGAGCAAGAATTTTCTGCTTTTCTGGATTGGCGCAGGCACAGTTTCTGGGTGTAAACTAAGAACTGATATAAGGTTTATTGCCCCCTGCCCCCATCCACATCAGTCCACTTTAAGGATTTTCACAGGCTCATCTCCAGGCAGAGTAAATCTTTGCAAAAGGTTAGTGGCCTGTGGGAAAATGGCTCTTGCTTAAGAAATATTTGTGGAATTGCTTGTTCAACATGTCTTCCCTACCCATCGTGTTGTCATATGGATTTTTTAAATTCAGAAAAAAACAAACCAAAACAAAAAACAAATCAAAACTACTCCAGTTTATCTTCTGGAGAAGAGAGAAAACATTCAGCTGCAACACGCTGTGAACATTTTAGGGCCTGCTTCTCATTCCAGATGCATGGCGTGCCTAGCTACTTAAGACTTCAAATCCCTGCCGTGTTCCCAAAGCAGGCACACAGAGCAGACTTCAGGAGCTCCTGGGCACACTTTAGACTCTGGCTTTTAATGCTCAGTCATTAAAATTACTATAGGGGATGTAACTCTGTTGGGTGTTATTTGGAAAGATCACACTGAGCAGTATCTTCCGAAATATGGTGGGAGAAGGACAGGATCTCACTTTAGCAGCAAGAAAAGCGATTGCATGGGGTGAGGCTTAATCAGTTTAGTTTGGAAGATGCTGCTCCTGGAGCAGAAAGTTTTGCTCCATTGCACCGCCAGCTTCAAAGAGTCCCCAAACTCTGTGGACTTGGGGAGTGATGCTAAAGGTTTCACAGTCCTTTTTGAGTTCCGGGCTGGCTAGATGTTTTATCTAAACTAGGCTAGGTAAGTCATGTAGCAGCACGTGGCCAGCAAGCAATTGCTGGAAATTCTCATCCAGAAAGATCAGAAGATTTGCATGAAGGCCTAGTGGCAATTTTAGCAATTATACAAACTGCTCAAGTGTGAAAGTTAAACCTTATGAAAGATTCAACCCTTCTGGATTTTCTTGACTCTTTTTTTTTTTTTTAAATATAACTCATCCCCACATAAGACTAAGCTGTCACCATTCTCTTAACTGTTGTATAGTTTTCCATGTGATAAATACATATTCATTTAATGAGGACATGTAGGAATTTGCAGCATAAAGTAGATCTTCTAGTAAAAAAAAACCTGTACTCTATACCTGAGGTGGTTTTATTCCTATATTATTCCTTATTTTTTCTGTATCTCTTACTCTTAAAGCCTTATGTCCTCAAAAGATTACTAATCTTTGAGTTGAATTAATCCATTAACTCTTTCCTTGCAGAAAATCCTCAGGCTGCTCCAACCCAGGGAATGAGAGGCTTACTATCCGATATTAAACACACACAATAACACATACAACAGAGTTGTATGTGAACTAATCAGCTTCCTTTCTAAATCCACCATTGACTAAATGTGCAGCTTGTAGGTCTGGTAATCTTAACTTATAATATTAATTGCTAATATTCAATATGCTTTTCTTTAAAATGACACTCAGTTGTCAATTTTCAAGTACCAATTTTTGGTTTAGAAAATATGATCACTGAAAACATAAGACCTTCCTATTTTGTTTCAATTGGTTCAAAATGCACAGTGGAGCCAAGAGGGGACACTTAAGTTGGAAAAAAAGAGTTCACCGGGTCCTTCCTTCCAGAAACATAGGAAGCCATAATTGGATTTGCTAAAATGGGGAATAAGGGTAGCATCTGTGAAACCAAGGTGGGCCCTTTTGAGAGGTACCCAAAGGTGAATCCCAAGTTCAGAAGACAGACTGACTTTTAGGAGTGCAGGAAGCGGCACAAGAAATAGTTAAAATTATGAGTGAAGAGGTGGCCCAGACCCAGGTGGCTTATTGGCAAGTTTTAGCAAGCCTTCAAGATACAGATAATTCTTACCTAATTGGATCTGCTTGGGAACACAGAAAAAGATGGAAAGGTTTTCAAGATGGCTAAGTAATCTACCCCAAATCTCATCGAAATGATACAAAAAATATAAAAAGTAAGACTAACTGACAACAGAGCCAAGAAACCAAAAAGGGTGTCATTACGAGGCTCACTCAGAACAGTGGAAATTCTTGAAAAGTATAGGAGGTAAAACTGGCAGATAACCTCTCAAAACAGAAAAAAATGAAAGCTCAGGAGATGAAAAGAAGACATTTTTTAAAGGTGAGTTTTTCAGCAGAACTCCAATAAAAGCCCAGGATCAGAAGTAGCAGAGGCTCAGAAAAAGAATGGACCTCCAGCAGGGACAGGTAATTATTTAAATGTCACAAATGGGCTGCATCTGAATCTCAGTCTGTGGGGTCCTATGGTGTTTGTCACCTGGATCCAGCCAGCAGTAGAGTTTTCTAGATGGAAGTGGGAACTTCCACGTAGAAAATTCTCAGAATGGTCCCTGGGACCCGAGAAGAGATGAAGGCTCTAGATAACCCGGAGTTAATTAAGATCAGTGAAATGAGGTTCTGCATCCAGATGCTAATTTACTTTGACTCCTTAAATGAAATTTCACCTGGTCCCAGCCATCACCCTTGTAATCAGAATCTGCCTTCCAATGGGTGCCATCAGTTGGGGAAGGAAGCACCAAAGAAACAGAATTGTTCGAGAAATAGATAACAATTTTAGGGCAAGTTTAGTTAAGATTTTCTGAGAGATCCAAAGATATTAAATTCATTAAACAACAAAAAAGACTACTATAAAAAATAATTATTTCTTAAAAACTAAAAATGCTTGGGGGCAGACCCAGGTGGGTTTTTTACTTTTTTTTTTTTTTTAAGATTTTATCTATTTATTTTACAGAGAGAGACAGCAAGAGAGGGAACATAAGCAGAGGGAGTGGGAGAGGGAGAAGCAGGCTTCCTGCTGAGCAGGGAGCTCACTGTGGGGCTCCATTCCAGGAACCTGGAATCATGATCTGAGCTGAAGGCACACGCTTAACTGATTGAACCACCCAGGTGCCCCTGGATCCAGGTATTTTAAAAGAAAAATTGGAAGTAAGTATTTCAAGGAGCTAAGAAAAAGAAAAATAAGAAACATCTTGGAAAAGCAAAAGAAAATGAGAAAGCATTTTTTCTTTCTGAAGCAGAAAAACAATAAGATAAAAAGTAAAATAAATAAATAAATAAATAAATAAATAAATAAAAGCAGGAAATACAAGCAAAAATGAAGCTGACATGAAAACTGAATAGAATACAAAGCCGATTCCTTGGAAAGTAAAATGCATGATAAACCTTTGAATAAAAACAAATTTATAAATAACCAATATTAAGAAGGGAAAGGGGAGAATTAATTACAGATACAGGAGAGATTTTAGCAAGCCAAAATATACTGGAAGAATAAAATACTATAATTAATGTTTACCTAAGAATGCTAGAATGGCTTAATAAATATTAGGAAATCTGTTAAAAAGTTATAAGATAAAAGAGAATATCTATATGATCATCTTAATAGATGCTGTAAAAGCATATTAAAAATGAATGCCTGTATCTTTTGAAAAGTGTTAGCAAGTTAAGATTAGAAGGAAAACTTTCTTACTTGATATCAGAATCTATAGTCAGATTATCCATAATGATAAAACATTAGAAACAATCCATTAAATTCAAATTAAAAAAACACAAAGGTATCATAATTATCATTACTATTTAAGAATGCATAGAGTCGATGTAATAAGTCAAGGAAAAGATATTAGATGTAGATGATAAAAAGAAAAAAGAAAAATCATCATTATTTGTGGTTATAAAAATCTACTAAGGGAATCCAAGATAATTAATGGAGAAAAATTAGAACTAATGAGTAAAAATTTACTAAAGTGGCCACATTTTAGATAACATACAAAAAACAAAACACTTTCTATAATTGAACACCAAAGACCAATTAGAAAATGTAACAGAAATAAAACACTGTATAGATGATCAGCCATAGAAGAAAATAAACCCAACGAGAACTAGACAGGACCCATATTAAGAAAACTATAGGGGAGCCTGGGTGGCTCAGTCAGTTAAGTATCAAGCTCTTGGTTTCAGCTCAGGTCATGACCCTTCTATTGTGAGATTGAGCCCTGCATCGGGCACTGTGCTGGACATGGAGCCTCCTTCAGATTCTCTCTCTACCTCTCCCTTGGCCCCTCCACTCCACTTGCCCTCCTGTGTACACTCTCTCTCACTCTCTCTCAAACAACAACACAACAACAAACTATAAATTTTAACCCAGGAGAGCACCTGAATAATGACAGAAATGCCCATGTTATTGGATGGACAGACTCAAGACCACAAAGCTGTTGATTTTTTCCCAAATTAATATCTAAATTTAATAAATGCTAACAAAGACCCCATTTGTACTTCTAAAAATGAAACTTGATATGTCCATTCTGAAGAAAACCTAGAAGGGCAAATGGTAGGAATAGATAGAAAAGATAACTTACCTCACCAAAGAGAACATTCAGACATAAATAGAAAATTGTAGTAAATATAAAAAGTGGTTTTAACACAGAAATCAATCAATAGTTCACTAAAATGGACTTAAAAGTCCAAAAAGGGTTTGCCATAAATTGGTAGATGAATGATAGCTTTTTCAATATATATATGTCTAGTTTAATAACAAAGGTGGCATTTTAATGGAAGGAAAAGTAGATTATTTGCTAATTGGTAGTAGAATGTTGCTATTCAATTCGAAAAAAGTAAAGCATACTTTACCTCACACAATAATGAATTCCATCTTCATTGAATTGAATATAAAAAGCATTTGAATTAAAAAAAAGAATGTTTCTGTAATTTGGGGGAGTTGAAGGATATTTCTAAATGGCATGTAAAAACTGAAAATCAGGGGTGCCTGGGTGGTTCAGTGGGTTAAAGCCTCTGCCTTCTGCTCAGGTCACGATCCCAGCGTCCTGGGATGGAGCCCCGCATCAGGCTCTCTGCTCAGTGGGGAGACTGCTTCCTCCTCTCTCTCTCTCTGCCTGCCTCTCCACCTACTTGAGATCTCTGTCAAATAAATAAATAAAATCTTTAAAAAAAAAAAACAACAACAACACTGAAAATCAAGAAGGACAAAGATTGACAAAATCTGTTACAAACATTTTTAATATTTCAGTTAAAGACTCCACAGACATAGTTATGGGAGAAAATACCTGCCATGTATATAATAAAGGATTACAATATATGTGGAATGTTCCTATAAAATGGTAAGAAAAACAGTTAACAAATATGAACAGATAATTTAGAGAAAAAAATACAAATTGCCAAAATTCCAAGCTTCACTAGTAATGAAAGAGATGTAAAGTAAAATTCCTAGGTTTGGGGTTGTTTTGCTTTGTTTTTTTGTCTAGATCTTGCTTGGTATTCTCTGAGCCCCCTGGATCTGTTGAGGGGGGGGAGGTCTGCTTTCTATAATTCATTTTGGGAAATTCTTAGGCCTGATTTTTCAAATATTTTTTCTGCCCTCTTCTCTGTTCCTTGCAGTATTCTAATCACACACACATTAGCCCTTTTGGTCTTGTCCAGTAGTTATCAAATGCTGTTTTAAAAAATTCTTTTTTCTCTTTGAGTTTCAATTTGGGAGGTTTCTATTGAGCTACCTTCAAATTCACTAGTTGTTTCCTCACTGTGCCCAGTAAATGAGTCCGCTGAAGACACTCCATCTCCATTACAATTTTTCATTTTTTAGGGTTTGATTCATACTGTTTCCACCTCTTTGCCTACATGACCTGTTTGGTCTTACATGCTGTCTGTTTTTCCATTAGGACTTTTAACATTTTGATCATAATGATTTTAAATTCCTTGTCTGATCATTCCGTCATCTGTGTCATATCTAAATTGTTTTTTTTTTTTTTTAAAGATTTATTTATTTGACAGAGAGAGATCACGAGTAAGCAGAGAGGCAGGCAGAGAGAGAGGAGGAAGCAGGCTCCCCGCGGAGCAGAGAGCCTGATGTGGGGCTCGATCCCAGGACCCTGAGATCATGACCTGAGCTGAAGGCAGAGGCTTAACCCACTGAGCCACCCAGGTGCCCCTGTCATATCTAAATTGATTCTGACGCTTGCTTTGTCTCATCAGACCATGTTTTTTTCTTGTCTTTTAATATGCCTTGCAATTTTTTTGTTGAAGCCTGATCTGTTGTGTTAGTAATAGGCCTCAAAAATGAGGATTTCTGTTAATCTGGTTTGGAGTAGTGCTATGTTTAATGTTTGTTGTAGTTAGAAGTTCCAGAGGCTTCAGATTCCTCTAGTGTCTTGATTTTTGCGTCCTCTCTTGGCTTTGGAGCTTCCCTTCGTACTGAGTCTGGGTCTTGCAATTCTTTCAGCTGTCATCCTCTGGAGGCTCACTGGTATGGTGGTAAAGTATGGGGGAGGGAAGTGCTCTATCATTCTGATGAAGTCTCAGTCTTTTGGTGGCCCTGTGTCTTGGAAGTGTGCCTTCACAAGTGTTTCTGTCTCTCCTCCCTGAGTGTAGGATTCTCCTCCTTTATATTCCATTCCTACTGTCTGGTTAACTAAGTTTTTTGGGTTTGTTGTAGGGGAGACAGAAAGGCTAGGTGCTGGAGTAAGGTGGAAATCCCCACCTCCAGGTTGGGCAAGCCCTCCTAGTGTCCCAGTAGACCTTGGTTTGGAGAAGTTTCCATGAAGGTTATACTATTGCTACTCTTCCCATCTCTGCCAGGGCCAAGAGAGGATTTTCCTCAGACCCTCACGATGAGAACTTGGGGTTCCTAAGGAAGAACGACCTCAGATTGTGGGACCCCCCCCCCCCTTATGAATGAGACCCCATAGTGTTTCTTGCATCACACTAGTCCACATTCAGCCTCCAGCAATTTATCACAATTACTGGTGAAGTTAAGTGGCCCCGCCCTTACCACTCAAGTGTGTTCCATTGTATCTTTCTGGATGCTCTCGTTTCTCCAGACTTCAGAGCGTAGTTTGATTTGAAACTTTAATTCCCTGATGGATCTAAGAAAAGTCACTGGCTTTCAGTTTGTCCAGTTTTTCCTGGTTGTGAGGATGGGAAGTGTGACTTCTAAGCTTTTTACATGTCAGGGTGAAAACCAGCAGTCTGCAAACTGAAATGTAATCCCTTTTTTTTTTTTGTCTATCTGACTGGCAAATTTAGGAATGATAATATTCAGTAGCAGAGAGAGGAAGGAAGCAAGCATTCTCATACGGTCCTGATGGGAATCTAAATTGGGTGTCATCTTTCTTTCTTTTTCTTCTTCTTCTTCTTCTTTTTTTTTTTTAAGGAGAGAGAGAGTACACACATGAGTAGAGTGAGGCATAGAAGGAGAGGGAGAGAGAGAATCCCAAGCAGGCTCCATTCTCCGGGCAGAGCCTAATGCAGGGCTCAAGTTCCTGACCTTGAGATAATGACCTGATCCTTTTTGAGAGTTGACCACCTAACAGAATGAGCCGCCCCAGGCACTCCATGGGTGTCATCTTTTTTTCTTTCTTTCTTTTTTTAAGATTTTATTTCTTTGACACAGGGAGGGAGAGCGCAAGAGGGGGACACAAGCAGAGGGAGTGGCAGGCAGAGGGAGAAGCAGTCTCCCCACTGAGCAGGGAGATGGATGTGGGGCTGGGCCCCAGGACCCTGGGATCATGACCTGAGCCAGAAGCAGAGGCTTAACGACTGAGCCACCCAGGTGTCCCAGGCGTCACCTTTCTTAAAGGCAGTTTCACATTATCAGAGTTTAAGATGCACAACCCTTTTGACCTAGCAATTCTAATTCCAGGATTCTATTCTACAGATAAGTACACAACAATGTGAAAATACATATGTACAAGAACATTTACTTAATAACTTCCTTATAGCAATAAATTAGATACAAACTAGAGTACTATCAATAGAAGAATGGTTTAGTATACTAAAATAATATCATATCTGTGACATATTGCTACCTGGAAAAAAAAAAGCCAAGTGAGAGAAGCGTAAGTGAATGTATTATCTTTGTGAAAATAAGCAGGACATTGTGTGTACATGGTGCATGGGGCTGGGTTTACATACACATATATTTGTATCTGCTTAGAAAGGAGTCTGGAAATGTAGACACCAAATTCCAAAGTTTAGTAGCTTCTCCACTATCAAGGAGGAGAGTCTTCCCATTTTAGTTTAGATTAACACATTTTAAAGCAAGCCCATGTTATTTCTATAATTAAAGATGTAAACACAAAGGAAGCAGATCCTTTTCTTCAATTAAAGAGAAAGCCGTCTGGGGAAAGATGACAATAACCTTTAGTTCATATTTCTAAACAATTCTAGGAATCCTAAACAAGTTGCATTTTTGTCTAAGTAAAAAACCTCCTGGGAATGTGGCGGGGAAGGAAAGCTGCCTCTCTGCCAGTGGAACTGGCTGGTTAACCTTGGCCCGTGCAGGAGTGAGTGTGGGAGCCGTGATCCCCTCCCTCGTCATCATCACTGGAGTATCTACTCTGTTTCAGGCACTTAGCACGGTCTCAGTATAGATTGGTTGAATTAATAAACGAAATGGGACATGAAAAAAAGGCAGTGGTTCTGTGACAAATGACTGTACCACGTGTAACAGGGAAATCTGGTAAGCTGTTGATCGGAAGTTTCTCTGTTCTTACTGAGAGTTTAGATACCAGACTCAGATTCTACAATAAATAGGAGTTTTTAGCACCATAGCAATGTTGAGGAAATTAACCAGACTGAGAAAGCAAGCTGCTCATTGACTGAGAATCTTTTTCGTATTGAAATAGCAGCAGAAGTTGCCAAGGTAATTTTCTCCCTGCCAGCTCCCAAAAAGGATCACTGACTCAGGAAATGACCTAAATGTTTAACATTTTAGTTTTAATTCTTACATTCAAAAAGTAATGTAGCAAATGGAGCCAGAATCAGGATTACCCGGGGCTTCTGTGGGTTAGAGTGTGTGGCCACAAGCTCTGGGATAAAAAGAGAGAGGGAAGACCGAGGTTTATTGAGCACCTCCTGACTATTCATGGAGGGACTAGGTTAGTCACTCAGCACTTGGTATCTTATTAAATGTCACAATAGGCTTGGGACGTGTTGTCATCATTTTACAGATGAGGAAACTGGGACTTAGAGCACTTGGGGGACTCATCTCGGGCACGGGCAGCAAGAGGCAGAGCTGGGATTTGAAGAGAGATGGGCCAGACTCCAGAGCCCATGGTCACCTCCAGAGCCACGGGACTCTGTCCTGGCTGGTGTTGGCATGGCTCGCTTATCATGCCAACACGAGAACAGCTCCCAGGGGACTCCAAAAGGCTTGGTGACTAGGAACTGACCAGATTGGACCATCCCTGCTATGGAACAAATCTGGAGACTTTACACACAGACGTAAGATCCCCACCCCATCTTTAAATTCTAGAAGCTAAGGGGAAATGACTCAGTATTACCAAACACGATTCTCCAAATCTTGAATAAACACAGGTGTGCTGTCTATTCCCCCAAACTCGTCCCAGGATACAGAGCCCCTCCCCCCGCCCCCCCCATACACATACACACTGCTGAGACAGATCCAAGTTCCCAAAGAACTGCTTACCAGGGTGCCAGTGATGCAGAGACAGTCACCTGTTATAAATACCCTCATGGAATAAAGATCTTCTTTCCTTTTCCGTAATATTTGCTAACTCAGATGAAATGCTTTTTATCTTTATTTTCGCCACGGAAAGTTGGCATATGAGAATGCTGCAGCTTTCCATCAGTCTGTGTCACCTTTGACTCTCCAATGTATTTCATGCTCTGTGTTCGGCCTCCCTTTACTGCATGTTAGATACTGTATCCGTTTCCAGGACACTCTAATGTTAGAGTGCAGCGTGGCTTGGTCCTGGACTCCTTACTTGTCCCTCCTCCCCCGGCTTTATGTATCTTCTACATGCTGATCGATCCTACTTTAATTTCCTCAGCTTCTATGCCTCGGGTCAGATCTCCAGTAGAAAATCTCCTATTCCACAGAACTGCAAAGAGCCTCGCTTCCTACCTTGTCTCAAACTTCGTCCTCCCTTCCACCCTGAAGGCAATTCTCCCCGTCATGACAGCACCATCCACCCTGTTGTTCAAACCTAGAATTTTCCAGGTTGCCGACCTTTCCCTGGTCCCCACATCTAATTCTTGGGCAAGTCTGGAGGTTCTGCCTCTAAAACATCTCGAATCCATCCACTGTGTTTCGTGTCACTGACGGTATTAAGCTGCCAATCTTTGCCTCAACTACTCTAAGCGGGTCTTCCTGCTTTCATCTGTTTCCTGTCGAGCAGCCGGAATAATAACTTTAAGACATCAATAATATGATGTATTGCTTGAAATCTTGAGATGTTTTCCGGTTTTACCTTATCATGATCTATAGGACTTGTATTCTCCAGCCTCTGCCTACCTGTATGACTTCATCTCCTGTACCTCTTTTGACTCACAGCCCAGCTGCCACGTTACCCTTCTTCCTATTCCTTGAACATGCCCAGCTTTCCCTTTGGGTTTCCCTGGATGCTCTCCGTATTCCTCCCCCGGACTTGCCATGGCTGGGCCTCCCTCGTTATTCAGGTCTGGCTTACGGGTTTCCTCTGGAATGGTTCTTCTAGGACTACCTTGAAGTAGCTCTCCTTTACTTGGCCAGTCATTATCATGCATTCTGTTTTAGTTCTTTTTAATAGCAATTGTAATTATTTAAAATTACTTTTCAATTACTTACCTGTTTGCTGTCTGCTTTCCCTTGTGGAAAGACCCCTCCCAGGAGCAGGGAGTGCTTCTTGTGTGGGGCTGTTATCTCTAGACCTAAGACTTCCTCTGACTGAAATAGTAGAAGGTGTCCAGGCGGTTTTCTCTTCGGTCAGCCTATAGGAGCCTATAGGATAATGGATCGCTGACTCAGGACAGGACTTAAATAATAATGTTTTTGTTTTCATGTTTGCATTAAAAAATAAAGTAACAAACGGGGCCTGAATGAAGGTTCTAACTCAGAATCAGATGGGCAGATAGTTGGTATTTGATGAAAGTGTGTTGACTCTTGAAGACACTCTGGCTTGAATATGACCACGAAGGAGTGAAATGCTGCCCTTTCCTAACTGAGGCTATAATGATGATAAAGGAATATTGTATTCATTTTACAGCATTATCAGTAATAAAGAATTCTAGCTTGTATTTAAAATATACATCGCATTATGTCACGACTTACCGGATCATTTATTTGTCACATCAATTGAACTTTGCAAAACAACAACCCCTTGAATTCATTCAAAGAAGAAGAATATGGGGGAAATCTGCTTTCCTAATTGTGACCAGCTGGCCTTACTGAACATTCCTGCTTGATTCTCATCACTCTGAATGCCTGGTAATGCTTCTAAAAGCTGAGCTGGCCAAAGACGGGCTGTCCTAACAAGTGACCTCCACCTCACCTTGAAAACAGTGCCTCCGGGTTAGCTGAACTGGACTGTGGCCCGTCCTGGCTCGTAGCTAATGAGCCGGCAGTCAAGAGAGTTGGTTGCCTTCTGAAGGACACGTTTTCTAAGCAGAGGCCCGTGGTGAGGACTCATCCCTCTGGGTACTGGGGGAGGCATTGATTTTGCTCTTGTATTCCCCCTAACAAACAGGAATATATTATTTATTCTTATCCCTCGCTTGTCACAACTCGTTATCTAAAAACAAAGATGTAAAATGCCAAAACAGGATAGAAGCGTGAGGTTTCCTTTTGCCTCCTAAGGAGGACTTCCAAATAGAGGCATTTTGTAAACAGCTGCATGTTCTTTGGGAGAGGAAATTGGAGGAACAGGCTGGCTGGGGAAAAAAAAAAAAAAAAAAAGAAACACAGAGCTGTATAAGGGCTTTTCTTCTGATAAATCTGGGTAAACCTGAAGGAGCAAAGGAGGTAAGTGGTCGTTTTATTATCTGCAAACCAAGCCTGGGGCATGTGGTATGACCCAGAGCAACTTCTCCAAATTGAAGGGGATCTTTGTTAACTTTAGGTTAAAAAACAACAATATAAAATGAGAAACAGACTGGATAAGTTGTAAGAAGGAGCCATTCGTTTCCATTAGATTTCTCCTGATTAGGTCTGTGGATCAGCTAAATTGTATAAAGTTGTCTTTTGCAGTTTGTAAGAGATTTATTTCAGGATTCTATGCTAACAAAGAGCGCAAAATGAGTTCAAGTCAGATTCCACATAGATCTGGAGGAAGGAGAACTTGCAAATCATAATGAATGAAGTAGAGAAAGATTTTCTGAGGAATCACAGCAGTTAGATTCTTTGGGCGTTTTCTTTTTTTTTAAATCTGGATAGGGGGATGCGAGATGAGTCACACCTGCAAGGGAATTAGGCTCCGCTGTTTGTTCTTGAGACTCAGGAAAGCCAAAAACTAATTCAGGCTTAGTTGAGGTTTCTGCACGTTATCAGGACTAAAACACAGAAAGTCCTAGAAATTCAGAGTTAGAAGGGACTTTGAGGATCTACTACCCAGTTTATAAATGGGGACACGGGTCCAGAAAGGCTTCCATCCCACAGCCAGAAGTCAAGTCACTTCTAGGGTCACACCACTTTCCCCTTAATCTCTTCTCTGTCAACCTCTCTCTCTTAAGTTGGAAATTCTCAACCGATTTGAAATGATAGTGGCCTGGGGCAGCGCAGGTAAGGATCTGGTTGGACTTCATGTCCTAGTTGGAGACACATCCAAAATTACAAACTGAAAACCATTTTGGAAAACAGTTCAATAGAGGGGACTTGTACTTATATTTTTCATGAGTGTTTCTGTTTTGTGTACCAGGGATTTCTTTATTTCTGGGACATTTCCGGATGAAGAGAGTGGAAAAAAAAAAAACAAACTTGGTATGATTCAATGATGGTGGTTTCAGTTGATTTTAATTTCTATCAACAAGCTAATTATATATTACCCTGTTCCTCAAACCCCAACCACCCCATCCCCAAAGTCAAATGGCACCTGTTTGCTTCCTGCATCTGTGTACTCAAAGAGAAGCTGGAGACAATGAAGTTTCAGGCATGCAGGTATACTGGGTTTGGAATACTCCGACACTGACATCTTCATTTGCAAGTCTTTGGGGGAAATATTTAAAATTATTGTGAGTCAAATTATTTCATTGACCTTCTGGAGACATGATGACCTCAAAAGCATTCCCTAGAACTTAGGACCACCATCACTGATGCCAAATGAGAAAAATGAGAACTCCCTTTTTTTTTTTTTTTAACTAAGTCACACTCTCTAAGAAAAAGGAAAAAAATAACTCTATAACAGAAAAGCTCTTTGCACAAGAAAGTACTCTACTGCATTAATTGTAATAACAAACATTGGAAACTATCTTAGTATCCAGTAATAAGGTAATGATTAAGTAAATCATGGCATATAACCTATATAAAGTATTGCGCAAGAATCCGAGTTAATCATTATGGAAACTACAGCAATATGGACATGTTTATTTAATAATTATGCACTAAGTGTTTACTGTAGTCTAAGACTCTCCAGGGCAGTGGAAATAAAGGAGTTCCTCAAATGCTGATACTGTAGTAGAGGCATCAGGCATGGACAAGCATTTTAAGAAGAAATCGGACTATGAAGACAGAGGGCTAGAGGTATGTTCTGGGAGTTATAAGCCGTTCAGTATGGCCAGGAAGACAGGGGTGGGAGGGAGTGGAGCCGGAAAGGAAGATGTGGGCCAGATTAAGGGGCCCTTGAGATTTATTGTGTGGATAAAGAGGTGTTATTGTAAGTCTTTGAAGGATAAACTGTATGACTACTATAGTCATGCATTCATTCATTCACTTGAGTATTTATTTGTTAATTCAAGGATCACTTATTAAGCATGTATTCATTGTGGTAGACACCGGGACTATAAAGATGAATAAAAAATGGTCCTACCTCTGAGAGGCTAACAACCTTAGTGGTGGGACACTGTCATCAAAGAAAAGCGTTGTTAATACTGTGGTAATCAGCACTTCAAAGGAGCCATCTACAAGGGTCTATAGAAGATAGAGTCCTATCTAAGGAAGGAAGAACTGTCTTTTCTTCTCTCCATCTTAGGTTTGTTGGCTGATGTTCTGTAAATTAGATTAAGAGAAAAAAGGAGGTTAGTGCATGCATCACCCATGTACACGGGAGTGCTCAGTGATGAGTAACTCAAAGGGGGTATAAGTTAGAACTTGGACTTCATGGAGTTTTAATAAACACACAATACATTTTTAAGAAAGTGACAAGACAATGGAAAAGGACTGAGTTTCTGGGGTGGCAAACTGTGGGAAGGTAAGTATATGGAGAAATAATGGATGATAAGGGCTAGGTAGTAAAGTTTGTTACAAGATTCCCTGGGGTAGTTAACTTCTGTCCTTCCTAGTGGGGGTGGGGGATGACACCTTAGCAAATTTTCATCTCGCTTTTAGGCAAATACAGGGACGTTGGAGAGCTTCGTTCTCATCTGTTTCTTAATCAATTGCCTTCAGCTCAAAATAATCCTTAGGGACGTTGAAGTGGCATATTTTGGGGTGACATAATCTGCTACCCACCACTTAACAGAGGATAAATCAGTCAGGAAAACAAACAAAAAACACATTAAGAATTTCAATAGAGACAATGTAATACAGGGAATTAGTTAACCAGCTCTTAGAGAGAACTGAAAATACAAAAAGGGAACACTGAGGTTTCATAGAGATAGTAACTTAAGGAAGCAAAACCACCTTCTAGTCTGAGCAAACAAAGAAGACATTGGGGTTATCAGAATTCAGAAGCTTGGAGAAGGATGATACACAGAGGGGATCCCGGGCCGCTGGTGCTGGTGTTTCCAAGGAAGGTGGGGCAAAGTTGGCTCTGGGTACGCCAAAAGAAACTGGGAATGGGGAACAAGGGCTATTGTCAGGACGGAAGGTCATTGCTGTGTGACATTACAGGAAAAGCGAGCAAATCAGAAAGCACAGGTCCCTTCGACTTCCTTCTGCCTTCTGGGCTCCCTTTAGCACCCCCTATTGACGAAACCAAAAGGAATTCTGCTGACAAAAGAAAAAGGTGGTTCACATCATATCAACCCCAACCTCACGAAAGAGGGAAGAGGAAAGTGGGTTGAGAGCCGCCAGAGAATAGCCTCATCTCCCATCTCCGGGTTCAGAGTATAAATCCGATCAAGTGAGGAAGCTGGCTTACAGAGAGGGCACTGCAGGCGGAAAGAAATCCCGGGTGCTAAGGCGTGATGCTGTCACAGGGCTTGGTGCTCTTGGGAGTTCAAGTGCCGATACCCGTGCAGCTGGAACGCCAAACACATTGGGAAAGTCTTGAGCAGTGCAACTGGAGGGATTGAAAGGAACCACGTGGCTGAAAGGGCAGGGACTCCGGGGCTAAAGAGCAAAGCCAGATAATAAAGTATCTTCTGCTGTATTTTTCCCTTTCAGTTGTCCTGTGTGTGTGTGTGTGTGTGTGTGTGTGTGTGTGTGTGTGTTTTACCCTCACAGTCATTAAGAATAACCTTGAATCTGAGGGTTTTTTTGTCCCAGGGAAGGGGAGTATTTGATATAGCCCAGAACAAATAGGTCATTGCCTACATTTTTGAATTTCAAAATAGTTTTTTTTTTTTTTTAAAGTCCCTGGGGAAACAAGATAGCCTGAGGACAAGCCCTTTTGATTTGCAGAAGTATGGCTTTTTGAAACGGAAAAAGATTGACTCAACACTCCAAAAGCCAAGAAACCAGACTTTATTCTAAGGAGCCATGGAGTAGGGAATAGAGTAGGGATATACAGGGTAGGACGGAAGGGAAGGCACTTTGCTGTTCCACAGGACAAAAGAAAAGCCCTCAGCAGCAGAGGGGAGCCACCAACCACAATGTCAGATTCCAGCGTTCCTGCTGTGTTCATTCCTCACCCCCCATGTCTGGGAAAGACCTGGGCAGGGCGGGGGGAGTGTGTGTGTGTGAACCTCCAGAGACATTTAACTCTAAGACCCAGAACAAAAAGTCTATTCCTCCATCCTCCAGCTACAGCCTGTTCAGCCCGCTGGGTGGAGAAACCTGGTGTTAGCCTGGGGCCACAATGGTATCTTAGGATGCACCTGGGAAAGTATATCCCCCAACAGTGGAATGAATGGTTTTGTTTTCGAGCTTTACAAAATGGTATACTCCAGGTGAGGAACTCAAGTTTTCCATATTATTTCATGTAGCTGCAGTTCATTCATTTGCATTTAAATACAGTGAATTGTGAGAATATTCTCTGATTTGGTAATCCATTTCCTGGTCAACAGTCTGACTCTTCCCAACACTGTGAACATGGCATCTGTTTCATTAGGGGCGGAGCTGCTAGGCTATAAGATATGTGACTGTTCAATTTTATAAGGTAATGCGAAGTTTTCCAAGTTAGTTATACCAGTTTGAATTCTCAGCAGTATTTTTTTTTAAATTTTTTATTTATTTCTTATTTTTTTATAAACATAGAATGTATTTTTATCCCCAGGTGTACAGGTCTGTGAATCGCCAGGTTTACACACTTCACAGCACTCACCATAGCACATACCCTCCCCAATGTCCATAACCCCCCTCCCCCTCTCCCAACCCCACCTCCCCCCAGCAACACCCAGTTTGTTTTGTGAGATTAAGAGTCACTTATGGTTTGTCTCCCTCCCAATCCCATCTTGTTTCAATTATTCTTCTTCTATCCCCCTAACCCCCCATGTTGCATCTCCACGTCCTCATATCAGGGAGCTCATATGATAGTTGTCTTTCTCTGATTGACTTATTTCACTAAGCATGATACCCTCCAGTTCCATCCACGTTGTCGCAAATGGCAAGATTTGATTTCTTTTGATGGCTGCATAGTATTCCATTGTGTATATATACCACATCTTCTTTATCCATTCATCTGTTGATGGACATCTAGGTTCTTTCCATAGTTTGGCTATTGTAGACATTGCTGCTCTAAACATTCGGGTGCACGTGCCCCTTCGGATCACTACGTTTGTATCTTTAGGGTAAATACCCAGTAGTGCAATTGCTGGGTCATAGGGTAGTTCTATTTTCAACATTTTGAGGAACCTCCATGCTGTTTTCCAGAGTGGTTGCACCAGCTTGCATTCCCACCAACAGTGTAGGAGGGTTCCCCTTTCTCCACATCCTCACCAGCATCTGTCATTTCCTGACTTGTTAATTTTAGCCATTCTGACTGGTGTGAGGTGATATCTCATTGTGGTTTTGATTTGTATTTCCCTGATGCCGAGTGATGTGGAGCACTTTTTCATGTGTCTGTTGGCCATATGGATGTCTTCTTTACAGAAATGTCTGTTCATGTCCTCTGCCCATTTCTTGATTGGATTGTTTGTGCTTTGGGTGTTGAGTTTGCTAAGTTCCTTATAGACTTTGGATACTAGCCCTTTATCTGATATGCCGTTTGCAAATATCTTCTCCCATTCTGTCAGTTGTCTTTTGGTTTTGTTAACTGTTTCCTTTGCTGTGCAAAAGCTTTTGATCTTGATGAAATCCCAATAGTTCATTTTTGCCCTTGCTTCCCTTACCTCTGGCGATGTTCCTAGGAAGATGTTGCTGCAGCTGAGGTCGAAGTGGTTGCTGCCTGTGTTCGCCTCAAGGATTTTGATGGATTCCTTTCTTACATTGAGGTCCTTCGTCCATTTTGAGTCTATTTTCGTGTGTGGTGTAAGGAAGTGGTCCAATTTCATTTTTCTGCATGTGGCTGTCCAATTTTCCCAGCACCATTTATTGAAGAGGCTGTCTTTTTTCCATTGGACGTTCTTTCCTGCTTTGTCGAAGATTAGTTGACCATAGAGTTGAAGGTCTATTTCTGGGCTCTCTATTCTGTTCCATTGATCTATGTGTCTGTTTTTGTGCCAGTACCATGCTGTCTTGATGATGACAGCTTTGTAATAGAGCTTGAAGTCCGGAATTGTGATGCCACCAACTGTGGCTTTCTTTTTCAATATTCCTTTGGCTATTCGAGGTCTTTTCTCGTTCCATATAAATTTTAGGATTATTTGTTCCATTTCCTTGAAAAAAAAAGAATGGTATTTTGATAGGGATTGCATGAAATGTGTAGATTGCTTTAGGTAGCATAGACATTTTCACAATATTTATTCTTCCAATCCAGGAGCATGGAACATTTTTCCATTTCTTTGTGTCTTCCTCAATTTCTTTCATGAGTACTTTATAGTTTTCTGCATATAGATTCTTAGCCTCTTTGGTTAGGTTTATTCCTAGGTATCTTATAGTTTTGGGTGCAATTGTAAATGGGATTGACTCCTTAATTTCTCTTTCTTCTGTCTTGTTGTTGGTGTAGAGAAATGCAACTGATTTCTGTGCATTGATTTTATATCCTGACACTTTACTGAATTCCTGTACAAGTTCTAGCAGTTTTGGAGTGGAGTCTTTTGGGTTTTCCACATATAGTATTATATCATCTGCGAAGGGTGATAGTTTGACTTCTTCTTTGCCAATTTGGATTGCTTTAATTTCTTTTTGTTGTCTGATTGTCTCAGCAGTATTTTTAAGATTTCTGTTGACTACATCCTTTCCACCACCTAGTATTATCTGACTTCTTAATTTTGTCACTCTAGTGAATGCAAAATATTATCCTATTATCATCTTAATTTCCATTTTCTTTTCTTAAAAGATTTTATTTATTTATTTGACATAGAGAGAGAGAGACAGCTGGAAAGGGAACACAAGCTGGGGGAGTGGGAGAGGGAGAATCAGGCTTCCCGCAGAGCAGGGAGGGACGCGGGGCTCAATCCCAGGACCAGGGGTTCATGACCTGAGCTGAAGGCGGATGAGACGCTCCACGACTAAGCCACCGAGGCGCCCCTAATTTCCATTTTCTTAAGGATTAAAAAGGTCAAATATCTTTTTTTTTAAAGATTTTATTTATTTATTTGACAGAGATCACAAATAGGCAGAGAGGTAGGCAGAGAGAGACAGGGGGAAGCAGGCTCCCCACTGAGCAGAGACAGGGGGCTCAATCCCAGGATCCTGAGATCATGGCCCAAGCTGAAGGCAGAGGCTTTAACCCACTGAGCCACCCAGGCACCCCCAAAAAGGTCAAATATATTTTTATGTGTCTATTTGTCTTTAGGGAATTCTGTTCTGTGAAATTTCTTTTGTTGTTGTTGTTTTTGTTTTGCCTTCACTATCAAGTCCCTTGCCTTTTAATATTGATGGGTAGGAGATCTGTAGATATTCTGGATTCAAATCCTTTGTTAGTTATAGTTCTTGCAAATATCCCTATCTTGGTTTGTGATATGAGTTTTTACTTTCCTAATAGTGTCTTTTGAGAAACAGATGTTCTTAATTGATCAGACTTTGCTTTAGTGGTTAAAACTTTATGTCTCATATTTAAGAAATTCTTCTCTACTCAGAGGTGATAAAATTTTCTCTTAAACGTTTTAAAATTGGGTCATTTATTTTACATTCTCAATCCACCTATAAATTGGTATTTCAGAATGGTATGACAGAGGGGTTGAATTTTATGCTTTTTACATGGATAATCAATGATTCCATTTACTGAATAATCTGCCATGCACAGATATATGTGTCCACATTTCAATGTTCTGTAACCACTTTGGATTTTTAAGAAGTCCTGATATCCGAAATGAATAAACTCATTGGCCTGTGAGAGTAATTTGGCCGTTCTTGACCCTTTGATTTTCTACATGCTTTTTAGAATCAGTTTGTCAGTTTTTAAGAAATAGTCTATTAGGATTTTTACTGGAATTGCATTAAATCCATTCCTTCTCAACCCACTCCTTTCTGACTTCAATCTCTAGGACTCCACTGCAGTGATTTGCCAAAATCACTGAAACTCGCCATATTACCACATGGAGTGGATTTGTCTTCATCCTCACTTTACTTGACCCAATAACTGTATTCAACACGGATAAGAACTCTTTCCTTTTTTTTGAATCAGCTTATGCTCTGTGTTTCGGAAACATTGCACTGTCCTGATTTCCTTCCCAAATTAATGAACTCTTCTCAATTTTTATAGCTGGCTTTTTGCATTGGCCCAACATCTAAAAGCTGGAGTGTCATGGGGCCTGGTAGTCAATTCTCCCTTCTTACTTCTCTTCTGGTCCGATGGCTTTAAATGTTACTATATGCTGATATAGAACTGACCTGAGCTTGAGACTCATGGATCCAATTGCATAACTGACATTTCCAATTAAACTCCAAATAGGTATTGTAAACTAAATGTACATGAAAAAGGACTCCTAAATCTGATCCTATCCCAGTCAAAGTAAATACCTCCATCATCCACCCAGTTGCTTCACCCAAAAAAACAAGGATCCTAATCATTCTAGGTTCCTCTTGCCCTCATCCTCTGTATCTAATCCATCAGTAAATTTGTAAGTGCTACTTCTGGAATACATTTCGAAACCATCTACTTTACTCTATCATCCCAGTCTAAGTCACCATCCTCTTTTGTTTTCACTACTACAGGAGCCCACTAATGGGTCTCTTTCTTTCTCTTCTTGTCTCACCATAATTTGCTCTTCCCCTAGCAATGAGAGTAACTTAATAGGGCAAGACACATGCTGCCTTTGGTGAAAATCTTCCAAAGTCTTCTTGTTGCACTTAAAATAAAATCCAAACTCCTCACCGTGGCCTACAAGTCCCTACAAAGCTGACTCCTGCCTTCCCCTTAGGTCCCTACTGGCTCATTTCATTCCCACTGGCCTCCTTTAGTTTCCTCAAATACACAAAACTCTTTTCCACCTCGGAGCTTTTGCGTCTGTTGTAGCTGAAGCCTTCAGCTCAGTGCACGGCTCTTACCACCTCGTCTTCTGTCTGCCTACATATCATCAGAGGAGCCTTCTCCGACCCTAAAAAGTCAGGAATTATCTTATTTACGTATTGGTTTATGTATTTATTCCTGACTAGAATTAAGTTCTTTGAGGCCTGTGGCCTTGTCTGTCCTGTTCATCCTTATATCTGTAGTACTTGGGACAATCCTTGGCATGTGGGAGATATTCAATAAATATTTACTGAATGGAGAAAACCTTCTCTCAGAGGGAGTGTGTGGTGTGATAGGGAAGAGGATAGACAACTGAGGCTTATAGAGCATTTAACTTTTTTTTCTTTCAACCACTAGGTTAAAAAAAAAAAAAAGGTAGGCAAATGGACTTGGTATAGAAAGGAACAGAGAAAAATGAAAACAACTGATGTACTGGGGTGTAAGTGTTAATGGTATTTCCTTTCTTCTATTATTGTTGCTATGCTATTTGTGTAATAAATCCAGATTTGAAGAGAAAATTAACTTCTTTGGGTTCATACAGTCTTATAATGAAATGGGTTGCAGTCAGCTTATGAAACCAGTATATATCTATGATTTTTGGAAGAAGAAATGAAACCTATTGGAAGGTGTTCATCTGGATATGCTCTTTCACCTTGTCTGATGATCTAATTTCTGCCCCCCATACTGAACTCACACACTTGTTTTAAAATCCAAAATACTGCCTTATGGTAAGAACACAGTTCTTTAACTCAGATGTTTCATGTCTAATCTATTTTGGAGAAGGACAGGTTTAAACGATTGTCTTTTATCTCAGTTTTAACTATTATCTTGGGTTTTAGTTGGATATATAACTAAAAATGTACCATAACATAACATTCTGTCCAACAATTAGAATATACTGGAAAAGTCATAAATGATGGTAAATACATACTTATATATTACTTACTTATTTAACGAATCCATACATAGTGCCTTTTTTTTTTTAAAGATTTTTATTTGTTTATTTATTTGACAGACAGAGATCACAGGTAGGCAGAGAGGCAGGCAGAGAGAGAGGAGGAAGCAGGCTCCCTGTTGAGCAGAGAGCCCGATGCGGGGCTCCATCCCAGGACCCCGGGACCTCAACCCGAGCCGAAGGCAGAGGCTTTAACCCACTAAGCCACCCAGGCGCCCCTACATAGTGCTTTCTATGTGCCAGGCACTGTTCTAAGGTCTTTAAATAGGAAACCATTTGATCCCATTCTTATAAAAACTTTTTGACATATGTACTATTATTATCCCCATTTTATATATGAGGAAGATGATACACAGAGAGATTAAATAGCATTCCCAAGGCTTACAGAGCTAGTAGTCAATGCCAAAGCTGAGATTAAAATCCAGGCAGTTTCTCGCTACTGGATGTTCCCGTGATTAAACTTGGTTATGTAAATGAAACGTTTTCTTCGTCCAATTGCAATAATTTCCACATGCTTGCCACATGCCTGTTCTTTTGAATAGTTGCTTGTTCTGAAACATCATGAGAAGAACCAGTGCCAGGGATAGCTACTGAAGTATCATTTAACACCATGGGTTCTGAAGGATATCATTAATACTCCCATGGTCAGAGCCACCGTTGGCCATTTTGTAGCCTGTGCAGAAGACCATTCCCAGGCCATGACCCGTAAAGACTGTATATGACTGGCACATCTTAGAGTTGTTTGGGTCTAACTATCTGCAGTGACCTTGCGAGTGGCCTACAGATTTATTAGCTTTCTCAGAGAAAGACTTCCAACTGGAAGACCCTTCTCTCTACATGGTCCATTTTTAGTTTCCACCCATCAAAATTTATTGTTAAGAGAATGTATTAAAATGCCAGTCGGTGTACTGGATACTTGTCATGTCTCTTCCATTTTGAGTTCACTAGAAAGAAAAAAATGCTTACATGTTCAAATATGTCTCCATATATGGAGATAAAAAAACCTAGAGATAGGTTTTTTTTTTTTTTTTTTTTTTAACTCTGTGTGAAATGTTATGATTTTAAATGCCTTTCTGGGTTCTTTCAGAGATGGCAACAAAGCTAAGCCAAGATTCTATGAAAGGCCACATTCATTCCTTAGTTCATCTGCCTTTATTATTTTTTTTATTTTTTATTTTTTTAAGATTTTATTTATTTGTCAGAGAGAGACAGAGAGAGAGAAAGATCACAAGTAGGCAGAGAGGTAGGCAGAGGCAGAGGGAGAAGCAGGCTCCCTGCCGAGCAAGGAGCGAGATACAGGACTCGATCCCAGGACGCTAGGATCATGACCTGAGCCAAAGGCAGCCGCTTAACCAACTGAGCCACCCAGGCGTCCCGTTCATCTGCCTTTAGATAATTTTGAGAACAACCTATGAAATTCTCAATTTAGTTGATTGGGAATTAGCTGATTCGGTACTCCTGGTCCTCTGGGTTTAACCTCAAAACGTAGATCATTCCTAGAATGATCGGAACGGGACAAGTCAGGGTACAGGGGACCTGTGGGGTCCTGTGGTCTGATTTTTCCCTAGATAAAGAGCCTGAGGCTCAGAGAGTTGATTGTAGATCATGTGCACACAGCTGGCTGGTTACAGGAATGACACTGGAATCCCAAATTCCAAAGTCCTACTTTTTTTTTTTTCTGTTACAGCTCTTTATATCCTGTACTCCTGTAGAAAACACAGACTCTGCCTTGTGTGAATACCTTAAACCACCATGCCCCAACTTTGCTATTTGCCCTTGTCCATATTCAGTCGGACAATGAGTAGAGTCCTTTGAGCATTAAGTGTGATCTATACCATCTTTAGGAAGAAAAGTCCATTCCTAGCTCACAAATATAGACTGGTGGTTTGTTAGTCATGACTCAGGAGTTGGGGCTCCACCACTAATTATATGGGTTAATTAACTAGTCAATTAACTTTTATGGGCTTTCCCCAATTATGAAATAAGAGTGTTGGATGGTGGCCTGCTGTGTATTCTCCAGCTCTTATATTCCATGTTTCTGTGAGCTCTACTTGTGAGTCCCCATTATCTTGTCTTTAAGGTGCATTTGGAACATGTAACACTCCTTTTAGGTCTTGATTAAGTGAGGTCATGTGTTTTAATAACCTCGTCAATTTTGCTACCTTATTTTTCCCATGTTGCTTTTAGTACTTAGGACCCTAACACTCTAATATTCTGTTCTTTTCTTCCAAATTACCACTAAATATACAGTGACCTGTATATTTAGTATTCTGCTCTGGCTAGTCTAGCCTCACTTTCTGCTTTTGTTGGGAAAGGATTATTGCTAAAATGAGCAGAAAAGGAAATTTCTCAGGTGGATTCTTCAGAGTCCCAGGGATCTGCCAAGGGTTGCCGTGGTTAGGACTTCATCACAGCTTTAACCAGAGGTTGGTGTCTGGTCCACAGGGAACTCATGGGGTGCCTGGTTTGAGAGCTGAACCCTAAACAGATGCTTAGGACTAGACACTTCCCAACAGACTCAAAGAGACTCTCTCTCTTAGAGCCTTGAATCAGAAGCAATGAGGTCATAGAAGCCATGAAGTGGAGGAACAGTTCCTCAGAAAGGAAGGAAAATGAATGGAGATAGTAGCTGAGTCACAGTAATAGTGGGCTCACTAGAGCAGGAATAAATAAACAAGCCCGAGGCAATGACCAGATGACCTCCTGACCAGAGCTCTTGTATCCTTAGGGCATCAGAAGCTCTTGTGGCATGCCGTACCATGTTCTAATTCTCTGTGAGACCTGGCCAGCTAAAAGCTGCTTCTCATAGCCAGAGTTCCCCCACTATCTTTCCAATAATCTGAAGAATCCCGGGTAGTCCTCTGTACCTGGCCACTTGAAAGAGCCTAAACAACATGGTGTCTTTGTCAAAGTGTCCACATGCTGCCCAGGGCCATCATACAGCAAGCGCTCGGCAGGGTTGGTTGAATGCCACGTTGAGATGTACAGAATGACTTTGGAAGTGACTGTGTCCATGTAGGCTGGTGAGAGAGTAGTTCTGGACAAGGTTCAAGGTGTATCCAAAGCTCTCCGAAAACATGTGGGCTGAAGCACAGTGAATGAAGTCTTGCGAGTAGGTGAAGCAAGAAGTGGTTTATGAAGCAAGATGACCACCCAAAGTAATCTTCCCTCCAGTTTGCCCACACAACCTGAACTTGATGCTGGGAGAGTAACTTCTGCAGTGGAAGTCACTCTGTCTGCAAGCACCCACTTACAAAGTACTTCTGTTCAGAAAGAGGATTAACACATAAAGCTGGTATCAGTATTTCCCACCTCAGGGTGCATTCATTCAGAAAACCCCCTCTTTTGTAGTCTGTTGTCTTCAGGGGCTGAAGAAATGGGAGTTTTGGTGGTCACAGGAGGTAGAAAGGGGACATTTTCAGAGCATGGAGCACTGCTGAAGGAAAGTATGGTGACCATGTGGACAAAATAAATTCTGGCTAGTCTTGGTAAGAGAAACAGTTGGGACAAAGCCAGATGTCAAATACCTCCAGGCCTCACTTTAGATGAACCCAATGACCACATATAATACAAAAAGACAATCTTCAAGGATGTATGTTGTAGGACAAAGATTACAGGCCTTTGAATTAGAAGATCTGAGCTCTGAGTCTGTTCTCTACAGCTTGTTTATGGTGCATATAACTTGCGGTTTCTGGGCCTCAGTTTCCCAATCTATAAAATGGGATGTAATAATAATAATAATAACATATAGTTCTTCAGAGGGAGGTGGCAAGGATCAACAGAGAGGATGGAAGTCAAATGACTAAAAATTGCAGACTGCATCTGTTGCTAAGTAGTTCACCAGTAGTAGCTGAAGGAGAGGGAATAATTTAAGAATGGCTTTAGCTGAGGGTAGACCCTTCCTGTTGCTAAGTCTCCACCCTTAGTCCCCACTCAGGCTGGGCCTTAGAAGAAGTATGTGGATTGGCTTTTCTCCAGCCCCATACTGCTGTGGTAGTTACTCATCCCTTGGAAACATTTTTTTCTCATCCTTTTCTCAGTAGCAATCACTTCCTTATTCCTTACTGATCTTGCTTTTCTGTAATTAGTTCTGAAATTGACCTTAATAGTAGCCCATTAGATTATCACCTTGTCCTCTTATTTTTCTTTTGTAAATGTCTTCTAACAGGTAAGTATGACAGGAAGCTTTGGTTACAAACTACCAAAAAACTTGAGTCAAGCTAGTTTAAGCAGTATAGGGAACTTAATGGTTTATGTTACTAAATGGTCCAGAGACAGATCTTCAGGCAAAGCTTGATCCAGCAATAAAACAGTAACAGGTTTTTTGTTTTTTTGTTGTTTTTTTTTTTGTTGTTTTTTTTTTTTTTACCTTCTCTATCCTGCCTTCTGGGGTTTTTGCCTTTTTTAGGCAAATGGGTTAGTCCCCATTATGACCCTAAGGTGACTGCCAACTGTTTCAGTGGTCTTGTCCATCAGGAAAAAAGTGATTAATGTTTTCCCAGCAAAAGCCTCAAGATTGACTTTGATTGGATAAACTTAGTTCACAGGCCTCTGCACTGAAATCTCTGTGGCTAGGAGAGATAATGCGTTGAATAGCTTAACCTAAGTCACATCCTCTGCTCCTGGGGCTGAAGTAGATTAAGTTCTTCCAGAGTGTCACGGATCCCAAAATAGTTTCTGGACTGATAAGAAAGTGAACTGGGAAAAATAGATGTTGAGGAGGATACTAACCAAAGACCCCTGTAACATGTTAGAAAAAGAGGCCGTCCTTCTATGAAAAGCTGCAGCGGCCATATACTGAACGTTTTTTTTCATCTGAGAACTTGAGAACAAGCTGTTTAACCAAATTTGATGTGTCCAGTGTAATATGGATTTACTTTCATCAATAGGCATGAAAAACAATCATTAACCTTTGAATTTTAGGAGTGTATAAAGCACTGACTTCCAGCCTTCAGAGCTCTCACGAGGGAGGCTTTTCGTTGATGCATTTTGGCCATTTTCAACATGCTCTAAATTGAAACAGAGAATGTTATTTTTTTTTCCCCCTCCTAGTGTAAAATCGAATAAGCTGTAGCACCCTGCAGGAAGTCAGTCTAGCCACAGCAAATCTGTACTTGTTTTTGTGAGAGAGGATGGGAAGAATGAATATTTGCCCTGTGGCATCAATTTCCTGTTTAATGTTCTCCAAAAGGCATTTGGAAAATGCCCAGGATCACAGATGTACATAAATACCATACATAACTGGTTTTCGTGAGTAGTAAAAGAGTCTGTAAAATTATGACAGGGCTGGCTTCCCCTCACCTGCTGGCAGTTGGTGAATCACTCTACCTTTAACTTGGTGATTTGGAGAATGGATTGTTCCAGAGTGTGGCACTGGAAGGAGAAGTTGTGTAGAAATGGCATGGTGCTCTGCTTCTTAGCTCAAGTTCTTACTCATTCAAGGTTACTTGCATCCCAAAGTTTGCTGGTGCCTGCTGGAGGTTGCCTGCAGGTCGCCTGTGAGGAGAATATACATACCAGCATGGTTTTCTAAATGAATGAGCAAACAAACAAAAAATAACACCCCAAAACAGAAACACATCTGTAGGTTTGCAGACAGAAATTTGTTTTCAAACCACAGAAAAACATGCACATACCACATAGCATCTCTCAAGGTGTGGGCAGACATGTTCTCATTTCTGTAGATCACATAGCCCAGACCACTCGCACACCATTTTTGGACATCTTCTCTGAAAGGTCATGGCGTGGTTGGAGAACCAAACTCTTTTGTTTTTTTTCAGCAACTAACATCTAGGGCTACTACATGAATTAAGAACTTGACATAGAAAAGAAGATTCAGACTCAAGAACCCATGCTCTTCTCTTCTGAGCCACTTCCCCACATAACACAAGAAAAGAAATAATAGTTACAACCTGTAACACCTACTAAGGTGGTTAAGAAGGAACGTGTAAGAAAGGCCTTTATATGCCTCAGAGCTAATCTTCATAACACCCCACAATTTGTCTATATCTCCCTATCTTATAGATGAAGAAACTGAACTTAGAGAAGATAAATATAGCCCAAGGCCACCCAAGAAGCTCTTGGAGCCAACAATTGAACCCATATCTGGCTGGTCCATGCTCTTTTTTTCAAACTGAGAAATTATTAATTTAGGATGCATGATAGGCTCGGAAGAGCCACAAGAGCCTAGAACAGAATGCAGGTATGTAAATATGTTCATGTGTACTTTTTTTTCTCCTCTGGGGAGAGGGTCTAAAACTTTCATCAGAGTTATTAGCTGTATTTCTAGAGCCTGGCACAGGGTGGAATACAGTAGAAAAATCATAAATAGTGGTTCAATGAACAATATGGGTCCATGACACAGAAGAGGATCAGTACCACTGATTTTATTACATGCCTCTGTATCACTCTAGCTTGTCCTAATATCTGTCCTAATATCAAAGGATTCGAACTTCCAGTACAGCTGGATTTGTTTGGGGGACATAAATGCCTTCTTTTAAAAAGTTAAAAATACGTAATTTAGTTGAGAATTCATTGGAAACTATTTGGTAGTTATATAAAAATATTAAAAAATTTTCAATTGTATTGCCTAAGGAGACTTAAAAAATTTTTTTTTTATTTTAAGATTTTATTTATTTATTTGACACAGAGAGAGACATAGAGAGAGAGCATAAGCAGGGGCAGTGGGAGAGGGAGAAGCAGGCTTCCCACTGAGCAGAGAGCCCTATGTGGAGCTTGATCCCTGGACCCTGCGATCATGACCTGAGCTGAAGGTAGACACTTAACAACTGAGCTACCCAGGTGCCCCAAGAGATGCTTTTTCTTAAGTAGAGCACAGTAACGCAAAGGACTGGAAACTGGACCACTAAAGAAAAGAAATACAACGTGAGCTACAAATGCAAGTCACACATTTTAATTTTAGTCTTCCTAATAGCCACATTAAAAAAGAATTTTTTTGAAAAAGCAGGTAAAATTCATTTTAATCATATATTTTAACTCCGTATGTTCCAAATGGTCTCATTTCGACCTGCAAGACATATTGGAAGTTGTTAATGGGATATTTTACATTCTTTTTTCCACCCTGAGTCTTGGAAATTGAGTGTGTAATTTCACACTTCCTTCGGACTGGCTTTATTGCTTCTGCTCAGGGCCGAGCTGGCTCCTTGCGGCTCTGTGGGGTGATGCACATGGAGACTCGGGTGTTTGAAAGAGGGCGACATGGTGAAACCTGGAGGAGAGTGAGAAGAGAGTAGCAGGCTTGGGCATGTGGGGAGACACCTTGATAATCCAAGACCCAGTGACGGTGGGTTAGGCCGCCAGCTCACATTGCCACAATTGCAGCTTTGCAGGTGATTATTAAGACAGGCTCTAGAAAACAGTGGAAAAGTCAGCATTTCAGCAGCACTTCTCCCATACCCGCAGTAACCTTCTTTTCTTGTAACGGACGTGCAAACCTAGGGCACACATTCAGTGGAAGATGTGATGCAGAGTGACTAAAGTTACGCCCAGTAATTATAATAATTTTGTTCTTTTAACCACACCTAGAGCAAAGAATCTGGGTTTTATAGCGTGAGGCTTAGGCCTTCTCTGGCCCCCTGGGGGAGAAAAGCAGAGCAGAGGTCCTGGATTTGCATTCCTCCTTTGACAGATACAGGAAGGAGGCTGCCCAGTGCCTAAGGTCATAGACAGCAAGAACAGACAAAGCCATAAAAGAGCCCAGGAAACTCTGCACCCAGTCCAGGCTTCCTGCGGTCCTTTCTGTACTTCCTGAGGCCATACCAAGACTTTTCCCCAGGGTGTTGTCCTGCCTTCCTCTCTGGCCTGCCTCCTCCACATCCTGAGATTGAACACACTTAAAACACCTTCTGCTGCTAGGCGGAGTGGCGTTGTGATCTGCAAACATGGCTAGAAATATCTCATTGATGGAAAGGATCTTACAAAATTACATTTTTTCTAAATGTTTTAGTTATTCAAAATGACAAGCGTATGACTGTTGTTCTCCCTAAGATACTGCTAATTTGGGAGCTCAAGGTTTAGTTAGCATGGGTGCCACGCCTAGATTGCCAAAAATTGAGGAGTTACCTGAATCCATACAGCATGGTTTCCTTCTCTCCCTGGGTCTTCAGTTAAAAGCATTTTCTTTAGGCAAATGGTAGAGGCTGTTTTAAATTTTAAAGGAAAAAAAATTCAGCAACATACGTGAAGGCATATGCCACTGGAAGATGGAGATACTTTTATTTGGGAACTTCAGTAGCCACTAATTCAGTAGCAACTAATAAACTATAAAACATTGACCAAATAAGTTCAGATTGTCAGAATAGAATGAAATTCCTTCCGGGTGAGGTGCCCACGTGTTGGATAAACTCCACTACCGTGTTCTCCCCACTGCTATTACAACCACCAGCAATATGCTCCTTCCATTAACCCTCAGGTTGTCTGGGAAAGGACAGGGAAACAACGTCTTATGGGGAATTTCCCCTGCACTCAGGCCCTGTCCTCTCA
This sequence comes from Meles meles, assembly GCF_922984935.1. Taxonomy (NCBI): domain Eukaryota; kingdom Metazoa; phylum Chordata; class Mammalia; order Carnivora; family Mustelidae; genus Meles; species Meles meles. Next base: position 80,617,373 of record NC_060069.1, on the reverse strand, counting down.
CAGTTACTGGGTCATGGGATGGTATAAACTGGAAAGCGCAGCATTTGTAAACTCTTCCACAATCTCAACAATTTCTCGCTCCTCTATAACGATGTCAAGTTATTTGCTGAGGTAGACATAGTCATCAACTGGCCTAATAGAAGTGTTGAAGAAAGCAACTAACTAGGTGGGTGAAAATACAAGTCAGAGATGGCTGTGACCGAGCACCCTTGGGGAGTAATGAGACAGGAATTCCTAGGACTTAATTCATAAAGGAGAGCCTTAGAGTGTGGAGGAGTGCGGGGGTAGGCGATGACTCATGTTTCTGCACAGGGTGCAGCCTCAAAATAGTGATGCTTATCCTACAAAATGTGTATGAAAACCAGTCTCAGAATTGCAGTCACTACTCATGGGTAATTGTTGACTCCACTTTCGAAGATTAATTTCTAAGATTGCTTTTGTAAACGAAGAGTGCTCTGCTCAGTCATTTTATGAGCAGAAACAGTTAGGAGGTGTCTCCTCAACATGTGTGGTCTAGAGCAAGATTCTTAATTGCCTGAGCCTCTGTGGTTTTCTCTGCAAAATGGGGGTAATGCCATGTAAATTAGAAAATACATAATTCATTACATAGGGGAACTTTGACACACAATGTAGGAGAGACAATAATGTAGAATTTGTTTACACAAGAGGATGCTTGCCTTATCTCTATTAATCTCCCCTTCGTCCCCAGGAAATAGATATTATTTTCACCCCCATTTTATAAATGAGGAAACTGAGGTTTAGCGAGGTTAAGATCACACAACTTGCAGAGAGACCTCTAATTTATTTCTCACTGTTGTGCACAACTATATTTCTTTAATATGTAAACTGTGTTATTTGTAATGGTTTAGACCCCAATGGAAGATAAAAATCATTCAAACCCAAGATACAAATACATAGAGAAAATTCACTAATCTGGAAAACTGGGCCATTTCAAAGGATATGTGACTGTATTACTTTCAAGTACATACAGTAACCAGAAAAAAATGACTAGTAAGTGCTGGCAGTTCAGGCCCAGATTCAGTAGATAAAGATGATTAACATATCTAAGAAGTTCTGGTCTGGCCTACACTTTGAATAGAGTGTTTTAAAAATAAAAGAAATCTCGGTTGCCTGGGTGACTCAGTTGGTTAAGCCTCTGCCTTTGGCTCAGGTAATGGTCCCAGGGTCCTGGGATCCAGCCCCGCATCAGGGAGCCTCCTTCTCTCTCTGCCTCTGCCTGCTTGTGCGCTCCCTCTCTCTCTGACAAATAAATAAAATTTTTTTTAAAAAAATGAAAGCAATCTCGAGTGTTGAACAACAAATTATTTTCTTTGGTGAGTAAATGCTTCCTTTCAAATATTATTTATACTCTTCATTTACTAAGTAAGTCAGTTTTTCTCACAGAGAGTACAAAAGTACACTTTCACCTCAGTTCCTGCATGCATTATAAGAAACTTAGAGATTATAGCTGTCTAAAGTAAATGTTAAAATATTTTAATCAGGTTAATGTATTTGCCCTTTAATTCTTTAGAATATAATGTTCCAAATAAATGTAAATTTTGAAATGTTTTTCAAGTATTACAGTAATCCAAACTTCATAAAAAATATTTATTCTAGTATTAATATGAATGGCATAATATCAGCTGTGTCCTCTGTTAAAGTAGACAGTTTTTGAGGAATGCAATCTTTCCTCATATGAAATATTTATGTCATTTATGAGTACTCTTTATGGTAGAAAATGGAAAAATGAAGAAGAAAGTGTTCAGACTGTAGTCTTTGACAACAGTTTACAGGATCTGCCCTGGGTTATAGACCTGGGACTTTCATTCATTTTGCATAACCTGGGTGTGGAAGCTTAGCTATTGGTGTTAATCCATGGAAAATACTTCAGGGTGATGCATTCTCCTTACATGTTAACAAAATGTTGCAAAAGGAATAATGGGATTTATTAAATATGGTAGTCTTGAACCATGCCAAATGGTGTTTGGTGTTTGGAATACAGCAAATGTAGTTATTGGTATTGTAATAATAAGGGTCTCCACAAGTTCCAGCTGTTGAACATACGATCAATACTTAGGAGTACAAATAATAATATTTTTCCATCTCCAGAGTACATTCTGCTCTTGATATGCCTGCATAACTACCACAAACCATTAGTGGGAGTTACACACAGAGTAAAGAGACTGAGGAACTACATCTCTTTTCTGCTGCCCAAATGAAACTTCATCTGGTTATTATCTGTCCAGAGTTAAATTTTCTATATCACACAAACTCTGTCACTATTTGAATTCCACTTTGATGGGAGTCTTTCTTATAAAAGCCAATTGAACAATACATTTTTAATTGGGTGGAATCTGGTTTTGCTGCATATTTGTGTGTAGCTAAATTAATGTTCAACAAATGACTTTTAAACAATGTCTAGCACTGTAACCTGCAAAGGCAGAAGAAAAGCACCAGACATTGCCCTTCCAGAAATTAAGTCTGGCTAGAGAGAGAAGATATATTTATCCAGAATCATGAATATGTAGAGTTAGAAGGGTTCCAGAAAGGATACAGTCTTGGGTTATATATTCAAATTCTAACAGAGAACTGACATAAACAAGTGAAGTGTCCAGGCTACTTCACCATGGCACATCAGAGGGTCCCCACCCCATGTTAAAGACAATTGTTGGGGCGCCTGTGTGACTCAGTTGGTTGAGTGTCCGAATCTTGGTTTCAGCTCAGGTGGTGATCTCGTGGGTTGTGAGATGGAGTCTAGCATCAGGCTATACACTCAGCCAGAAGTCTGAAGATTCTCTCCCTCTGTCCCTCACCCCACTTACATGCACTCATGTTCTCTCTCTCAAATATATATTAAAAATAAAGACAATTGCTTTCCTTCTCAGTGGATTTTAAAAATATATATATTTTTACCTATTTGAGAGAGAGAGAGAGCATGTGACCGTGATCAGGGGAGAGGGGCAGAGGGAGAGAGAGAAGCAGACTCCCTGCTGAGCAGGGAACCCCATGTGGGACTTGATCCCAGGACCCTTGGCTCATGATCTGAGCTGAAGGCAGACACTTTAGCCGCCGAGCCACCTAGGCATCCTTTCTCAGTGGATTTGTCACCATGCAGAAATGTATGGTCTCTGGGTGTTTCAGTCTTTTGAGTAGCTGCCTTTGGCTCAGGTCATGGTCCTGGAGTCCTGGGATCTCGTCCCCCATCAGGCTTCCTGCTCAGCGAGGAGCCTGCTTCTTCCTTTCCCTTTGCCCCTCCCCTGCTCGTGTTCTCTCTCATGCTCTTTCTCTCAAATAAATAAATAAAATCTTTAAAAAAGAAAGAAAGAAAGAAATGTAGGTCTCTTGTTGCCTGTTCTATTGATTTTTTTTTTTCCAGAGGGGGTAGAATTTCAAGCTTTCCAAAAATTTCCCAATTTTTAAACATTGCTAACTAATTTGAGTTTCACTAAGGCCAAATGAAACACATCTGTGGGCCTTATTCAACCCAAGGGCTGGCATTTTGCAACCTATGGTCTAGACTAACTGTTCCATAATGTGCAGATGTGGGAAATGGCCCCTCTGCAGTCTGGAATTGTTCTCCAGGACTCTGAGTCCAAAGCTTTTGTCACTAAACTACACCTTCTGTCAACAAGAAAACAATTAGATGACTCAGAAAGAAAAAAAATGTAGTTATAAAGCAATATGTTAAAGTTGTTTTGTTTTTTAAAGCACAATATATATATAACCATGAAAATGATGAGGTGAATCTTATGGGGAGAAGAAGTAAAAGAGTGCTCATAGTAGGAAGAATTCAAGGTTTTACAAGTGGCATTTGAGCTAGATTTGGAAGGAAATGACTAATATGAATTGATAAAAGATAACAGTAATTAGGTAGAGGAGAATAGAATGAAGAAAACATATAACCAATAATTCACAAATGGATATGTAAGGCAATGTAGAGAACAGCTTGGCTTAATCAGGGAGTAAGAATTATGTCACTATAATTCACTCAGCAAATATTTCCTGGTCTCTGTGTGCCAGGCACTATTCTAGGACCTGTAGATAAAGCAGTGAACAAGAGAGCCAATCTGGGTTCTTGTGAACTCTTTTTTTCCCCAGTGGCACGGTAAAAAACAAGTGGAAAATAATATAAAGTACTATGAATAAAATAAAACTAAAAGATGTGACAGGTACATCTGTGAATGCACATTAGACAGGATAGTCAGGGAAGACCTCTCTAAGGAGAGAGCATTTGCACCGAATCCCAAACGATGAGAAGAAGCCATCATGCAATGGTCTGGGCTAAGAACTTTCAAGACAGAAAAGAAAGCTAGTGCTGTGGGCCTTGGGTGGGAAGGAACAGAAAGAAATGTGAGCTATAGCAAGGATGATAAGAAATATGGTCGGAAAGATTGGCAGACACTTATTAGCCTTTGGTAAGGAGTCTGGAGTGAAATGAGGTTTCCCATAGGGAAGCAGCATAATTTGATTATATAGACACCATTTCTGATAAGAAAGTTGCATAATTTCATGAGAAAAGGAGGTAGATAATGGAAGTTCTTGAATGGAAGCTGATGAAATACAGCTAATCTTGGGGGAATGCTGTAGATTTCAGTGGACAGAAAGACAGCGACAAAGATGGTACATGAGAGTCTATTCTGTCTGCTGAGTATGGATGGGTTGAGATTAGGAGCTCTGGATAAAGGTACAAGTCCAAGTATAAGGGAGGATTAGGATTCAGTCAAGAATGACAGAAATGAGGGGAGGAAAATGAGTATCATGGACACTAAACAGAATGAACTGTTGTAAGTCAAAACAAACAGGAGAGGAAAATTGTTGTGAGGATCTCTTAAGTTTCAGAGTTGGAAGCCATTTTGGAAGCAGTCTTGATAATTAAGATAGGAGGGAATTTATCAAGATGGTAACTCTTACTGGATCATAAGATATATATTATGAGAAATTAGAAATACAAAATTAGAGAGGACTTGGAGGTGAGAGTTGAGGGCAGGAGAGAGGTTTGGAACTACTCTTTGTATCAGTAGAAATTGAGGAGAACAGAGAGAACTTTCCTAGAAAGAAATGTCAAGACAAGAATGAGGTCAAAAAACTAAACCCTAATTATATCCACAGCAAGGTTGAAAGTACAGGGTAACTAGGTGTTTGCTCTGTTTTGTTCTTTTATTTTATTTTTTAAAGATTTATTTATGTTAGAGAGAGAGCACACACACAAACACACACACACAAGCATGGGGAGGGGTAGAGGGAGAGGAAGAGAATCTCAAGCAGACTCCCACTGAGCATGGAGTCGGGGTGGGGGAATGGGAACTGGCTCCATCTCAAGACCCTGAGATCATGACTTAAGCCAAAATCAAGAGCCAGCAGCTTATCTGACTGAGCCACCCGGGTACCCCTGCTCTGTTCTGCTTTCTAAATTGATCTGTTAATCAAGGGGAAAGAACATAGCCCCTTTGTCAACTCAAGTTTAGAAAAAAATACTTGTTAGAAGCAGGAAGTTATTCTCTATCAATGTAATAAATATTGATATATTTTACTATAAGAAAGTTGTTCTTTGAAGCAAAATTTAAAGAAACATAAAATTTGACTTACTTGGATGGCTTTTTTTTTTTTAAGATTTTATTAATTTATTTGCAAGGGAGAGAGTGAAAGAGAGTTTGAGAGGGGAGATGGCCAGAGGGAGAAGCAGACTCCTCACTGAACAGGGAGCCTGATGCAGGACTTGATTCCAGGAGTCCATGACCCAAGCTGAAGGCAGTTGCCTAACCAACTGAGCCACCCAAGTGCCCCCACTTGGAAGGCTTTTAATTTTTACTTACTACTGATGATTACTTAATATTTGAATATAAACCTGAGTGTTTACCTAGAATCTGCAACCTCTCTATGTAGTCTAGAAAGGCTGATGATATTGAACTTGCAACCTATGAGTCTCAAAACAAAACAGAACAAAATTTCAGGCAGTCTTTTAAACCAACCCTTTCCTCTTTATGTAGCAAAGCCTTAATTTTATCTTTCAACAAAAATTGTAAAAAACTTTTCATAGTCCCAAATATTTATTAGTACCTTTACACAAGAATGAAGACATGGTCTCTGCTCTCATGAAGCTTACAATTTCATCAACAACAAAAAAGAATTTGATAACACCTCCAATAGTAGAGGAATAACTATTTTAGCTGAGCACCGAGTGGGGGTTAGAGAATAAGCATTTGATTGTTTTGTGGGAGACCCTCGACCAATGTCAGTTCCTTTAAAAAAGTTCCTTTTAAAAAGAAGAATCAAGTTGTGTGTAGACGAAAAGATCAGGGACCAACTTTGCTATTCAAAATGCCAAACTAAAACTTCCTCGAGGAAATTCTGAGAAAGGTCATTTAGGAAAAATCGAAAGGGTTTCTTTCAATTATTTTAAAAAGACATCCGAATTTTTTTGTTGTTTTGATTTTGAGGAAAATCCCTTGCTTTTGTAAACATTAAACATGTACATCAAAGCTCATCATGAAAATTCAAGTAATGCACACGGTACAAAATATGAACATGAAAAAAAACCCGTCACATTTTCCACCAGTTCATAATAATATTATCACTACTAAGAGTTGAAAACAATGTCTGGATGCTTTCTCTGCATATAGACACAGAAGGACATATAGAAGGGTAAAAAAAGAGGAGAGAAATAGAGAAATACTTTAATAAAAGTCAAATTCTGTGTTGCTATCTGTAATAAAATATATCACATTTAACTGTATCTGAATTTCAATAGAAAAGGAAAAAGGCAAAAGTAGAAAGGAAAAAAGATGGATTAAAGTGTCAGAAAGCACCTGAAGCATTGGATTTTGGTCTCTAGCGTCACGCAACTGTATACTAGGTATACTAATCTTTGTGATTTAGTAGATGCTTATCAGCTTTATTTATGTTACATTAAGATAAATGTGTAACGCTTCATTTGATGTGTTACTCTTATTAACCTTCCATGTTTAATCCAATTCACTTAAAATAGATGTGATAGTTTTCTATCATGAGGATGCATTTTCCATTGATATATATGCTAAAAACTAACAAAGATAATAATGCAGGATAGGCAGTACTCTGCATGGCTCTGATACGCATGGATATCAGTTATTACATGGTAGTTAAGTAATGCAAGTGCACCAATAACCCAGTTTAAATTGTAGTTACCATGCTCTGTGGGATCTTTCTTGTATTTGCCCAAAGTACAGACGTTGCTCCTAGCCCTTCAGCACACAAATCACTATGTAAATAACAGATGTGAATCACGATCCATGACCAATCACTTCCTTGAAAGTCTGTAGGGTCCCCTCGCATCTGTTATTCAGTTCACCCACAGATAGCAAAGTGTGCTGTTGTCTCCTTGTTGCCCAGGGATAAACCTCTGTGACATTTTACAGGAAGAGTTCATCAAAGGAGTGAATTGACCAACCAAGGGGGAAGTGCAGCAGAGAAATGAAAAGAGACACGTGGGAAGTAGAATCTGAGTGCAATGGAATGGAATGCTTGAGGACAGTGCTGGTCAGTGCAGTGTGAGCCCCTCCAGACCGGCAGCCAGGCCCTCAGCAAAGTCAACTTCCTGACATTATTGGGGAAACCCACCATGATGAAAAGGATGACGATGTCCCAGGGGAAGTGACTCCAGGAAAATACTTCACATTAAAGAAAATCTTGGAGGTATTTCGTGACACTGAATGTGCAAAGGATAAAGTGTTGGAAACTGATCCAGATTTAGGAAGGAATGTGACAATTTTGCCAAGGCAGTGGGAAGATGTGTAGAAAGCTATATGAGAGGAAAGCAAGTACTGTTCAAACTCTTCTTGATGCTTTTTCACAAGGAAGTGAGACAATTTCATTCATTTTTTAAAAAGATTTTATTTATTTATTTGACTGACAGAGATCACAAGTAGGCAGAGAGGCAGGCAGAGAGAGAGGGGGAAGCAAGCTCCCTGCTGAATAGAGAGCCACTGCAGGGCTCGATCCCAGGACCCTGAGATCATGACCTGAGCTGAAGGCAGAGGTTTAACCCACTGAGCCACCCAGGTGCCCCATTTTCATTCATTTTTATTGTTTTAAATTCTAGTTTACTGAATGTCAGTTTTTATTTTATTTTTTTTTTCATTTCCCAATACATGGATAACTGACCTTAAGCGAGTTTTTAATGTTTTCACAAAAGTTTTTAAAGATCTTGGAATAATCGTAATTTTCCCCACTGATTACTTTGCATGGCTTCAGCTTATATAGGTCATTTTTATGTTGCCACACTGCCATGCAAAGTGAGGGCTGCCTGTACTTAATTATGTCATGCAGATTAGCACTTATGTATATTTTGTGTATTTGACTCCAACTGGATTTTAAGTTTCTTGATTACAGAAGTAAGGCAAAGCAATCCTTTACTTCTACATTGCCTACTCCATCTAGAATAGCTTTGAATGTCTGGTAAATGTTTGAATAATGCTTACTGGTTCACTACTTATATAGAATGATAATGTTTTTATAAAGTGCCAAGTCATAATAATAAATGTTATTCCTTTCATTGGAGTGTAAGCTTTCCCCATTTTACTTTCCACTACTGGGGCAACAAAGTATGACTCCCAGGTTGTATCCTACTGTCTTCAGGTTGCATTGTTCCTTTGGATGATGATGCAAATGGTGGCCTGCAGATTTGTTTTGTGCACAACCTGTACAGTCATACAGGCAGCCCTGTTCCCACTCGTCATGCCTAAAACAATGCCTCCCTCACCAAAGGCACATGATAAATATTTATTGAGTTACTGTAATTCATAATAATTACTAGGACCGTGCACTGTATATTATTTAGTACCAGATATTTTACATACATTATCTCATTTTATCTTTACAACAATCCTATGGCCCCATTTTATAGGTGACAAAAGCTTAGTTTGAAGATTAAATGACTCAGCCAGCAAGGGCAGGCTAGAGCCAGAATCAGAATCCAGGGTTGCTTGAACCTCGTGTGCTTTGGTCACCACAATGATAATAAACTGACATCAGTGATACCAAGTGATGTGCAAATGGATTAGAGACAAAAATGTGATGCAATTAAAAAAATCTGCTCAGATTCATTTTCTGTCTATCACAGGCCTATTTTGACAAGGGGAGTACTTCCCATCAAATGTATTTTTGTATTACTTTACATTTATAATTTCCCTCATGATATTCTTTCTTTAAACACCAATTTTCAGAAAAAGAATCGCCCAAAAAGCATTTTCCGTAGTATTAGCTTAAAGTAGAAATGGCCCCAAATCATATTATTATTTAAAACAATCTAAATTTATAAGCCACTTTACGAAGCTCTCTTGGTCTATAAACGAATGTGTGTGTGTGTGTGTGTGTGTGTGTGTGTGTGTGTGCGCGTGTGTGTGCGTGTAACACCTCTTCCATTTTAAGAAGTTTATGTTTTAAAAAATCATTGGACTTTCTGTTTTGGCATTTTCCTACACTAATGCTTTATCGGTACTTCTCGGTTAATAAACTCTTGATTGCAGGGGGAGACCATCACTCGCACGGCACACACCAGACCCCCCACAGCAGACTTTTTCATGGGAAAGGTCACGTAGCACATGAAACCTGAAGAGGTCATCATGGCCGTCAGAGGCTGCGTGCCCGTGTCACTGGGCAAACCCACTATTGTTAGAAGGCTGTTACTGCTGCTGTTACTGCTGTCACCTTGGCAAAGGCCTCCACTTCACACTTGTTTCTTTCTCTTTGTACATGTTAAAATACTCTGTGGATTACCCTTCTCCTCAGTGAATAGATGTATGTGTGTTGTTTGGTGGGAAGAGTTAGTTTGAATCCACGGCTGAGCAGAACAGGGTTTATGATCTAATGACTCTCTGCCCCAGTTTCTCTCTGTGTCTACGTCTCTCTTGCTTTCTCTCTCTGAACCCCACACCCCTACCCATTTTCTCTCTCCAAGATTCTGTGTTAAGACTGCTTTTGAAAACCAGGCGTTTAGGATTCAATATCTGCTCTACATTTAGACTTCTTGCTGTGTGCTATTCACAAGGCCCTTTCCTGGTAGTTCACTTTCCCTTTCTTCAAATCTCCACACTTTTCTTCCTTTCTCTTGAAACTAGGAGACCTGTTACCTTTAATTGTGTTTAGTAAGTATTCAGTCAAGGTGGTGGCTTGACCCGTGTGTGGGACCTGAAACGAATAATGCCGTCAATGGTGGGCAGTTAGTGAGGCTCTTCTGTTAACATTCTCTCTCAGATACCTTGTTCTCCTTGGGGCTTAAACTACTACCTCACCTCTCTGCCGATTTAGTAGCTCAACAAATGTTTACTGAGCACCAGCTATGTGCCGGGCCTGGACATATTGTGATGAATAGGACAAGCGCTCCTTTTACCTTCACTGAGCTTACATTTTAGCGCAGAGGACATTAAACAAAACAGTAGGTATGCAATATACATTTCGATAAGTAAGTGCGACTGTAGGGAAGGAAAATTTTAACTCTCTTATTTCTGTAGCTACGGTTGCAAATTCAGCTGACAAATGACAGATTAAGCAGGACAAAAGCATACACATTTTATTTGATGTTAGTATTTTTACTTGGCGTAGGGGACATCACAGGAAAGAGGTGAAAACAGACTTGGGGACTTTTATGCTATTTCAACAAAAGGTGAGAAATAGTGCAGAAGTAACTGGATAAAGGGAAGAGGTTTGGGCCTCTGGGGGTGGTAAATTGTGGGAAAGTGACTAGGAAATATATGAGGGAAACAAATGGAAGCTAAGGATTACTTTAATAAGATTTGTTGTTTTGTGGGCTCATCTTGGCATCAACTCCCCAGCTCCAGTGATAAGAATTTTTTATTCTTTCTGGTACCAGCAGGGCATCTTTCTGATAGGAAATTTATGCCCTGCTTTTTTAGAGCGGGGAAGGGCAGAGAGCCCTTCTTGTATCTGCTGCTTTACAATTGCCTTCAGCTCAAAATAATCAGTATGCCAAAGTAGCATCTTTGGGAGTGCATGTTCTGATCCCTTCACTAGGAAGATTAGGTGGGGTGGGCTTATTAGTTTTAAAAAAGTGGCTTGGGGGGACGCCTGGGTGGCATAGTCAGTTAACCATATAACTCCTGGTTTCAGTTCAGGTTGTGATCTCAGGGTCGTGAGATTGAGTCTCACATTGGGCTCCGTGCTCAGTGAGGAGTCTACTTGAGATTCTCTCTCCTTCTACCCCTCCCCCTTCAAATAAATAAATCTTGAAAAAAAAAAAGAATGATTAGGGAAAAGTTTTCTTAGGAAATGCATTTGTTCAGAGGACTGAGAGATGATATCTTGGATAGTCAGTTCAAGATCCCAAGAAAGAAGCTGGGGGTGGAGGGAATAGCATTTCTACCCTATTGTAGCAATGAGCAGCCTCTCCTGTTGAAGAATGAAAGGAAAGCCAGACGCGGTGCAGAGACGTGAGCCAGGGTGAGGGGAGGAAGGGAGGTCAGGGACTAGGCAGGGTCTGGAACCTCTGAGGCCTCTGTGGGCCCAGGGAAGGAATTTGGATCCTACTCTAAATGTAATGGTGAAACACTCGAGGACTTAAGCAGGAGAGGGACATAGCCAGTGTATCGTATGCATGTATGTATGCATTTTTTAATTTATTGATTTATATATATTTTTTGCTTTCCCTGGGCCAATTTATATTCTACTTAGGATTCAGAAATGAACTTAAAAGAACAGACATAGTAACTGCAAATGTGACCATTTAAACCGAAAACAACCATGTAAGTTGAATAATCAGATGTAGGATAGCTGGTGTATTCTCAAAAGGTCATTCCGAATATATGTGCAGAATGGATCTGAGGAGGTGAGATGGTAAATACAGGAAGTCTGGTTGGGAGGCGAATCTAGAAGTCCATGAGAGGAGATGGCGACTTGGCCTAGATGGTAGCGGTAGAGGTGGGAAGAAGGGCACAGATTCAGAATACAGTTTGGGAATAGAACTACCAGGACTTGCTGTTGAAGTTAAGTAGATGGCTAGGGGAGAAAAAGAGAAGGAAGGAAGAAGAAATGGTGCTTAAGATTTTGGCTGAACCACTGTGTTGTGTTGGCTGAGCTTGGGAAGGCCGAGGGAGGGGCAGGCTGTGGGCTGGAATGAAGAGCTCTACCAGCGCATGCGCAATGTGAGATGCCCATGAGATACTCCGTCGGAGGTGTCTGGAGCTTAGAGTTCAATTCGCAGCTCTTGCCCCTACATTTAGAGAAGAGTTTAAAGGGCAAATCATTTAAGAGAAATAACAGTATGTCTATCTTGGAATTTGAATTATACCTTCATTTACTAATGTTTGGGTCAACTGCCTCAGTTTGGAAAGCAAATGACTGGTGACAGTGGGCTGACACAAGGGGACCGTTTGGGCATGGGCTTCAAATCGATCAAATCAATTATTTCTGAGCAGGACTCTCAAAGTGTGTGCCCGGGAATGTTGCAAACAATTTCCCAGCAGATTCTGAAGTTAGACTGTTTGGATTTAAATCCCAGCTCCATCACTTGCTAATTTTATGATTGTGACAAGTTATTTAAATCTCTTGTCAGGTTTTCTGTGTGTAAAATGGAGACGATACCAAATCTCACAGGGTGGATTTCATCCCCAGCCTCCTTTTGTCTTATGTGGACCTTATGGGAACAGAGACATTTATCTGTGGCTCCCAGATCTGGTCTAGGCTTGAGCTGGATTGGCCTAAGAGGTGCTGGTGAAGGTGCTCAATACGGCACCATGGGAAGGCCTGAACCCTTCTCATCCCTTCTCCACTTTGAGATGTGCTATGAAGATAGGGAGGCCCTGCTGGCAAGCGGAGTGGATCCTCATTCAATAAGCTCAGAGGAGGGTTTGGAGTTGATCCTGTCTTAGCCTGGGTCTATTAAGACAGGTCTTGAGAAAGACGCATGTTGTTCACAGATGCCCCCCAATGCAGTGATTCTCAAATTTAAGTGTGTATCAGAATCCCCTGGAGGGCTTGTTGAAGCACAGATTGCTGGGCCCCGCTCCCAGAATTTTAAATTTGGTAGGTGTTGGATGAGGCCCAGAAATTTGCATTCTAACAAGTTTCCAGGTGATGCTGATGCTCCAAGGATGAAACTTTAAAGGAAGCACTGCCCGGCTGCCTCCCAGAGACCTAGGCAGTATGCATGACTCTGACCTCTTATTCTAGACCTGCTACAGACAGAAGTTAACCAGCTCTGTGGCAGTGTGAACAAGGAAAACAATATTCTCAGCCTGTGGGGAAAACCTACCTCTAAATACAACTTCTCTCAGCACCAGAGAGAAGATTAGAATCCTCGCTTTCAACATCGATTGAATCCAAAGCACAGATAAGACAAAGAATATAGAAAGGTAGGAAAAGGCCCTAAAAGCACTTGCCTCTGAGCTTCAATGCCAGTCCAGGGCCTGGTTTTCCTAGCTGGGACCCCTGCAGTCTCCCTAGATAGATTATAGCCATAGGAATTGGCCCAGGCAGTAGGCAGGACCTGAAATGACCATAACTTCCACGTGCTCTCTAAAACAGTACCTTCCATATGGAGACATGTGTGGGGCACCTTAGGAATTCCATCTGGGGCTTTCGATCATACTGCAAGATCTTACTGCAAGCAGTCAAACTTGGGCCAGAGGAAAGGAAAGTATTGGCTTTTCTCTTAGTCCTAGCCCTCAAAGTCTATTTCATTTCTACACTACAGATAACTAAGAATAAGGTACTTTGGTTCTTCAATTCATTCTGAATTGTGTCCCTTTTCTCCCCTCCTATTTCCTGAAGGAGTCCTTGTGTAGGTTTTCCCTGATACTGACTCCTCTTGTAAGAACCAGTATTGTTCCCCTTGGAGGTCCTCCTGATGTTTCAGTGGTTCCTAAGTCTCCTGTATCATTGTGCCACAATACCCTTGATTCCCTCCCACCCCAAATATTTCTACTGCTGCTCTCTCTCTCAGCTTTCCGGAATTAATGGCTTTATCAGCCAGGTCAAGCCGCATTATGCTGCAATAACAGATGAACCTTCTGTTTTGGTGGTTACAACAACAAAGGTTGTTTCCTGGTTTATTTTCTCACTCATGTTAATAACAGATCAGCTTCTGTTCCAGGTCATCTTTATTTTGGGACTTGGACTGAAGGAGCAATCCCCACCTGTGACACATTGGTCATTTTATAACAGAGGGAAACGCCATGGCAGAACCATGCAATGGTTTTTAAAGCTTCTGCTAGAAATGTCACATGCCCTCTCTACTCACATTTCATTAGTCGAAGCAAGTCAGAAAGCCAAACATAATATTGGTGTGTGGGAAAGGTAATCTCTTAGCATAGCCTCTCCTAGAAAATTATCCTCCCTTGTTGGAAGGGGCCGGTAGAGAGAAGCAGGACTTGTGTTTGCTTTTGCAAACTGATACAAATCAAACTTGAACTTAATGGGCATCTAGAAGATCCCAGTTAGCAATGATCTGTTCCACTCTTCTTCTCTTTTGACTTTTGCAGTCTCCCTGTTTTTATTGGTCACCCACTTTCTTCCTGTCATTCACGCCTTCATCAGCTTCTTTGGACTCCACAAGCCATCTTAAACCATCTTTGATTGAGAGGTTGAGAAAAGGGGGAAAAATGGAAGTGAAACAGGGAGGAAAATAAGTTACTTTCTTTAAGAACTTTACAACAACACGCTTCCATAGATTTGAACAAAACTGGGCTGCAGGGGAAATGTTCATCTGTCCTGTTTGGCATAGATTAATGGTATTACCAGTTGTTGGTGTCCGTTTTTTGTCACTGGCCATGTTTGCTGTGATTGGGCACAGATTTGGGTGGGGGGTGCACTTTGGGAACACTCACCACCTCTTTGTGTCCAGAGAGTACAGAGGCTGTGAGACTGTTGGAAGAGCTAGTAAGAAGACACATATGGCTAGGATGGAAACAACAGTGGAGGGAATACACATTCTAAACAAGGAGAAAAGGATGAGTGTTGCATGTGTGCAAGGGATGAATTGTTTTCGCAGAAGGAACAATTCTGAAGGACAAAGAGAATCCCGCAGCAATTGAAGAGCTGGGCTTTTGCAATCAAGAGTAATCAGCAAGAGATGAGGCAACGTGATTAACCAAATGGAAAGCCTGGCCCACGGGGTTAGAGGATCACAATCAACACAGACGTCCGTTAGCCTGAGTTAATTCAGGAGAAGGCCAAGAGTTTGTTTGAGAACTTGAAGGCTCAAATATGTTTGTGGTAGACCAAGGCCAAGCCTGCCTGCAAAGTAAGTAGAAAACTCCTACACCCCACCGCCCAGGTGTAGATAAGGAGAGACTGCCCCAGGCTGGGCACAGCAACCATTTCAAGGTCTGGAATCTGGACACTAGCCTGAAGGAAGTAGCCCGACGGAGAACTACGTTTTGGCCTTATATGGTAGCATAAATGTTTCTGGTTGCTGATGTGGTGGGAGCTATGAAAGATAGCCCCTACTTCTGGGCTCCCCTGACCTCCCAGACATCTTACTCTCTTCAGGCTGCCAAGACCACCAAATTTATGTGTCTCTCTGAAGAATAAAGGAGGCAACGGGCAGCTGCATCTGTCTTACCTCATGTCTATCCTTCGCACTGCTTGGATGCTGCTTTGGAAATAAATCAAAGTGCAGCATCTTTGAACTGAACTCAGAATGTCATTCTTGCCCATTCTCTCACCTACACCAGGCTCCATGCTCTGACTCTCGTGGAGCAAATAAATGGGCATTCTGGGAAGCCTTGTTTAAAAGGCACAAGTGGTCCCTTAGTTCAAGGCCTGGCCCCATCTGCACTGTCAAATAAGTGGTAAATTCAGATGCTGTATCTGCCGAGGTCAAGCGATTACCGCCTCAAGAGATTCTCAGTGGTCTCTTCTGATGGAGGAAATGCCCAACAGTACTTAACGTGTCATTAGAGAGGGGACAAGTGCAACTGACTTAAAAGTTTGGGGAAACATCTAACTCCTGTTAGATAGAAATGTGTTCATTGTTATAAGCTTAATCTCCTCTTAGTCACACCAGACAGTGGCAATGGGTTGTCACCTGCTTTAGCCTCTTCCTTTCCCTCTGAAAGTCTCTCCTCAGGCACCTTTACAGATCCAAGGGCTCTTTAAACCCAGTAGGAATAGCACTGCCCTAACTTAGGCAATGTTAGTAAGTTATAGGTCAAACTGGGACACTTCTGAGCATGAAAGGAAGTAAGTTCGGTTGGTAATTATGCTAGACAACAGACATAACCTAGGGCCATCCTAGGAAAAAGGAGAGTCTAGTCACCCTACAGATATCCTAATCCCAGTGTTTGCCTGCGGAGGCTGCTTCCAAAGGGATCCTGTTTTGCCCACGGCCCCCACCAGAGAGGCAGCCGCAGGCTCTCTGGGCTGATCCTCAACCAGCAGCCTGTACTCTAGTTGAGCATGTGACTCAAGGCCGGTAAATAACCCTGGGCTAGTGACTCCAGGAGACCTCCAGGAGGCTTGGCGAGACCGGCAGATTCTGGTCAAGCAGATCCCATCATGAATTGGAAATCCTGACCAAAAGAAGCCAGCCAGTAATGGTTCTATTTTTTCTGCCTCCACACTGTTCACATGTTGAATTCACTGTGCCATTGTCAGTAAGTAACAGCTGTCATTGCACTACAGCTCTCCACTGCTAGGGAGTAGGGAGGGGGGCAGTAATATAAAAATCCCCAGCAATGTCTGCTCAAACCACAAATGTACATACCCTTGACCCAGTAATCCCAAGTCTAGAAATGTATCAGACAGATATGCTCGCACACTTGCCAAACGTTCTATGTCGAGGCTGTTTGCTGCAGCAGTGTTTTACCAGCAAAAGACTGGACCCCCTCAAATCACTCAATGTTGATCAACAGGGAACTCACTTGTAACTTCTGTATGTCATCTCCAGGGAGAGAAATTGGATGGCTGGGGAGTGAATGGGAGCATTTTTGCTGTATGCTCTTTTATACTTGTTCAACTTTGAACCATGCGAGTTTATGAGCTATTTTGAAAATTAGTAAATAAAATTCAAGATCTAGGATACATGACAGCTCTTAAGTAGGAACTTAGAAATATTAACTCTGTCTTTGCCCACAGGGATACCTAGGATCCCTTCGGGCATGGTGTACTCAGGAGCATTGGGATTTGGGGACTGGCAGTTTTAAGATTGGGTGGCAAAGTCCTGATGATGAATCCTGATGATTCAGCAAACATGCACTAAGCACTATAGGAATTACAGACATTAACAAAATGATTTACAGTTGCATAAAATGTGAATATACTTAACATTACTGAACTGTGCACTTAAAAATTGTTAAGATGGTAAATTTTGTTATGTGTTTTTTACCACAATTTAAAAAACAAGGAAATAATAAGTAAGAACAAAACAAAATTAGAAAAAAATTATAGTCTACTTAGAGCCTGAATATAATCCAGTATTTCACCCATAGATGATGCTCAACAAATGTTGAATAGAATAGAATTGGCAGAAGAGAGAATAAAAGTAACAAATTAAAACAAAATGGAGTGAGGAATGCCTGGCTGGCTCAGTCCGTGGAGCATGAGACTCTTGATCTCAGGGTTATAAATTCAAGCCCCATGTTGGGTGTAGAGATTACCTAAAAAAAAAAAAAAACCTTAAAAAACAAAACAAAATAAGGGCACGTGGGTAGTTTAGCTGGTTAAGTGGTGGGGTGATGAACTCAGGGTCATGGGATAGAGCCCCTGTCAGCCTTCCCAAGAAGCTGGGGTCTGCTTGGCATTCTTTCTCCCTTTGTCTCTCCCCCTCCCCATGCAGGTGCATGCTTGCTCTCTCTCTCTTAAATAGATAAATGTCTTTTTTAAAAAAGATTCTCTCTTCCTCTCCTTCTGCCGCTCCACCCCTCATTAATTCTGATAGAGAGGGTCAGTATTATATGCACTGTGATGCAAAGAATAAAATGAAGGCTTTGGATCCTCCAGTCCTGGGATCCATTCCAGGCTTGACTCTTTTTCTGGCTAATTGACTTAGTTCCTTGTTGCCTCCTTCTATAAAGGATTGATAATATCCCCCTTTCAGGACTACGCCCATTGTAAATAAGGCAGCTCAAGTAAAGCACCTAGCAAGATACTGAGCACATAGTATATACTTTAGGTATGTTGGTCCTCCAGTGAGAGTCAGTGAGAGCCTAGAAGATGAGTAGAAATCTGCTGCAAATCTGTCTGGAAAAAGTCCAAAAAAAGGTATTTCAGCTCAAAGAACTATTACAGTTGGATAAGTCAAGCAAGAAAAGCCTTGGGATTTTCATGAAAACCATCAGGGGGGACTTAAGTAACTTTTTTTTTTTTTAATTTATTTATTTTAGAAAGAGAGAGAGAATCTCAAGCAGACTCCCTGCTGAGCTCAGAACAATTGTGGGGCGAGATCCCATGACCCTGTGATCATGACCTGAGCTGAAATCAAGAGGAGGATGTTTGACTGAGCCATCCAGGCACTGCTTAAGTAACTCTTGAATGTGGCTAAATGCTGGTACAAAGACCTAGGTCTCCTTTTTCTTTGTGTTTCTGCTCATTTTCTTCTCTTGACTTCTTTTCATTTTTCTTTAATCCCTCTCCTTTTGTTCCTCTTTCTTCCCCCTCTCTTCTTTTTCTTTTCTTTTCTTTATGTCAAAAGTTAGCCAATATTCTGAAAACCATCATTATCTTCCCAGGTAGTCTTAGGAATATCCAATAACTTTTCTGAAACAGCATAATTTCATAGGAGTTAAGACCTGGAAGGAGCATCATTTCAAATTTAAATCTGGAAGAACAGCTATTTGCCCCATGGACACATTATTAACAAGGGAATAATGATAACGCCTACTGTGTATTGAGTGGCTGTTGGGTACTTCACATACAATATCAGGAATTTTCACAACTGTAAGACAGGTATCAGCCCTATTTTATGGATGAGAAAAATCAAATAAATCTTAGATTTAGTGGAACTAGGATTTAAGCCCACGTCTTAGTTCAAAGACTGCAGTCTTTTCTGTAGACTCCCCTCCCTCCCCAAACTTCTTGATTTTCTCTGGTCTCCCATCTCTAGCCTTGTCTAATGCTTATAGTTTTCAGTTCTGGAAGCAGTAGTCATGTTTAATAGAGAAAGTAATTAGATAGGTCATCTATATAAACAAGAAACAGGACAATAGTATTCCTATCTCTTTGTTGGTTCTGAGAGTAGAATTTTATTTAATAGATGCCAAAGTTATTAATAGCTTATTAAAATACATGAAAGACATGGGAATGTCTTTGATTCCACCAATTCTCAGAAATGATTAATACTGAATCAATGAATCCCTCTCCCTAAATAGTTCTGTTTCTAATACTTGAGGTCATATAGTTGACCTCTTTCTGTTACTCTTTTTGCTTCATCCTACTCATGCAGTGAGCAAAATTATCCCCATACAGAAAAACATGGAAAATCTCTTCTGTACATTCAGGAGAAAATTGTATCATTTTGAGAATTTAACAACTATCATAGACATTTTATTCATTTATTCTCTTGGTGACCTATAGAGCAATTATCAAGAAGCCTGTATGCTTTTAGGCTGGTGCTTGCTTTAAATGCCAGTATGTATTCTTTAATATTTCAAGTGTGATGTGTAAGGCTCAACAGTTTTTTTTTTTTAACTGAACTGTGGATGTGTCTGAATACAACCAAAATTGGAACAACTTCTTGGGGAGTTTCTCTGTTTATAAGAGAAATGGTTCAAATAAGATAGTGTACAATTGACTAATTTCTGTTCTAATTTTCCGGAAATGCTTCTCTCCGGCCTATGATGTTCTAACTTTACCATTGGTGTCTACACACACATGCTAACACATAGTCATACAGACACAGACATACACACAGACACACACCTACTTCTTTGCACATTTCTAAGATAAATTTTTCCCCTGGAGGAAGGTAAGACTTAAATGTCGAAAGAGGAGGGAATTCACAGGCTCTTTGCTAGAATTACAGAATATTTTTTTTGTGGAAATGACTTTAGAGAATATTAATCCAAAATTTTTATTTATAGATAATGAAAATGAGACCAAGGGAGGCAAAGTTACATACCCAAGGTCACACAGCTGGATGGTAAGAGAGACAGCGTTGGAGTCCATTTTTTTCCGACTTTCAGGTTGAGATAGGGTAGACTGATGGGGCAAGGGGTGGGGGGCAGGCCTTAAGACAATTTATGGAAAAGATGCCACTTTGAAACAATGTTCCCTTGCTCCTGGCTACCTTCTCCTTTCCTTCCTCAGTTTTGATTTTTTGTTTTTTTGTTTTTTTTTTTAAATCAGAACTTTTGGTTGAAACTGACAGCTCTGACCCTTCCATGCCTTTCATGCATTTAGCCTCTCTATCAACCTCCCCAACTTGGCCCCTACTTCTCAAATTTGCTGCTGCTTCTTCTTAAGGGAAAAGTATTTTATAACTTGCTCAGGATTTACAGGAATGTCACAGAGAGGTACCACCTAACACCAAAGATGAATGGCAAAAATGTAGACAGCAATAGAAGAGAGGTTTTTATTTTTTAATTACACTAAATAAGTAATGTTGGTTGGGAGAGAGAAGAGCTTAGTTGGTGGAGTTGTTCTTAGTCTTTAAATGATAAGCACCTAGGCCACTATCAACCACCTACCCATACAAACATCTTGGCATGAAGGCAAGCTTAAAATGCATAGTAAACATGAGAACTACTATCTAGAGCTTGTATCTTTAAGCCTATAAAACAACTAACATTTTTATGGTCCTTTATCATTTACAAAGCACTGGTACATACATTTTCCTCTTTGGGTCTCCAATGACCGTGCGAGCTCATTAAGGCAATCTATGTTGCTCTTTAGAGGAAAAACAGAGATTCCAAGTTAGACAGACTTACTCAGGTGGAGTCAAACCTAGGGCTTCTATTTCTATAAATCCCAAGGTCTTTTCATTTCACCACTTTGTCTCCTAGAAAGCCTAGCAGCAAACACAGTTCTAGAAATGCGGAAACTTGGGCGAAATCTGTGTAGAAGCTGTGATGGTTAATTTTTGGTGCCATTTGCAAAAGGTCCAGGCTGCTGTGCAAAGCTGCTTCACTGCTTGGGCATATGATCTAAGAACGGTATGCTGAGATTATTTTCAGATATTATTTCCTCAGTGCTGTGGCAGGTGGGGTCAGAATGTGGAGCATAGACATGCACACTGGGTAGAACTTGGCTGGTTTGGGGTGATTTGAATATGATAGGACACACTTGTCTATTTGCTCTTTTATTTTTATGCAATATTTCTCTCTTACATACATACACACAGAGATTTTATTGATGAGAAAGCTACTATTTATGGGAAAGTGGGCTTCCTAATGTAAAACCCCACTATGAAATTTGTTCTCCCACTCACAAGACCTGAAGAGGCCTCCTTCTGCTCTGTTCATCTTTGGGCCTAGAAGAGCAAAAGACAAAGCTCCCTTTCAGGCACCATTGTCCTAAAAAAGAGAAGGGAAGGGACTGAGCTACTCAGGCACAGTCATTCTTTCCAAACTCAGATGTCACTTTATCTCCCCATGGGCAGAGTAAATAAGGCAGGGAGAAAAGCCAGGACTCAGACGTTAATGGAGCTCCCTTCACAGGGAAGGAGACGTCAGGAGTGGGAAGACACACTCCATGCTACTGTAAATTAGTGAAGATTATGTCACTTAATGTAGGTGAAACACTTAGGGCCTGGTCTGGAGTCAGTACTTGATTAATGGAAGCTCTTTTAATTAGAAATCCACAGACCCATTTCTGGTTCTAGCTCCTCCATTAACTGAGTGATTCAGGGCAAGAGACCACATCTGTCTTATTCACTGCTGGATTCCCAGAACAGACACCGGTGCCTTGCATAGTACCTGTAGTGATGACGACGGTAACAACAGTAATACTGTTTTTTTTTTTTTTTTTTTTAATTTAATTTATTTATTTGACAGACAGATCACAAGTAGGCAGAGAGGCAGGCAGAGGGTGAGAGGGGAAAGCAGGCTCCCTGCTGAGCAGAGAGCCCAATGTGGGGCTCCATCCCAGGACCCTGGGATCATGACCTGAGCTGAAGGCAGATGCTTTAACCCACTGAGCCACCCAAGCGCCCCAGTAATACTGTTTTTAAATGAATTAATTTTCCTCTCTGAATTTGCTTCCTCATCCATAAAATGAGGAATACGATCTTGACATTTAAATCTCTTCCTTGTGCTAATGATCTAATTCTATAATAGAGAATCTCAGAATATCTGACACACCTCTGTGTTTTTTTAGGTTTAAAAACAACAACAAAAACAAAAGGATTGCTGCCAGCATTCCCATTTAGTCTTCGTATTTTGAATTCCAATACTTATAAAAGGCAGTTCATTAAGAATAGCAACATATGTAAAATTCTCAGTAATGTTAGGGTTAATTAATTTTTCTGGTTACTTTCAGTAATATTGTCAGCATTTTATTCTATTCCTTGTAATTTTTAAAAAACTTTATCTTTATTAGTCAAGTCCTCAGCTATGCTACTATAAGTTCTTCTCAGCTGAAAAGTTTAGGATTTTATGGAACAAATCCAATGTTGCCAAGCATTCAGATTATGGTTTTAGAAAATCTCTTCCTTGTCCACTGAGCCAAAAACAAAACCATTCTCCAGTTGTTACATATTTAGAGATGAGAAAATAGGCTCATGTAGTAATACGACCAGGACACAAAAACAGTAAATGGCTGAGCCTAGTTCCGCGGACTTTTTATTTTATAAAGATTTTATTTATTTGGGAGAGAGAGACAGAGACAGAGATAGCAAGAGAGTACCAGCAGGGAGGAGAGGGAGAAGCAGGCTCCCTGCCGGTTCTGTCCTCAAGATGATGATCTGAGCCAAGGCAGCAGCTTGCTTGACCTACTGAGCCACCTAGTCACCCCTCCAAGCACTTTTTAAAGTGCCTTTCTATTTTATTAGTATCTTATTAAGCAGCTGGTAGTTATGATCATGTGCTCCATCATCCACTGTGCAGCTAGAGAGCAAATGTGCTCTGGAAGAGGGCATGCACAGAATATAAAAGAATTTAGCACTTTTTCATTAAAAAGTCTAAAATTTCTTATAAACACTTGAACAGATTAGCTAACAAAGGCAAATATCATAAATCTAGTGAATGGCCTTAAAAGGCACAATGGAAAATCTCACACAATAAGTGAATGAATTCAGCAACTCCGAAAACAAAGTTTCTTCGACTCCAATCTTCTTTATGCACTGCTATTTCAGTTTGGAGTCTAAAAGACTATCTATCTACTTTGTGTCTGACTGATTTTCCTGTCAGGCAGGAACTGGAATTTGAACTTTGCTCTCCAAAAGCCAAAGGCCAACTAATTTAGAAGGAGACTCTCAAAATCAATGATGGCTTCTTCTAGTTTCATTAGCTCTGTCTAAAGTGATGAAAGGATTTGATTCCCAGATAACTATGATCCTTATTGCTATTTTTACAAATCACATTAATTTCTATACTTAATTCTGATCACTTGTGGCATTCCTGAGGCAAGTCTGGATTCATGCAGCATTCCAATCCTGAGTGCCTTTTCAAGTTTCCAACAGAACCCTGTGCTGGTGAGTGATGATACCTTTATTGTAGTAGCCCCAAGGTGTGGAAGTTGTTTCCTGTGGCCTAGACTCAGCCCTACCCCTCCACTTGTTGAAACATCTGCAAATACTTTTTTCATTTCAGAGGCATCTGACCATAGCTAGCCTCCCATCTGGATTGCTTCCTTTTTCCTGATTGCTCATGTAAGGCATCAATAATCTGGGAAGGCAATGAGCAAGAGAGAAACTGGGAGGGCCTAGGGATTAGAATGGAGTGCTTCCAAGTTCGTTCTTAGGGGTTTTCTCTCATACTCATTCATTAATTGACTCATTCAATCATCATGATTGACTGCATGATACAAGCAATGCAAATATCAACATGTAGCAGTATTTGTCCTCAAACAGAAAACAAACAATATAATTCATGCAACATTTATCACCTCAGATAGGAAATTACATTAATCAGTTTATAGTAGTAAACTATTTTTATTAGGAGTGTTCTGTGTGTAAAGTTCCACAACTGCTTTAATTCTTATCTTTGGTAGGTATTGGATTCATGGCATATTTTAACTAATCTCTTTGTTTCCCCACCTTGAAAACTGAAAAGTGATGCTCTCAATTTCAATAAAATTGAAAGCAATACTCTCCAAAGGCTTTTGTAAATAACCATTAATCAATTTAATAAATACCATAGGAATCTTTACTTGATAAGTAAAATGATAAATTGTATAGTGCAAAGTAATCACATTTCCTCATATGTTTCATTTGCTTTAGGCTTATATGTTAAGCCATGAATCTAATTGCTTGACTACTATTAGAAAGAGATGACATTTTAGAAGGTGTTAAGGCAGTTGGATCATTTCCCTTCTCTTATATGATATTAACTCCAAGTTTTAAAATATATTTATATTATGCCCACATTTGCACATTTTAATAAGTTACATTTAAACTCTCACTTTGTTATAATCAAGTCATATAAAGAACTAATTAACTCCATCCTGGGAGTTATTGAGCAATGACTATACCTTCAAAGCAACAAGAGATTTAAGGTGTATTCAGGGTGTGGCTCATCCACCTGGGATTTCAAAACGACATGGTTCTTCAGGTCTTGTTGGGGCTCATCTATCCGCACGGCTCCCCTGCAGGAGTTTGGACTAATCAGGTCACTACATCCTGACACTGCAGTCTCCACCACTCATTGTTTGCAACATGATGTCATGTCAACAGACCACAGCAAAGTTAGCAACGGGAAAAGGAAAACACTTTAATACCCAAGGCCATCCCTGGGGTTCAGCAGGACATATATCCTATATCAAATCACCTGATATCAAATCCTACAAATGAGCTCAGCCAAAAGGTTGAGCCATGTGGTCTGACTGTATCATGTTCTGCAGTTGCAATGCAATACTAAGGCAACCTGTTGTGAGTTGACAGTTCTTCCAGTTTGCTAAAACCGAAAAGGCAGTTTTGTTACTCTGTCACTGCTTCCTCTTTGCTGCAGAACACTTCACACAGCATCACGCCTCAGCTAGTTTTCATTTATCTAGATATTATTTGAAATCATGGAAGGTGATCGGGGTTGCTGGTTCACTTCTACAGCCTTGACTTCACCCCATCCCCTAGTGTTCCCTGTCTTGCTACTCAGAGCAGTGCTATTCAATATAACATGAAAATACATGTCAAGAGCAGATGGCAGTTAGTTGCCTGAGAACTCTGAAGAACAAATAGAGCCATAGTGGTGCTATAGTGCTGTGTTCAAATTAGAAAAACATACCCCTTCCTCAGGTAGATGCAAAACACATGTCTTAGCAGGTGAAGGTAGGTGCTGGAATTCAGTGCCTACCCACCTCCTCTGCAAGGCACCACGATACAGTCAACAGATTGCACAATGTAGGGTGTCCTGGCAAAAAGGGCATGTGTAGCCTTAAAATGATGGTAGAGGGCATTAAGAAAGATGAGGGCAACTTGGATATGGAGAATGACGGAAAACAGCGGTATTGTTTGGTTTTGGCTTTTCCTTTCCCTCTCTTAGGGATCACTTCTAAAAGCTGAGATCAGGAACAAGTTTTACATTTACACAAAAATATATGTCATGTATTACCATATCTAAGGATATTTGTAGTTAGACAGACCAAAATTATTTAAATATCACACAATCCACAGTTCTGTTCACTGCTGTGTATCTCTAACACTTAGAACAATGCCCAACACACAGTAGGTCCCTTAATGTGTTGAGTAAATCTCGAATCCAGGACTTTTGGTCACTGAGCAACAGGAAAGTAAACCAAGAGGATCTCTTATCTTCAGGATTCCACAAATCAAATTAGGAAGGGTTATCAAAAATTAGTTATCTCCTAGGTACTTCATAGGCCAGAGGTCTCAGCTTTCATATTAAAAAATCGTCACCACAAATGCTACTCAATACTAATTATTTAGAACTTCCGGTTTGCACATTGTATTTGTCAACTGACAGTGAAATGTCTATAAGTCAAATATTTTACATAAGGATGCAGTCTCCCACTGTATTTTAGTACTTGATGGGCTAAATACCAATAAATAAATAAATAAATAAATATGGTAGCACAGCTGCATTTAAACATTATTTTATACTTTTGTAATTTTATATGCAAGCTGCCATAACAGCAGTATATTTGTAATAACTGAATTTATCACCTTCCTCCAAAGATCTCAAAGCACCTTTTGTGAGTAAGGAATATTCGTCTCCACACCTCTAGTGAGGTGGGTATGCTGTAGGCATTATTTCCATTGTACCAGGATCACACATGAGTCATGAGACAGTGGCAGGGATGCCATTACTCACTCATGACACTTTATAGTTCTCAGCTCTGTCAGAGAGTACTGCTCACATATTCATTCATTTCTTCATTGAAAATACTTATTTGATGCATTTACTAAGCACTGAGGGTCAAGCCCCTACTTCATTACTGAATTCACACTGTGTAAACATTACAATTCTAAAAACAAAAAACAAAAAAAACCCCACTCATAATATTTAAAATTCAAAGCAGAGATTTTTCTGCAATTGTGATTAATCCTAATTATTTCATAGTAACATACCTATCAATGACTCACTAAGGAAATGACTGAAATACAAAAAAATTTAAAGATACATTTCTCCATGTTATGGCTGTTAAACACGTGTCTATAACATAAGGCTTTTAAAAAGAAAATGTTTGCCTGGTAGAGCTAAATACTTGCGTTTTCTGTGTCTAATTAGAAGTTTCCGCCGTGTATTATAGTTGAGTTGGTACAAGATGTTCAAGACCATGAAAAGCTGAATGTAATGGCTTCCTTGTGTCATGGTCTGAATTTTTTTTTCAGTTCATTTGTCCTTTTAAGTAATCTTACTGTTTGTACCCTAACTGAATTCGCAATTGTTCCTCTTGCCAAACTATGCCTCCAGACTTGACTGTATAAATTAAATTTCATGCATGCATGTGCAAGCCGTGTGCACCGCCTGTTAAACGAAGTACTGTAAACAAATTAAAGGCACATTTTAATGACCCTTGAGTTCCGCGTTACAGTGGTTTTTAGCCAGTTACCTACTGGGCACAGTGTAAGACACTGATTCACAGAAGTAATTTTCCGTGTGCCAGCCGGGCTGCTCAAAGAATCCAGTCCCCTAACTGTGCAAGTTGCATTTTATCCGGTTTTCTTCTCGGGCTCCCCAGCCCCTTGCGGCCTCTGGGAATAGTTCTGACGCTCCCCGGGCGACAGCCAGGACGGGGCTGATTCACCCCCAGCTCCCTCTGCCGGAGCCGGCGCGCGGGGCGGCCGCAGCCACCGCCACCAGGGCAGAGCCGGCGCCGGGCGGCTGCGTGACAGGCTGCACTCCCCAGCCCCGGCGCTGTGGTAATTCAAACTGATCTCATCGCCTGTCGTCACGACACGCGCTTCCTCGCTTGCACGCGGCGTAGCGTGAGAGGCTCCGGGACAGTCGGCGCGCTCACCCCTGAGCCTTCGGGCGGGCGGACGCGCCCTTCGGACCGTTTTGAGGCCCGCGATGCAGCCAGTCCCTACCCCTGGTGACAACGCCACCATCCTGCCTTCAAAAAGAAAAACAAAACAAAAAACGGTCCCCGGACGTCAACAAATAACCTCACCTCCCAAGGGCTGGCCTTCGCCCTCTTTGGCCTCAGCGAGCCCTGCCCCTCACCGCCCCCTGACGCACAGCCGCCACCCCTCCGAGTTCGGGAGTAGACGCCAGGTCGCCGGGGTCAGTCGCCCGGCAACGCAGCCCGCCTCCAGCGCGCCCCGGGCGTCCGACCGCGCTGGCTTCCCGGCAGCCGGGGCGCCGTGGGGGCCCCTTCCCGGGTCTCCCTGCCGGGGCGGGTCCTCCGCGTCCCTCCTGCGCAGGACGGGCAGGGCGCGAGGCCCCCAGGCGGTGGCCTGAGACCCCCCACGACCGAGAGGCCAGGTTTGGAAGGCGCCGAGTAGGCGCCGCGCCTGCTAAGGAAACCGAGAGGGGTCCGCGGGGCGAGACCGATTTGTCGCCGGCGTTCCCCTTCTCCCTCCCTCCGCCGCCCGTGGTGTTTGCTTTACAGCCGCGAAGGTGGAAACTTTTTGAGGTTAAGTGGAAGGCATCACCCTCTCGGCTGAAATCGGCGGAGAGCGCGGTGTGTCAGGAGCCCGGCGGAATCCGAGATTCCGCGCCGGATTACTCGGCCGGGTAGGCACGCAAGGCGGGCTCCGTGCCCGCCAGGAAACCCCGAACCAGCACGGAAGCGCCGAAAGCAGGCGGCGGGGGCGGGGCCGCCGCCGCCGCCGGAGTTGCGTGACCTGCCGGCCGGCTGCCGCACGCACTTCGTGCCGGTGGCGGCCCTCTCCAGCCTGGCCAGCCGCCGCCGCCGCGGGGCGGGAGGCGCAGGTGCTGGAGGGCGGCACCCGGTTTCCACTTTTACAACCCCAGCCGGGAGGGGAGTCACGCTATGTTTCTGGGAAAGGGAGTGAGTTCACCCGGGAGGACACGGCGTCTCCTTGTTATCAGAACGTGGGTAGCATTCGGTAATAAAACCCTCTCACACAGGATGTATTAGACGAACTGGGAACCAGAGCTGCTTAATCAATAAGTAATCATGCTGGGAAATTTTACCAAACAAAGAAACAACTTTAAGAGGCAGGGCGCACAGGTGCGAAGCGTGTGACAGGCTTACACAGACAGGAACGGAGCAAGGACGGCGGTTTCGGGAGGCCGTTTTGTCCGCTCTGCACAAAGAGGAATAAGAGAGTCTGGATTCCGTGCATGTTGTTATTCCTCCTCGAAGCGTTCCTTCCAGTGTTTTATTTCAATACCAGAAGTACCTATTTCCCTGGAATACTGAATGTAGAGACTTCTTTTATGTGGCTACTCAACACTCCCAAGCGCATTTAAAAAAGACTACAGACATCCAAGCCCCTTGTCAAGATCATGAGAAAAAGTGTTTTCGCTCAGATATCTATTTACGTAACTCATATGTTTGTAGATATCTAAATAAATGAAGTTTGGAGGGCAGAACAAAAATATTAACACCAAAATAGTTTAACACAAAAAACCACTCCGGTGGACTAAAAGCTTTCAGCTTATCTGCTATTTATTTATAAATTTTTATATGGTGGATCTAAGCTCTTATTTATTTCCCTCTTACTCTTTCTCTTAGACCTATGGTGCCTAGTGACACACGCATTGATTTTTGTTACACAAGTAACATATTATTGAAGAGGAGGATTTTCCTGGGTTAGGATACCTGCCGTAAACTAGGAAACTTTTTCAAAATACGGGTATTTACCTCCCAACTTATCACATGTTTAAAGGGTGAGCAAGGTTCACTGTTCACTTTTAAAATGTTTTCCCAGTCAACTGATCCTTACTTAAGTGTATTTGGGGATGTTTATTTTGTCTGCCCAGCAGTCTGTTTCCTATGGGGCAGAACTGCCCCTTTACTGTTCTAGGCATATAATTAGAAAGGGAAGTTCATCCTGTGTGGCCTTGCCTACCTGATCCTCACAACTGGTCAGGAGGCATGTACCTGCTACCTCCTAGCTTCAGCAATTTGGTCAAAGGATTGCTGTATAACTTAAGTGTGCCAAACAGTTATTTCCTGGCATTTTTCTAACTGGAGGTTGGGAGCAGCGTCCTCCTCTTTTCCTCTTGCTGACAAATCTGGACTGTCGGCCACTGCTGCCCTTGCATGTGCAGAGACTGTAAAAGAACAGAGCCAACCTGCATTAAGTGGTAAACTCAAAGGGCTGAGACACACCATGATCATTATAGTTCAAGAATCCATATCTGAAGTTCTCAAAGAAGTCCTGTTTTCCTGCTTTCTTGAAGCTTGGTTATTCAGCTCTTCTGTTGACTCTGTGAGGTACTCTGGTATCCTAAGAAAATATACATCTATAGACACAAATAACAGAACGTATATTTAGAATGTTACTTGGAAAACTTATTTTTTGGATTTATAATATTGTTTTTAACTTGCTTTTTTTCACAGAACAATCCATTGAGACATTAGTTACCAAGCAACGATATCATCATTTCTTTAAAAGATGCACAACCTTGATATTTGGTATATCAGTTTATTTCACATTTTGATTTTTCCAACTTTCAAGCATTAAACAAGACTGTGATGAACACTAAATATATGTACTAATAAGAAAGAACTTTCCTAGAAGCTTCTAGCAGCCTTCTCTTGGAGACTGTTTGAGGAGAATTGGGTCATAGGCCCATTTGTTTATCGATCTACCTATCTATCTTTCCTTCCTCCCTTCCTCCCTTCTCTCTCTTTCTTTCTAAGATTTATTTATTTGAGAGAGAGAACAAGACAGAAAGCACAAGCCAGGGTAGGGGAAGAGAGTCTCAAGCTGACTCCCTATGGAGCCAGGAGCCTGACTTGGGGCCCTATCCCATGACCCCTGAGATCAAGACCTGAACTGAAACCAAGAGTCCGACGCCCAACAGACTGAGCCACCCAGGTGACCCAACAGGCCCATTTCTGATTTAAATCACTGGTAAAGGGAAAGGGGCTGGCAGAGTTGACCTAATCTGAGCTGATTCCTGGAGTTGGCTGATTCACGTGGGTTTAGGGTAGAAGGAGGAGGTCTAGATTCCTGAACAAAAGGAAGAATGGGACTCAGATGTCCACTACAATAGTTTTGAACATTTCAAGGTGTTCACAATATATGTATTAGTTTTTGACCCTAAAAGCAATGTTTAAGACTATTAAACATATATAGCTATATATATATGTTATATAGCTCTATACCCTTGCAAACCAGGGCTACTATAAGTATTTTAATTTTTTCATCTATTTAATAGATCTGGTAATCCTATTTTATATTTTTTATCAATAATTTGTAAGAAAATATCTGTAAGATGATCCACAACTCCTTGTTTAGTGGAATTAAATCATTCTATTAATAGAAATATAATAAAATGACAGGAAAATTGTTATATTTGATGCCTATAAATTCCAGTTACCTAAAATTATAGGTGCAGAAACATGAACTTCATCTCTACAAAGGTAGAATGAAATAACTTGTGCCAATCACTTATAAAAACACATGTTAGACTCTTATATGCTTCATTAGAATGCTATGGAAATCTCAGAAATAAGATATAATTTCATTAAACAAGCAAATTCTACAAAAGCTGTTTTTAAATATATAAGGCAGTTCTCAATTATCAGTCTTTGAATTCATTAACATTTATTATAAGTTATATATTTGATGAGAGTTTAAAGAACTAACAGGGGCATATATTTGAGCATCAAATTCATTACGTTACATGAGCGCTTTGTTCTTTTTGTTTTTAAATATGTTCATGGAAGTAAATGTATTCTGGGGATGTATTGAATAGCATATTGAAGATAGTTAATAATACTGTATTTTATATTTGAAAAGTTGCTAAGAAGATAGATCTTAAAAACAGTTTGTAATTATGTGTGGTAATGGATGTTAACTAGACTTATTGTGGTGATTATTTCACAATATATACAAATATTGACTCATTATATTATGTACCTGGAACTAATAAAATGTGAAAAGTCAATTATATTTCAATAAAAATAAATATACTCATGTAAAAAATATTTTTTAGAAGATTTTATTTGACAGAGACATAGCGAAAGAGGGAACACAAGCAGGGGGAGTGGGAGAGAGAGAAGCAGGCTTCCTGCTGAGCAGGGAGCCTGACATGGGGTTGTGGAGCTCCATCCTAGGACCCTGGGCTCAACACTTGAGCCAAAGGCAGACGCATACCAACTGAGCCACCCAGAGAGCCATCATGTAACAAATATTAAAGTATACTTGGCATATAGTACATTTTTGGGTAAAGCTCTTGTCAATAGTGAATGGCCACAAGAGAATATACTTACCATCACTGACTTACTTTTAATATTTGAGAGTAGACATTTATCACTTAAAGGCTTGATGTCTCATTGGAAATTTGTTCAGTAATTCTATTCTCAGGGCTAAAAAGAATTTAATATAGAATTATTTACTGCATAGATCACAACACATTTGAACTCCTGGAGAGAGATGCTATTTAAACATTGTGACTTTCATTTTATTAGGTACTCAAGTTTATACTGCACATAGGATGGATTAAAAAATATACAGAGCAAAACGCCATAAATAATATTTTGTGGCCAAAGCTACCTCTAGACTGGTTATTTGGAATTCTAAATATACAAAGCAGCTCTACAAAGGAATCTACAACTTTAAATGTTGATTAGCACTTACAAAAACAGTATTAGGGAAAAGAAAAATCTAATCCACATCTTAGAATAAAGTGTGTTGGGGTAAGTACAACAAAGCAAGTAGTCACTTGTAGCGGCCTCTTTTTTGAAAACTGGAAGCTGTATCAGAAAAGTTATGAAAAAAAGTAAGTCTAAGACAAAGTTAAGTTTCCAGAATTCAATACTTTTTGAGTATTTACATGTGTTACTACTCCACAGGAGGCTGATGCTTCCTGGGTACTGACTGCCCAACAGAGTCAACTAACACAATACATGAGGCCCAGGTGCTTCTGCTTACACTTTTCAGTCCAAGTACACTTCAGTGTTCACATGCTGGACCACGCCCTTGACCATTTCCATCATTTGGGTAAAAGTAAACAATAAGAAGAATCTGACTGAGTTATGTTTGGAAGGGTTCTCAATAAACCAGACATTGTGTATGAAGTGACCGGCAAACAGAAAGAGCCCAATAAATGTTAGTTTTTAAAAAATTCGCAATTGCATTGGATAGATCCCAGAAATAGCAGTGAAATCCATGGTTGCTTCCCACCTGGGAGGCCTGTATTGCAATTGTTTTATTCAAACTTTTGAGGTATTAGTATGGTACTGTGTTCTGGTTCACAAGATAAAAAGTTGGGCTAACTATAATTTTGCCATGTTCCTTTTGGTAGAGTTCTGAACTCACTTTGAAATTAGCAATCTTGGGGAGACTTCCTGATATTTTCATCAGACTTGCCGACGAAATACCTATTCTTCCATATGCTTTTTATGGAGGGAGGGAAGGGGGTTATACTACTACCAAAATGAATGGGATGAATAACTGCCTTGATGGATCAATATCTTAGCTAAATTCATGATAGAAACAAAAGCACAGACACTGTGTTCTCATAAATATTACTACTACAACACAAAGGTCTACAGACATTGTGGAAAGCTTTTAGTCACTTTAGGCGAAGCTTTAGGCTCTTTAGACTCTTCTTCCAAAACAAGGGACTATATTTTTTTCTCTCAGGGGTCATTGACCCACAGGGGAAAACAATAAAGAGTCTCATAGAAGTTGAAAAGGAACTTAATTATCACTGGATTACTTTATAAAGTCACAGCAAAAAGTGAAACTTAGACAATTTAAAATTTAAGAACAGAATAACACAAAACTTTATTCAGTATGTTTAATGATAGGAACATTTTAAATTCTACTTCAGTTCCAGTATAGCCAATAATGGGGTGAAGAAAAGTAGTGGAAAAACAAAAAAGAAAAGGAAAGAAATTCAGAGAGAGAGAAGGATAGATTGAGATCAACAGAGAGCCAAGAATAAACACACAAGACCCTGCGGAGAGGCTTACTAGATTACTTTTTTTTAAAAGTAACATCTTGTCATAACTCTTCATCTGTGCTGTGGTCTTCAGGGATAACGCCTTTCACTGCTACTTTTTAACGAACACTATTCTTCACAATTTATTAACTCTCTTTATCCTTGAAATTCTTACTGGGCCTACTGCTCCCTGTTTAAAACTTTCTCAGATGATGATAATGTTCTAAATATGAGTAGTCTGATGCTGTGGCAATATATGACTACTGAACACTAGTACTGTGGCTAGTGCAATAAAGGAATTTTAAAATTTCATTTTAATTAAATAGACCTGGCTATCTAATTGGATAGTGCAGGTCTAAGGGACATTTATGGTGTGGACGCTTATGGTGGGAGGAAAACTGGTCTCAAGGCTATGTAGAGATGACTAAGGACAGATGAAATTAAATCACAGAATGAATTACAGCCTTTCAGCTGTATCTTCTTTCACCCTTAAAGTGTTTTCTTTCCTTATCATATACACGAAGTACACAATAAATATTATTGCTGATAACCATATTACTAGCCAAACTAGCTTCAGAACAGTCACCTTGCTTTAGGTGTACAGTTTCTGTTCCAGATAAAGCACTCAGTGGACCTAGATGAACTCCTTTTTTTGTGCCTCATGTCTAAACCCCATCCCATTACTGAGAACAGTCCTACCTTCATTGTCCCTCAAAGAAACATGCTCAACATAAACAGCTGTTGAAAGTCCTTTGCACTTCTCATAAGCTTGCCCTACCTGATCACTTCGTTGGCTGTCCTCTACTCCCCTTAACCTCTTCAATCCTCTTATTGCTTATCTTTTCCAAATGGAGAAAAATGCTCTTTGAAGGGGTGGAATCTCAAAGTTGCGTTGGGGCAAAAATATCCACCAGGTTAAGTGTACAGGGTATATCTGTCTCTAAGACTTTGGGGAACAAGGCTTTTAGGAGTGTTCAGTACTTCATGCTGTCATTTTCATTAATAAACAGCTCTCACCAACAGCTTGACTACCGTTTCAGCACTGCTCTGCATGGTTTGGTCACCTCTAAATCTATAGGTTTTAACTAGTTTTCTCTTTCTTAAACCTTACTTCATTCGAAATTAACAAGTCTCTTTACATGCTAGTGAGCCACAGATGATTTTTCTTGTAAAAGCTGCATTTTCGACCTCATATAATCCTCGGAAAGGCGAGATTGGGACTATTAATGAGTCACTTGAAAATCACACCAATAGCTGCCCCTACCTGGGTTAGTCACAAAATCACCCCATTCCAGTATGCAGCGCTTGTCTCTTAGCAGTAGGTCCTTAATAAACACTTGCTTTAGGAAGGAAGGAAAGTAAGTCACGTGTAAAGCTAAGCACCCTTCTGTAAATAACTTGTGTACTAGGGCAGTCTCAAGGTACCTTGTGAATGAGCCTTACTACATCCCGAGTACTTTGGCTATGAAAATTCTAACGCCTTCCCAACTGCCCTCGTGGCAAAGCCAATGACCAGAGCTTCCCTTTATACTCATGACCTCTTCAACAGGCTTTTCTCCTCTTGGCGCTCAATATAAAATTGCCCACTGCTATGTTCGCTTTGCGGGCTCTAGCGCCAGGGATCAGAGGTATAGAGACCTAGGCCACCACTGCAGGCTGAGTCTCTCTCCCACCCACCTTGAACCTAGGGACATTTCTCTTCTCAGCAGTTTCTACTAAGACTCCAGCCCGCCCGCCCCCACGCTGTCCTTCGCGCCCCTTCTTTCCCTCACACAGCACTCGGTATAAGACAAGCCCCCCCCCCCCCCTCACTCCCCGTAAACCCCGTCGGGAGCTTTCCGGCTTCCGCCCCGCGCGGGGCCCGAGGCACGCGTGGCAAGAGAGCCCCGCTCTGCGTTGGCGAACGGCGTGGGCCGTGACGTCACTGCGCCCTGACGTCGAACCGACGTGTAGCTTGGTCTCCCGGGAGACCGCGAAAGCCTTTCGCACTCGGAGTGGAGGTCTAGGTGAGACAATGAATGACTTCCTTGAGTCCCCCGGCCTACCCAGTCCTCGGGACGCAGTTCCGGAGCGGAGGCGTGCTGACACCGGGGGAGAGGGCCGGAAAGCTGAGCCGCGGCGTCGCGGCGGGGGAATGTGGCCCCGAGCGTCGCCCCCGCACCCCTTTGCGGCCCCTGCACAGCTTCCGCGAGCCCTCTGGGCCCCGGCGTCCTCTACCGAGAGCGCAGCTCGTCCTCCGCCCTGCACCCTCCTCCTTCCTTCTGCCACAGCAGGTCTCCAGGGTACGGGGTTAGAAGGGGACGGGTTTCAAAACCCAGCAGTCTTAGCTGGCCTTGCAGTTGGTTTCTATTTGGAAAATCCCGCCGCTTCAGCAATGTCTTAGAACGTGAACTCCGTTTCACCTGACCGTGACCTGCTCGTTTGAGGGTGATTCACACCAGGGGAAGGGTGTGTTTACGGAAGGGCCCGAAAGCTGAACGTGAGTTAATGGCCCAACGTGACACTGCCGTGAGGAAGGGAATCAGAAGCGAACAATCCAGGACGTTCCTGTGTTTTCGACATCTTCCTCGTGATCCTGTTAAGAGAGCAGGTTCACAAATACTTAGTGGTTGCTGCCAGTTTCACCGCACCTCTTGCTCAAGGGCAGCCTACATGTATGTAATGTGATAGAATAAAAGAAACTGACTTCATAAAACATGCAAAATAATGTAAGAGTGAAGTAATAATTTTAAAAAAATTGCTGCGTTGCCGAAGGGGAAAGAGATTTTCCCCCCTCCCTTTCTTGAGAAACTTTGTATTTGTGAATGTTTCCTCTGTTCCTTTAATACCTATGCATTTTTTTAAAAAAGACCCACTTTTTCTTGAGGACTTGAGAAAAATTTCTTTAAAATGTAAACATCAAGGAAGCTATCTCCGTCACCTTGGGAATTTCACCTAGGCTCCTTACTTTAGTACCAAGGGCTCTGTTATAGAGATTTGTATTCCTTAGAACAGTCGCAATTAACTAGCGCAGACAGCTTCTTCAATTACTAGGTAAGTTGAAAACAAACTATGAAATTGTATAACAGACTGTACTGAGAACGAGTTACCGTTTCTCTTGAGAAGATGTATGTAATGGATTGTATCTACATAGCTTTATAAAAAAAAGCGGGGTTACTTTCTGTCTTTGTAGTCTCATTAGCAGATTGGCTCTGATGTGCATCACAGTCTAGTTAAATGCTTATTCAATAATAAGACTCTTTTCTTTCTGCATTGTGGAGAGATTTTTCTGAGTTGGCAGTATTTAATTCTTCAATAATCAGAACCTGCCATATTTCCCCACTTGTTATAATAAGGCTAGAAGGTTGGACTAGCTTTAGAGATAAAGAGGGTACTAAACAAAAACTGTTTCACTTGTCCCTTGTTTATACTATCACTAGATCCATACTCTCAAATAATTTTATGGGTGGAATTTAAAAAAGGAGATTTCGTTGGTGATTTTAGGAAAAATTCTGCTCCCACCAGAGTTTAATTAAGGTGATGTCATTTTATTTTACTGATGGTGAGTCCATTGTAAAATGACAGAAGAGAGAATAATGAGCCTTCTGTGAATAATGAGCTCTTGCCACATCAGAGACAGTCTGCTGAACATCAGATTATTATGTACTTGGCTATGTGGGCCTGTGTTAGCTATGTCACTTAACTTTACCACATACACACATAATACGAGAAGACAGTTCATTAGTTATTTGTTTTAAAAAGCATCTCATTAGAACAGCAGGCTTTGTGTTAACACAGGGGATGAGAAATTTTCTTGCCACCAATGGTTGCATGATTAAAAAAAAAATACTGCCACTACAGAAATTTTTGTCAACTACAATTTCCGAACACCTTGTAGTGACTGAGGTTACTGTCTCTGAAAGAGTACTCCACCTCCAGTCTATCTTTGTGTCAAAATCCTGCTCTGATCAAAAGCAAACGGCCTCAGGAAGCCTTCCATAGTTTCCTATTCCCAGCCGAAAGATAAGACAGGTTTCCTTCCTGAACTTCTAGGTTGTTCCTTCTCTACCACTCCAGGCCCTCAGACTTTCTTCCTTGCTATGAAATTGTGCCTGTTGATACTCTGCTGCCCTCTTTCTACTCCTTATTCCTTAGGTGTATATATAAACATTTCTTATGAAACTGGACTGTGTATTCTCTCTCCATAGTTGGGAAAGATTAAAAAAAAAAAAAACCCGAAAGTACTTCCTTCAGTCACCTTGTGTAGTTATAACAAAGTAGTGATAGAATTTTATGTTGAGTTCTTTTATTAGAAAATGAAAATCTGGGGCACCTGGGTGGCTCAGTGGGTTAAGCCTCTGCCTTCGGCTCAGGCCATGGTCTCAGGGTCCTGGGAGCATAGGGCTCTCTGGTCGGCAGGGAGCCTGCTTCCCCCTCCTGCTCTCTGCCTGCCTCTCTGCCTACTTGTGATCTCTGTCTGTCAAATAAATAAATAAAATCTAAAAAAAAGAAAATCTATTAAAGTAAAATATCTGCATAAAATTGTGTAAATGTTCATCTTAAATGAACACTTCTCCGGCTTTGGTGCACTGATCTTCAGTGCTTGCAGATGATGTTTAATTTGATAACTGTTTTTTCGTACTTCATCCTTTAAACCAGCATTCATGTCACAATTGTTTTTCCTATCTGCTGAACTAAACTACTATATTTAGATATTTTTCTGTTAAGTTTTTGAACCCCCCCTTTTTAAAGGAAACAGAAATAGATGGGCCTGTTTAAAATTTTAAGTGACACTTAATTCTGTATTTGCAAAACAGATCATTAGTAGTAAACCACCACAGAAATTACAATTAGACTATACAGTTCTAAAGAAAGAGAAGTTTTCTAAGTTGTCTGTTATCTTTTCCATTCTAGTGGCCTAATACTGAGAAAAGCCCAGTTGTTTGTACCTTTTAACACTGAGTTAATGAAATAACTGTTGAAAGTTATCACCATTCATC
Source organism: Meles meles (assembly GCF_922984935.1). Classification (NCBI taxonomy): domain Eukaryota; kingdom Metazoa; phylum Chordata; class Mammalia; order Carnivora; family Mustelidae; genus Meles; species Meles meles. The sequence goes on along the minus strand of NC_060069.1, from coordinate 80,578,819 downwards.
TCTGAGTACTCCCAAGAACTTATATCTTTTAATTTGAATTTTATTCACATTATTTCAATTCTGATTATTGCTATCAATGTTTTTAGATTATTATACTTGAGAACTCACATTTTGGGAAATTATGGATCGTCACATCCCCATGCATGCATTACCTGAAGAAATCCAAAAGGTATGATGTTGTGTTATTACAACATAATATTAAGAACATTTTAAGGTAGTTAGTTATAAAACCTGAGAGAATGATTTTAGAGGTTTCACACTTATTTTCGTCAGGGCATCTGCAATGAGTGGTAAGGAGAATAACCATAATGGCTAAACTGTAGAGTTCAATTCAGTGCAAAGAATGTTTAACCTGTGAAGGAGACATCTTTAATTCCAGCACAGTATTTGTGGAGGGGTATTTGTGGAGCTTTTGTGAAAAGAGGGCCTCAGGAATGTCCAAATACTAAGGTACTTTTCTTGTAGCTTTTCGGGAGAGAAAAGCTTGTAAAAAATGGAAATACATGGGCCTGTTTAAAATTTTAAGTGAACCTTATTCTGTATTTGCAAAATGGATAATTAGTAATAAGCCATTATAGAAACTACAATGACTTTGTAATTTTTTGTTACAAACGCTAAATGTTGTGATGCTAAATGTGTCTCTCTCCATATAAAGGTCTATTTCAGTTTCATCTTAATTTTTGCTACTTATGTACTAGACACTGTTTAAAACCCTTTCATATGCATCTGCTCATTGAATCTGATTAACAATCAATTTTTCTTTACAGTTTCTATCCTCCTTTTCTCCCTCTGAGTTCCTATCTCCTGCCTGTCCTCAGGCAGAAGCATTTATCCTGTATTTAGTTTGGCAATGCATACATTGTTAACAGTTTAATTTTTAAAATATCTCTTTGAAACTGATTGACAAATTGTGTATTGAAACCTCAAACATTAACTATCATTAATCACTGAGGTTTTTTAGTAAATCTACAGTCAACTCTTAATTAACCACCAATCCATTACTTTTTAATTAAAAATTGCAGTCATCTCTCAGATATGCTTTTATCCTTTGTGCACATTGCTTTGGGCTGCCTGTTAGCATTAATCATTCCATTGATTTAACTTGATGCTTAATGTTACTGTGTGTCCTTCAGATTTATATAAAATGCAACCTAGCAGGAACTGGAAGGGAAAAGACCCAGAAAAAGACCTTTTAAACCATTGCATTTCATTTTCTTCACCTTTTAAGTTACATGTAAGAGATAATAAGCACACAGAGAGCTTAGCTATGCTCTATTTATCTGAGAAATGGTGCTTGTATATGTTTGAAGACATGGTATATTCCTCCTCTCTCACTCAACTGAGTTCCTTCCATTGTGCTAGGCTGGTATGGTAGAGATTAAGAGAAACAGAACAAAACAGTCTGAAAGAAACAATACCCACACTGCAGATCCCAAAGAAGAGGATATATAATGACATGAAAAAATAACTCTAAGAGATAGTTTATGATTTAAATGTCATATAAAGTAGTATCTTCTTTGAGAATGGAGAGGTGGCAGACAAAGGGGAGGAATCCCTGGTATTGGGATGGTCCACACAATGAGCTTTATGTGGGGGATAGAACTGGAATAGGCCCTTAAAGGCAGAGTATTTCTATAGACAGATGGGAATAGGATATCCTAGGCCAGGGTAACAGAAGCTTGCTGGTGAGAAAAAGCTGGCCAAGTTAGAGGATGTTTAACAGTGTAAATGTTTTGAATACATGAAAGAGTATGTATTTATTTTGACTATTGTTATAAGAGTTGCAGAATGCTTTTTTCTCATGTTTAAGTTACTGTATAAGTCAATTATTTAAAAATGATAAAAACCAAACCTTTCATAAATCTGCAGTTATATTCTTATGGCAGGAATGGCAGGCAGCTGTCCATACAATGCAGAGAAGGGACATCAAGAGAAACTCAGCTGCCTAAGGCCCTGGACAATTACGCTGATTGTAGCCCTTTTCCTGCTGAATGTTTAGAATGTAAAGTGCAGCTCTGTAGTTTTTCAGACCTAAGTTAGATACATTTATACCACAAATATTTATCAAGTGCCTATTATGTTCTAGACACTGTTCTGGATACTTGATTATAAAGCAGTGAAAATGTGTACATGTAGCCACAGCCTATTAAGCACAATCTAAGAATAAATCAATTATTTGTTTTCCACAACTTCTTACCTACCTTTGATTCCTCTAGATTGTCCATAATGTAACTTGTTAAATTGCTCACTGATCAGGCGGTCTATTTAGTCAGCTTGCATACATCATTCTGTACAGAACCATGATAGATAGATACATAGCTTATAATGGTAATAGGAATACTTGAAATTAGAACCAGTTCATTATTTTTTTTCAGTTTTTTTTGTATTAAGTTTTTATTTTAATTTCAGTATAGTTAACATACAAGTGTTATATTAGTTTTAGGTATACATTTTAGTGTTCAACAATCCTAGAACCATCTCATTATTAATATGAAGAAAACAAATCATTTTTTCCACCATGGCTTTGAAATTGTGCTCATTTCTTTATTAGATAAACAAGTACGTGAGGTGTGTTGGTCAGTATGTGGTGACAGGTTTTTCAAAGGTTTATTTATTTATTTATTTAATTGTTCTTCTGTTAACTTTTTGTGTTAGTTTTTATGCTGGCTCTTCTTTCTAGAGGAGCCCTTTCTGTGTTTCCTTCCCCCTTCCTCCCCGCTCCCCGCCTTGTGTGTAGGCAAGGAAGGTTAGTGTAGAAATTAGGAAAGAAAAGGTGAAATTTTCCTATCTCTTTCTTTCTGTACTTTTGCTGTATGACCAGGAAATAGATGGTCAACAAATACCTTGAAAGATACATGATAAAGGACGTGAAAATGTACTGTATTGTACTATTAATAGCAAAATCGGTAGTAATTGAAAAAGTTGCAAAAAAAGTAAAGGTGGTGGGAACAGGTGTGAAGAATGCTGATGACAACCAGCTACAGTTAGAGAACCCATTTCCTGATTAGAAGCCTACAGTTGTTAAATTAGCTCCCCTGATCTCATCTTCTTAGGAAATCTTAGAGAAGAAAGAATAAAATAATCTTTTTGACTCCCATTCCTACCTCTGTCTTTTATTATAGTTTCTGACTGACATAAAACACACCTCAGACATCCATAACTCTCAGTGGAAGAAAATGTAAAACAGGCCTGTGGGCTGGACAGCAGGACCACACTTGTCCACTTTGTCTGCTGCTAGAGCATGGTTCTCTTCTGAATGTTCTTAGACTGTATCTCTAAATTTACTCTCTCTAGACAGCTAACCCCTGCCTGTGTCCGACCACCATGTCCAACAGCTTTGCTTGAATTTTCATCCAGTGTTCTGGAAGAATGCACTTGGTCTAAGTTTAGAATTTCCACAATTTAAAGCTAAAACAACGCTTCTAAATCAGCAAAGTAATAATTCTTTATTTATTCCCTTTCTTCATGTCAACTGATGTGAGGGACAGGTGGGCATTTGTTTTTAGAAAAAGAAGCAATGAACAATTTTCCTTTTGCTGATTTCATTGGGGGACATAGGCAGAAGTCAATATAACTCCAACAAGCCAATGGAAAAATTAGTTCTTTTGCAAAAGTAGAACTGATCTCTTGTTTTTTTAAAACGGTGACAAAATGAGCACTTGAAATAGAATTTTAGCTTCAGAAGATATTTATTACCACAGAACACAAAGTAAAATAAAGAGACCAGAGTTGTTTATTTTACAAAACAGAAGTGGTGCTGCAAGGGCTGGAGAGCACACTGTTCTTTCTGGGATAACAATCCCTTTCTCTAGCGTAACAGCTCATTTTGTCCTGTTTCAGTAAAGTAATTTTAGTACTTTGGAACTTTGAAATTTATTCAGAATAACAGTTTTATATTTCCAAGCACAGATTGTCATTGCCAGAAAAAATAAAACGTAATTTTCCAGGTCATTTTGGGCCACTGTGGTTAGGGTCAGATTTGGTGTTGAGTTAAGTAGCAGAAGAAAGAGAATATAGTCATAGAAATGTTAGCACTAGCGTCCTGGAAAAGTGATATTTGTATGTGGGTGTATGTGTGTTGTGATTTTAAGCAGTCGTAGTTTTAAAACTTAATGACAAAAGAAATAGGAAGCGTTGTAATTTTTGAAGAGACTATTCAGTTAATATTGTGATCCAAGATAGTTCGTTAGGAAAAACAGTTTAAAAAAAAAATAGTACTATGAGTCTTGAAAACTCTGCGTCTGTCAATCTGTAGTCCAAAATACCTTTTCATTTTTTTTTAAGTCCAAAATACTTTTGTTGGCTGGCTGCAGAGAGTCATAGAGTCTAAGGTGAGATTTCCCAGTGGAAAAATAGGTATTGGCGGAAATACACTTTGGAAGTGTATTTATATAAACTGAGTGTGTCATGTATAATTTATGTGTGAAGCCAACATTTCTTAAAATTGCTCAATAAAATTTCTTTATGGGTTAATCTCTGTATTTCAGTCCCTGATTGATTTATTTTTACTTTTATTATTTTAAAAGTAAGCTTCTTATTTTGAGATCATTGTAGATTCACATGTAGTTGCAAGAAATAATACCAAGAGATGACAGCTTCTTCTTCCCTAGTCCCCCCACCTTCTTTCCCCAGTTTCCCCTAGTGGTAATATCTGGCAAAACTGCAATCTCATAACCAGGATATTGACATCGATACAGTCAGGGTGTAGAACAGTTCTGTCACAGCAAGGGGTCCTCATGTTGCCCTTTAATAGCCACACTCACCTCAACCTACCTCTTCACACACCTCCACTACCCCATCTCCCACACCTAATTCATGACCCCTGGGAACCATCGATGTCCAAGAATTATGTTATCTAAATAGAATCAAGCAATATGTAACCTTTTGAGATTCCTTTTTCTCCTCGGTGTAATTCTCTGGAACTGTATTCAGGTTGATGCATGTATCATTAGTTTATTCCTTTCTGCTGCTGAGAAGTATTCCAGGGTATGAAGACACTGCAGTTTAACCTGTCGAAGGATGTCTGGTTTTTTTCCAGTTTTTGACTATTATGTATAAAGCTGTAAATATTCATGTGTATGTTTTTATGTGAACATATGTTTTCATTTTCCTGGGATAAATGCCCAAGAGTGCAATTTCTACAGTAGTTGAATTGTACAGTAGTTGCATTGCATGTTTAGTTTTTTAAGACACTGTCAAACTTTTCCAGAGGTCTGTCCCATTTTGCATTCTCACCAGCAATGTATGAGTGAGCCACCTTTTCTGCATCTTTACCAGAATTTGATGTCATTAGTGTTTATGTTAGCTTTTTGGATAGGTACATAGTGATACCTCATTGGAGTTTTAACTTGCATTTTGTAATGGCTAATGATGAATGTCTTCTCATGTGCTTATTTGGCGTCTGTATATATATTCTTAAGTGAAGTCTCTTTTCGTGTCGTTTGACCATGTATTTTCTAATTGGGTTTTTTTTTAAACTGTTGAGTTTTGAGAGTTCTTGTGTAATCTAGATAATAGTCCTTTGTCAGATATGTGATTTGTAAATATTTTTCCCCTAGTCTATAGCTTGTCTTTTTATCCTCTTCACAGGGTCTTTCGCAGAACAAAAGTTTCAGATTTTGATAAAATCCAACTTACCTTTTTTCCATTTATGGTTTATGCTTTTGGTATCAAGTATAAGAATTCTTTGCCTAGAAAATCCTGAAGATTTTCTCCTAGGTTTTTTTTTTCTTCTAAAATTTTATTTTTATGTTTTACATTTAGGTCCATAATCATTTTGAGTTAATTTTTGTATCTGGTATGAGTTTAATATGTCTGTTCATTCGTTCGTTCCTCCCTCCCTCCCTGTCTTTCTCCCTCCCTTCCTCCCTCCCTCCCTCCCTCCCCTCCCTCTTTTTTTCCTTACCTCCTTCCTTTTAACCTATGAGTATCCAATTGTTCCATCACCATTTGTTGAAAAGGCTGTCTTTGGTTCACTGAGTTGCTTTTGGACCATTGCAAAAAAAATATTTATGCAGATCTATTTCTGGGTTTACTATTCTGTTCCATTGATCTATGTGTCCATCCCTCTGTAAATACCACACGGTCTTGATTGCTACAGTATGTCTTGAAATCAGGTAAAATGATTCTTTCCACTTCATTTTTTTCAAGATTGTTTTAGCTCTTCTGGTTCCTTTGCCTTTCCATATAAATTTGAGAACAATCTCATCTATATCTTTAAAAACATTTTGCTGAAATTTTGCTGAATGAATTACATTAAGCCTATATATATATAAATTTGGGGACAATTGCTATTCTTTTTTAAAGATAGATAGATAGATTTATTTATTTATTTATTTATTTATTTGACAGACAGAGATCACAAGTAGGCAGAGAGGCAGGCAGAGAGAGAGGAGGAAGCAGGCTCCTTGCTGAGCAGAGAGCCCGATGTGGGACTTGATCCCAGGATCCTGAGATCATGACCTGAGCCGAAGGCAGAGGCTTTAACCCACTGAGCCACGCAGGCACCCCAACAATTGCTATTTTTAATATTTTGAGTCTTCAGTATGTTTTTCTGCATATTTGGATCTTCTTTGGTTTTTTTTTATCAGCATTTTATAGTTTTTAGCATATAAGTACTGTATATGTTTTGTTAGATTTATGCCTAAGTATTTCACTTTTTTGAGCAATCGGTGTTGTATTTTTAATTTCCCTGTCCGTGTGTTCACTGGCAGTCTGTACAAATATAATTAGTTTTTGTATGTTATTCTTCAATCATTGACCTTGCTTGAACTTCTTTGTTCTAGTTTTATTGTAGATTCTTGGGATTTTCTATGTAGCCAATCATGTCCTCTCAAATAGGGGCAGTTTTCTTTTTCTTTTCCTTTCCCTTTTCTTTTCTTTCTTTTTTTCTTTCTTTCTTATATGTATACCATTTACTTCTTCTTGTCTTCTTGCCCTGGCTAGAACTTCTAGCATTATGTTGAATAAGAGTGGAGAGAATGGATATCTTTGCCTTGCTACTGATATTAGATGAAAAAACATAATTTTTCACTATGACCTATAATGTTGGCATAAGGGTTTTTGTAGATATTTTTTGCCAGTTGATCTTTAAATTGGTGGTATAGCAGTTTGACTTATTGATAAGGAAGGGTCCTGATGGTATTATGAAATGATCAGGTGGCCTGTATACTTAATGATTCAAGAGGTACACTGTCCTGTCTTAAAGTGTTTCTCCCAATCCTAATGAAATTCACTAGCTAGACACTCTGCATCTTTTTGAATGGAAAGCCTCTTAGAAAGGTTAACATTTTATATTGCTGTCACTCTTACCTTTGTGAAATAATTTACCTGTTTTTTTCTTCCTTATTCAAGTACAAAAAGCCTGGGAGGGGTGGAATAAGGAAGAAGGAACAGTTTTGGAGCAGAGAATGCCTCAGATGGGCAGCAGTAGGTTACTCGAGTGCCTTTTCTAGGTAAAGCACGAACAAGAACTTTGAAAAGGATCCAAAGCCTAATTAAACCTTTTAAAAAGTTTGCATCATTTTTATGTTAAATAACAAAATTTTTAAAGTACAAACACTGCACATGAGAAGTTTATTTTATAATTTATTTTTAAATAGCTGTACGTTTGTTTAATATACTGCATTTGTTGACGCCTCCGCCAAAGTGCATCTTGTAGAAAGCAAAAACATCCTGCTAATGATAGCTCTTTTGTCAAGAATGACAGCATGTCATTATTTTACTTACAAAATGAGGACGTGATATAACACAAGTTATAAGAATGAAGCACAAATTATGTTTCACAAAAAACAGATAAGTTTTACTTACTTCATTTGGGAACATAATTATAGTATTCAGTAATTTCTCAAGTTTGACAAAAATGTCCTAAGTAATTAGCCCATACAAACAAAGAATTTGAAAGGGTTATTACATTTATTTCTATTGTAGTTTTACTTATGGAAAATTATTTACAAGTTAATAACATTGAAAACTTTTGTTCAGTGTACTTACTTAGCATAGATCGATCAGTGATTCAGATTGTACTAGGCCAAATCTGGAGACTCTTTTTATGGACTTATTATTTTATAATTTGATTGTCTTGTTTCCTAGATCATAATGTCATGTTTAGGCTTTCTTTGTTGAACTTCTAGAAGACCTGTTCTATAAAATGTATTACTTCATATATTTCAGCTCCCTCCACCCCACCTTAATGGCTGTGGTAGGAAACATTCTAATAGCTTTTATAACTGTGAAATGTATACTCTTTCTGTTTTGTACATCAGCTGCAAATAAGCTCCAGCCAGCAAGAGTTTTCTTTGGGATGAGGATAAGGCATTTTGCCAGAATCTGGGCAAGAACCATGATTAATGGGCATAAGGTTAAGAATGAAAGTGCCTCCAAGTAAGAAATATAATTTTCAAATTGATGAGAAGGAAACAAAACTCACAGTGAGCAAAGGAATTATAAGAAAATACCCATCTGCTCTGAATTAGTTCGGGTCTCTTGACGTAGATAAATTATATTCCCAGGAACTGTTAGTGCCTTTGCATGGGATTGTGGAACTACTCTTGGTGATCTTTGAGAACATGGAGACAGTTAGAGGATAACATACACATGCCATCCCATATGTAAAATAACTATAAGTCACAACCAGTGAACTCAATTTCAATCTCAGACAATATACTAGAATATATTTATTAGACAATGATGGCGGTGTACCTGGGTGGCTCAGTTAGGTAAGCGTTTGTGTTCAGCTCAGGTCATGGTTTGAAGGACCTGGGATCCAGCCTGGCATCAGGCTCTCTGCCGAGTGGGGAGTCTGCTTCTCCCTCTCCTTCTGCCCCTCCCCCAACTCATGCACGGGCATGTGAGCTCTCACTCTTTTAAATAAACAAATAAAATCTTAAAAAATAAAAGGTGATTTGATTTGTGAGGATATACTAGAGAAAGCAATAACTCTTGAGCCAATTTCATGTTCATTAAGGGAAGTGGCATGTAGGTTCTGCCATTCCATTTTGTTTTCAGTTACTAGATCTAGAAACTGTGGTAACCATAGAATATATGGCCTTATGAAGACATTTGGCAAAGTTTGTCATAATATTCCTGAAGATGATATGAATCAGTATAAAGATAATTGGGTAGTTTAGTAACTAGCTGAAAAGTGTACCTTCAGCTCTTCAAATGTGCTGACGTGCTATGGAGTTCTTTCCTCAA